>NC_066580.1:55689830-56059830 GCF_024323335.1 Lathyrus oleraceus | reverse complement strand
CTCATCTCCCCAATCAAACGATCAAAGCGAAAAAAGCAAAGCATTCACATAAACATAAGCAAAAAGGTTCCTGTGGAGTACCACAGATGTAGAGGGTGCTAATACCTTCCCTTTGCATAACCAACCCCCGAACCCGTAACTCTAAAGGGATTTCTCGTTATTTTTCCCTTCCTCTTTTTGGATAAAATAAAAGACGGTGGCGACTCTTGCATTTAAAATATTTTTCAAACGGGTTAAGTTCAATCAATACTTAATCTCGTAAAAAATCCCGCCGCGACAGGTTGTTATTGATGTAAAGACAAAAACTGAACATGTTTTCTGGCACTAAAAGGATGACCGTAGAATTAACTGCTATCACCAAAAGGATGATAGTAATTCAACATGATTGTCAGGATTGTCATCACCAAAAGGATGATGGATAAACCGAGCTTTCAAAAGTAGTCATCACCAAAAGGATGATGGTTTACTGTGTCACAACAAAGATCTCCATCACCAAAAGGATGATGGTAAGATCAACAAAAAATCTCACTATCACCAAAAGGATGAAAGTTAGACACAATCCAAATATTTCCATCACCAAAAGGATGATGTCCGTCACCAAAGGGATGATGGTTATTCTGATAAAGTTTCCCCATTACCGAGAGTATAATATCAAGGCTACCACCAAAAGGATGATAGTCGACTCATCAACTTCAAAGATCACCGTCACCAAAAGGATGAAGGTAAGATCCAACAACAAAACTTGTTATCACCAAAAGGGTGATAATAAGTCGAATAACTTCAATGATTACCATCACCAAAAGGATGAAGGTATAGTACAAGATAAAACTTTTTACCACCAAAAGGATGATAATAAGTCAAAACAATAATCATCACCAAAAGGATGAAGGTATAATTAAAAACAAAACTTGTTACCACCAAAAGGATGATAATAAGTCACACAACTCAAAGGATCCCCATCACCAAAAGGATGATAGTAAGATCAAAACAAAAACCTTGTTATCACCAAAAGGATGATAATAAGTCAACAATCACCATCACCAAAAGGATGAAGGTATAATTAAAAGACACAACTTGTTATCGCCAAAAGGACGATAATAAGTCACACAACGCAATTGACCACCATCACCAAAAGGATGAAGGTAAGATCAAGACAAACTTGTTATCACCAAAAGGATGATAATAAGTCAACAATTACCATCACCAAAAGGATGAAGGTATAATTAAAAGACAAAACTTGTTACCACCAAAAGGATGATAATAAGTCAGACAACTCAAAGGATCCCCATCACCAAAAGGATGATAGTAAGATCAAAACAAAAACCTTGTTATCACCAAAAGGATGATAATAAGTCAACAATCACCATCACCAAAAGGATGAAGGTATAATTAAAAGACACAACTTGTTATCGCCAAAAGGATGATAATAAGTCACACAACACAATTGACCACCATCACCAAAAGGATGAAGGTAAGATCAAGACAAAAACTTGTTATCACCAAAAGGATGATAATAAGTCAACAATCACCATCACCAAAAGGATGAAGGTATTGTCAAACGACAAAACTTGTTACCACCAAAAGGATGATAATAAGTACACAACACAATTGATCACCATCACCAAAAGGATGAAGGTAAGATCGACAACAGAACTTGTTACCACCAAAAGGATGATAATAAGTCAATAACCCAAAATATCACTGACACCAAAAGGATGACAGTAAGATCAAAAAAACAGAACTTGTTATCACCAAAAGGATGATAATAAGGATAGAACATCAAAACTTGTTATCACCAAAAGGATGATAAAAAGCTGAAACAGACTCAATGATCGCCATCACCAAAAGGATGAGGGTAAGATCAAAACAAAACTCGTTATCACCAAAAGGATGATAATGAGCCCATAACTCAAATGGTCACCGTCACCAAAAGGATGAAGGTAAGACCAATCAACAAAACTTGTTATCACCAAAAGGATGATAATAAGTCAATAGTCACCATCACCAAAAGGATGAAGGTACTACAAACAACAGAACTCGTTATCACCAAAAGGATGATAATGAATCCACAATCACCATCACCAAAAGGATGAAGGTGAGATCATAACTTCAAAACTTGTTACCACCAAAAGGATGATAATAAGTTATAATAACTTTAAATATTGCTGACACCAAAAGGATGACAGTGGGGTTGGACTTTCCAAATGTCACCATCACCAAAAGGATGATAGCTTAAACCAAACTCCATAGTCTCTATCACCAAAAGGATGACTTTAGATTGAACTGGACGTCATCACCAAAAGGATGATGATTGAACCAAATGACAAGGATTGCTTATCACCATAAGGATCGCCGACACCAAAAAGGATGACGGTAGGTTATAATTGTAGAGGTCACCATTCACCAAAAGGATGAAGATTACCAAAGCTTCAAGGATCTTCGACACCAAAAGGATGACGGTAAGATCACAAATGTCAAGGGTTTTCCATTACCAAAAGGATAACGGTGATCGTAAACAAGGTGATGATTAATATTATTCCTCAATGGACTTTCACCAAAAGGATGATAGTGAGCAAAATATTGGACAAATAAGGCTACTGTCAAAGTTCAGTAAACCCGATTCGTTGGGTAGTATTGGAACATTGCTGGGTAAGACTCGCTTGGAGTATCAACAACAGAAGGTTGTAGAACAAATATTCTATGGGGAGATGTAATTTCCATCAACAAAAGGTTATGGGAAGCGACTCATTGAGGGACGCTCAATGCGAAACAAGGTAAGTGTTTGGAGAAACATTGTTTTGACTTAGATGAGGATAACATCTTATCAACAAAAGGTTGAAGGATGTAACTCAATGGGGAACACCCGATAGCAGGGTAGGAACTTACTCAGAGAAAAACAATGACTCAACTGAGGGTTGGCCTGGATGCCTACGACTAAACCTTGGGTTTTGATTCGTGTTATGTACATGGATGATATGCATGCGTTTATGTAATGAGGTGATGCATATGATGCATGTGATGCATGTTTGAATGCAAAGAATGATTGGTTTGTTTAGGATTGGCCCCCCTTTCAAAGGCGATGTATTTTGTGGAAACCAGTGATGGTTGTATTTGTTTTTGTGAAGGTGCCACCAAGGTGGGCTTTGGTTTTTCTGGTAATTGTCAATATGGATTGGACTATTGATGGGTGGAAGGTTCTGACTTCCCGACACTCGGTAGTTGATGATGTGATGAACACCCAATAGATGCAGATACTCTTGGTGCCCCAAGTTTGCTCTCTTGCTGATATTTGTCTTTGAGAAAATCTCGATTTTTTCTCGTGATGGGTTTGGCCAGCCTGTAACTGAGCATAGCGACGTGATCAACGCATGATAGGCATGCCTTTGACATGCCCTAAGGATTATTGCCAACATATTATGTTGTTCTGGTATGAACTTTTGATACTTTGGTTTGTAAATTCGAGCAGTTTCCAGTGGCTGGCAATCTGCTTGACTGACTTAAAGATATGAAGGGAATTTGCCCCTTGCAACTGGTCTTGCCCCAATCTGTAGGGTGTTCAAAGGAATTCTTCTTGAAAGGAAACCTTAGGAGTGATTGTCTCATGACATGGTCTGAGTTTGTTTTTCGATGTCCAAATCTGACCATGGTCTGCCCCTGATTAGCCTTTGAGGACTTGCCCAAGCTGTACTGATTACTAAAGTGTTTTTCCTCCTTGATCAACTGATGCCTGGAGATTTGTCTTATACTGACTACTTCTTATGTCAACATAATCAAAAAGATGCTATGCCCCTGATTCATAGGTTTATGAGATGGTTTTGATTCGTGTCAGCGCCAAAGATCAAGTACCTCTTGAATTGCCCCTTGTTGGAATTTTCTCAATGTCAAGTACTGACTGACAATTAAGAATTGTTATTCAGAAAATGGTGATTTTAATGCAATAGTTATGCAAGTTTTGAAAAACAACCATTCACTTAGAGTGTTGTGGTAGTGTGTGACGAGTGGATCATGAGTCCAAACACGGTGCTGATTTTAGCTAGCGTGTGAGTGATATAGTGAGAAGAGAATATTAGCAAATCTTTGGGAGTCAGTTTACTCAAACTTGCTATAGTATGCCTTCAGAACAAACTTTACTTCAATTAGGTCTTTTGAAGGGTATAACGTGGCTTGGTTCATGGTTATTGAAACAAAAGGATATAAGGCTCAAAGTTTATTTTAACCCACCCCTTCTTCATGATAATCTTCAATCCTACGTTCAGTTAATTCAACACACACTTTGCTTTTGCAGGTGTAAGGATAAAGATGGTGATTCAAGGTCTCTTGGAATGGCAGCCACCTTATTTTGTTTTGGATGTCGGTGGCCCTTTGATTTTGGTATGGTGGTCACTGAATCTTGTTTTGTTTTATTGGAGACTTTCATTGTCTCTTTCGATTTTTGTTTTGATCCCTAACTTTTGCATGGACCACTTTGTTTGAAGCTTTAATCCATCGGGATTGCCCCTGTTTTTGCCTAAGTCTCCTTTCAAGGTATTTGACTTAGCGGGCTTTTTCTTTGATTGATTTTTTTTGAAAGTTGTGACTGCCAAGACATTGGTCATTGAAGAACAACCGACATAGATTTTCGATTTGTATGATTCCTCCGACACTTCAGGATGTGTGTGAAGAATGTCATATGGTTGACCCTTGTATGGGATATTTGATCTTGTAATTTGAACGTGTAGTCAGATCAACTGAACACTACCCTGCCCCAGGTTAAGCGTAAGGGTTTTTTAGATCTGAAAGAAACTCCTACTTCTAGGCTCGAAGTGGTTGACTAGGGATTAACTCCTTATCTCTCCAGTGTTTGGGATTTGAAACAATGCCTGTACATCATCAGAAAGGTTTTATCCGAAAGCATACGATCAACAATTATGAGTATTTTGTTTTCGTCATCCTCCTTCCAACATTTACTAACAATAGTGCGATAGAGGAGGTGAAGTAGAAAAGTATGTGTTTGTGATTTGTAAATGTGATAGATGAGTGAATATGAAAGATTGATTCAAAGCATGCATAATCATCCCATTAATAAGACCAAATACAAATAACAATGTTTAAAGCATATAGTACTTAAACAGACAAGAACAAATTACAAGAATGCAAAATGGTAAAAATTGCATAATGATCGCCTTCATTCAAAGAAACGGGACTTCGTTTCTCGACTCTTTGTTGGGAGTTGTTCTGCTTGTTCAGACTGGTGAGAGGCTTTTTCTTCGAGCTTCACTCGACTCTGCATGCACCGTCATGGGGTTTGTTGCAACGTTTGGCCTCATTGGCGTGAATGTAAGTGCCTTACTATCAATCAGGTCCTGGACCTTGTGCTTGAAAGCCTTACAGTTCTCTATTGTGTGCCCTGGGGCACCCATGTGATATCGCAGTGAGCATTGGTGTCGTAGCCTGGAGGATATGGTGGAGTTGCAGGTGTTATCTCCTTCAGAACAACCGATCCATCCTTTAGCAAGTAGGGAAGGATCTTGCTGTATGACACTGGCAAAGGATCGAAATGTCTTTCAGGCCTCCTTGCCCTCTGTTGGTTAGGTTGACGTTGTTGTGGAGCACGTTGCTGTTGATTCTGATGTGGCCGTTGGTAAGCCGGCTGTTGATAAGGTTGTTGATACGGTTGTTGATAGGGAGGCTGATACGGTGTCGGGATGACCGCAGAAACCTGATGATAAGGCGTCTGAGCATATGGATGTGTCCTATATCCTCCTCCTCCCATTATGGCATTGGTTTGACCTTCTGGCTTCTTCGGAAGATTAGGATAAGGTTTCTTCATCCCACTTTAAGCATTGGTAGCACAAGGTAGCTTTCCCTTCTTAATCTGACTTTCAATCCGTTCTCCTACAGAGACAACCTCAGCAAAAGTTGGGAAACTGGATCCTACCATCTTTTCCATGTACTGGGTGTGCAGGGTTCCCATAAACATGTCAATTAGCTCTTTGTCAAGGAGAGGAGGTTGGACACGAGCTGCTAGCTCTCTCCACCGCTGTGCGTATTCCTTGAATGACTCATTATTGTGTTGAGTCATGTCTTGCAACTGGGTGCGATTGGGTGCTAGATCAGTGTTGTACTGATAATGCCTTAGGAATGCTTCAGCAAGGTCTCTGCATAACTGGACCTGACCTCTCTCTAGTTGCATGTACCACTCCAAGGATGCCCCACTGAGACTATCTTGGAAGTAATGAATCAGGAGTTGATCATTACTGATGTGGGCGGCCATCTTGTGGCAATAAGCTCTGAGGTGAGTTCTCGGGCAGCTGATCCCTTTGTATTTGTCAAAGTCGGGGACTTTGAATTTTTGTGGAATCACGAGTCCTGGCACCAAGCACATATCAACGACGTCCAAACCGGGAGTAGTGTGAACCTCCAAGGACTTAAATTTCTCTTCCAATGCGTGGAGTCTATCAACAGCTGGGTCTAGGAGACCTCCAACAACAGGCTTGGCGGGTTGTGGCATGAAGAAGGCGTCATACGGATCTTCATCACCCATCATGGATCCATGTCGAGCAGATGTAGCAGAATGCTCATGATGGTTCATGTTGACCATGGGAACAGGAATAGGGATTGGTCCTTCTCTAGGCTGATTAGGGTTACCATCAAGGTCAGTTACTCCAGGGATGCTAAGTGATGGTGATCCAAACTCGGCAGCAACTTTCCTAGCTTCGGCGTTAGTCTCAGCATCCTTCTCCTTCTGGGCCAAGAGTAACATGGTTTCCAACAAGCGATCCATCTTTGCCTGCATGGAGTCAATGTCGGTCCTCATTGAAACTTGATTTGCTTCAAGCTGTTCGAGTGTCATCTTGTAATTGCGGCTTGTCTCGTACCGGTGTCGAGTAGTCAGCGTTACTAGAGAAGGGTAGAATATGGTGTAAGTTTTTTGTTTCTGGATAAGGATATGCAATGCATGCTGATGATATGCAAATGCATGAAATTTTGCCATGTTTGCAAAGGAATACAAATACTCGAATCACTCATATGTCGGGTACGTCAAGATAATAGGAAGAAGTGCAGGTTTCTCGGATCACAAGAAATTCCCAAAGGTAGGTTCTAAAGTTATGTTTTCAAGGAAGGAACTTAGACTCACGGATCAAGTTCAAAACTTCCTCGCAATGGTGGGCTAGCCACATCGTGATGGGAGTTCTGAAATTATCTAATCTAAGTGGGATTCTCGTATTGTTCGAACAGGGTGTAGACCCTTCGGTTCAATACTACATAATCACCGATCATGAAAACAAAACTTGGGTTTAAGGCGAGGTCCCTAGAGTCACGGATCGTGTTTAGAACCTCCCCCACAATGATGGGCTAGCCATATTATGATGGAAACTCCAAACAGATCTACTCTAGATGGAGTCTTCGTATTGTTCCAATGAGGTGTACACCCCTCGGTTCAATACTACACAACTCCGGGTTCTAAGTTTTTCTCGGAGCTCGGGTATGGAGCTTATCTCACAGCAAACATCAAGTCCCATATTATAGCAAAAATCACATACAACATAAACAATCAGAATAGAATACAGAGAAATAAATATGGAAGAAAAGAATATCTTCTAACAATCATAGAAAAATTATTCTAAGTTAGGCTAGACTCTCTCTTGCTTGGAGCAGGCTCCCCAGCAGAGTCGCCAGTCTGTCGCACCTCAAAAAATGTGATAATGCGATCCCTCGCGATAGGACGCGGAAAAAATGTTGTTCGAAACAGGGTCGCCACCGAACTTTATTTATTCCAATGAAGGAATAGGAAAATATCGAGAAAACCTTTTAAAAAATAGAATAATGGTCATCGCAACCATATTCGGGTTCGGGAGTCGATTACGTAAGGGGAAGGTATTAGCACCCCTCACGTCCGTTATACTCAACGGGAGCCTTTTAGTCCGATTTTGCTATTTGACTGTTAATTGACTGTTTATCTGCTTGCTTCGAGTGATTAGAATTGATGGTAGATATGGATGAAGACCTCAGGAGGGGGAAATGGGAGGTTTTTTTATTAGTGTGCTCGCGAAGATACAGCAATCTCCTGCCTACGTATCCTTATAGTGCAATAAGGAAATCAGAGCATTCGTAGTTCGGGCTACTACGAATATTTGGTGTGTTTTGTTTTGATGAACGACTATTTAGGTCAGCGTTCTAACGGCTAAACGCTGGCTTGTCTACTCTCGGTGGAGGCTCTAGCACTGGTTTGTTGTGCGCATTAGAAAGGATTAACAGTGTTCTTTTGAAAGGGTTTTGGTCACGCGGGGGTGACGAGTTGAATTGATGTGTTTGGGTGTTTTTGGCTTGGTTTCGATCGCTCGGGGGCGAGAAGTTTGATTTGATTTGTTTGAGATGTTTTTGGAGAACGACGAAAGGTTGAGCAATGTGGTGTTCACCAATCGTCCAATTCTTTCGAGGAGTAATAAGGCGTCCGCCTTCTACTCCTTTTTCATTCGAATTATTTCGAAAGTTTGTTTGTGGATGTTGAATATGCACGGTAGTGAGGCGTACGCCCCCTACTTGCTTATTCAAGGAATAATGAGGCGTACGCCACCTATTCCCTTATTCAAGTTTATTTAGCGTGTTTTAGTCGGAAGTCGATAATTTGTGCAATAAGGCGTTCGCCAATTATTCAAATAGTCGAAAGATGGCGAGGCGTACGCCTCTCATCTTTTATCATCCGAAGTTTAAATTGTAAAAAGAAATATTTTAGATGTTGCATTCGATTTGCGAAAATAATTTGAACTTTGGATTGGTAGGTTTGGATTTATTCGATTGTGGTTTTGATTTGATGACGAAGATTCGAGCAATATGGCGTACGCCAATTATTCGAATAATCGAGAGATAATGAAGCGGATGCTCACTATTCTCCTTTTCATCTGAAATATGGAATTAAAAGGATTTGGAATTTGTAGAAATAATTTGAAATTGTATGATTTGGTTTAATCGGGTGACAAGAACTCGCGCAATATGGCGTACGCCAATTATTCGAGTGCTTGAGAAATAGTGAAGCGTACGCTTCCTATCTCCTTTTCATCCCAAGTTTATGTTTAAAAGAGAACATTCTTTTGAAATTGAGTTGGTTTGGAAAAATGTTTGAATTCATGTTATTATATTTGATTTTGAAAAGTGATTTGAAATTGTATGATTATTAGGGTTTTATTTGAATGACGAAAATCCGAGCAATATGGCGTACGCCAATTATTCGAATAATCGAGAGATAATGAAGCGGATGCTCACTATTCTCCTTTTCATTCAAAGATTAATTATTATAAGGTTTTGAGGAGTGTATTGATTGAAAGGGTTTGATTTGAATGACGAAAATCCGAGCAATATGGCGTACGCCAATTATTCGAATAGTCGAGAGATAGTGAAGCGGAAGCTTACTATTCTCCTTTTCATCCCAATGTTTATGTTTAAAAGAGAAAATCTTTTGAAATTGAATGGTTTGAAAAGTGGTTTGAACTTGTGTTTATGAAATGATTTTTTTTTAGTGTATTATTTCATCTACTCGATTAATCAATAACCAAGTAAGTTTCATTGTAAGGAAGCCCAAGAGTAAGCTATGTGAGGTTGATGGTGATGTGAATTTGGGTCTAAGTGGAGAGCATGAAGGAGATCCGGTGGTTTGGTGAAGGTTGTACAGGTTTGAGTTCGCGGTGGTGGAAATGGAGGAGGCGGATGTAGGAGGGTTATGGTTGAAGTGGGATTTCGGCAGGGTAACGGTATATTTCTTCCCCCCTTTTCAGTGATTAGCATGCTCCTTATATAGGACGAAAAAATGGTTGCTCCAAATCATGAGCTAGCCAGGATTCTCTAAATCAGTCGGTTAGAATGAAATCTTTTTTCAAATCTAGTGTGGTCCCCAACTGAATGCAGGTGGCAAGACGAATCTGCTTTGTTAGTAGGATCTCCATCAAAAATGCGTGACCGTTTTTTCACTGAGTCTTTTATTGGAATCTTACTGCTGTAACTCTTAAATTTGCCGTGGTAAGAAACCTAATTTCACTTGCTTGTGTTTCAGTAGGTACGACCTTTGAACATCTTTAAGCAGTGCTTCAAGTGAACTTCGTCTTGCAGCTGATACTTTGATTAATGCACCTTGTAAAGTTGGAAAGGAGGAAGATAGTCTGAGTTTGCGGGAAGATACGAAAACTGAGAAGAAGAAAATGTGTCAAGCATTGTTGCATATAATTTTTGTGTTTGATGGGTTATGCAAAGCTGGTAATATTGATAAACCACACTAGCTCTTCAATCCGATGAATGAGGAACAAGTACAGCCAAATGTGGTCACCTTCCATACACTGGTTGATGGTAAGCAACACATGGAGATCCTATGACAGGTGATAGGAATCATTGCTCTGTAATGTCATACTTTATGCATCAAACCTGTTTTCTTGAGGTAGCATGTACACCAGGTATATTTTCTAGACTTGAATCTTTTTAGACACAATAATCTCCTTTGGTTCCTCATGCTGGAAAATTCAGATGGATTTTGGATTGTGGACGTAGCTCTGTTTTCATGCTGTCCTGTTATTTGGATGTTGACTTCAGAATGCAACTTATGACTGTACCTTTCTTGTAATGTCATTGGATTTTATGACTGTTTAACGGTTGGTGGCTCATAGTTTTGCTAAGCCATGCGCCATAAATCTTGTGTTGCTACTTTCCTGATACGGGTGCAAATTGACTATTGCAGCCTGAATTCGATGATAATGTATTTTACTTGCATTTAACTTGCCTCTGTTGTGTCTGATGGATAAAAAATGCCTTCGGGATGTGGTTTATGGACATTGATGAGTGCTTACTCAGAAGCCAAAACTTGATTAAAGGAGAGTGTGTACCAACACAAGTGTGGCTGATTGGTGTTAGCCATATAGCTGGATTTTGAGGCCTTGCTGATTTTGCATCTCTCATTATGCTTCTGTTGTCACTTTGGTTCTTTTTTTGACATGTTTTCTTTTGTGGAATGCAGGTTTGATATTATTCCGTACGCATTGTTGTTAGCAATGACACTACAACTGGGAGAACTTAACGCTTGTTACAACCGATTATGGCGATACTCGCCGTACATAAGGTCTCGCAGTAATCCCCTTTGGTCTTGAAATGTGGATTGCTATGGTTCATTTTAAGTTGGAAGTAGTAACCCCTTTTGGACTCAAGAAATCAAAGGAAAGGCACTTCCTTGATCTGTATTTGAAAAGGAGATTACTTTAATTTGTTGTTAATCTGCCAACAATCCTAGTTGGGAACATGTCATTACCTTCCACTCCAGAAGTATCATATCCATCACCGGCTGATCAGTGAAGACAGGAATCCTCTCACTGTTGCTGAATCACCTACTGAAAGACCCCCGAGCCATCTTGTTGATTCGCCTTGTTTTTCAGGGAAGATGTAGCAATGTCGCTTGAACCTTGTAGAACTTGAGTCGCGTTTCACTACAGGCTGCAAATTTTCTGAGTTTCTCTTGTTTTTGCAGTAGCCTTTTTTGCATTCGGTGGTCAAAATGTCACGGTTCGTGACTTCGAGGTGTGATTCCATTATTTGTAGAAACTTTATTTGAAGCAAAGGCACTGTATTGTAACGAGTTTGCGCAGGTTTCCATCTTGTTTCAACCATATGTTTAATTTTTACATGCTTTAATCATGCTGACCTTATTGCTTGGCTTAGCCTCTTTTCTTTTATTCAGAAATCCATACTCGAAAGAGCAATTTTTACAAATGAGAGAAATCTCAGTAAATGCTTTGACCATTGCAAAAAAATAAGAAACATTATTATCCTTACAAAGAGCAGTAACACTTATTTTCTAAAAAAAATGGAGCACTATTGTTTGAACAGTCATGCAAAATGCAAAGTCATGAAGGCTATGGTAATGATGATCGACCAAGGACATGCTACTAAGTAATCAAAACTTGCACTGTAATAATCATGGAAAACTCAAAGACCAATAATGAAAAGTCAACCATATGATTAGGATTAGTGTTGGGATCCTTAAAAGAATAACCTAAACTTCAATAAATTAAAAGAGAATCAAAATAACATTGAAATTATCTTGAAAAAAGGTTAATGATTATGAGCAAGTGAATGCTTAAATCCATCAGTGCAAATGAAAACAAACCATGAATGCTGAAGGTTTTAAGGTTGTGAAGTTGTCCAAAGAAAATTAAACATGATTGGGGATTGTGAAGTCTGGATCCAGTGAGGATACTTAAGCTTTGAGTTTATGCACCATGTCCGAAAGTTTTGAATTGCCCGGACAAAATTGGGGGATGACACCTAATGTGCCTCTTCTTGGTACATGTGGTGGGGTCAGCTACAATCCTATCTTAGCACGTCGTCAGCTTGGGTTCCCCCTAAAGGATAAACCTCATAACATTCTGTTAGAGGGTGTATTCTTTCAGGAGGGTAAAGATCCCCAAGGTCTGAAAGCCAGATTTGTCCGCGCTTGGTGCAGTATTCACAAGAAGAGTAGGAATGAGCTAGGTCCGACGAATTGCATTGCTTTAGAGCCTTACACTTCTTGGGTCAGACAGAGAGCTGCCTTGTACTTGATGCCATATGATCATCCGAGACCTACACCGTTGGATGTGGCTGGGCCTTCAACCCTCCCCACCCAAGTGGTAGAGGAGTTGAGAGAGGAAGACCTTTCACGTGCTTGGATCCGTGAAAGAGAGGAATTGTTGTAGCAGCTTAAGGAGAAGGACGCTTTGATTGAGTTTCTCGAGCATCGGGTGATTGATGATCCGAACGATACTTGGACTTCTCTGCTTCCTCGGTCCTCCAAGTTCTGGAAGAGGAAGTATGATCAGCTTGCTAAGGAGAAAGCGGACATGGAAGCAACCTATGAGAGGGAGATCAAAAAGCTATGTGCATCTCGTCATCCAGCATCCCGAGCTTCTAGGGATCCATAGGATGTTATTTTCCTTTTCTCTTTGTAATGATCAAAAATGTTGTACTTCTTTGTTTCAAAATATATTGAATGAGATATTTTCCATATGAAATCAAAAATGCTTAAATATTCAAAATATTGCAAATAAATGCCCTAAGGGTTCCTTGAAAATAAATAAAGCATATGCATTAGCATTTCATGCATCATTATGCATAAGCAGGTACCTTGTTTCTGGTCTTCTTGTCTGTGGCCTAACTTTGTGTTCTTCATTTATTTTGAAGACAAGCTGACTCACCGGTACTATACAAGAGCCAATTCTGCCAGAGTTATGGATCAATTGGAACAAGAGAACCGTGAGCTGAAGGAAGAGGTTGCTCGTCTGAGTGCGCTGATGGAGCAGTTTCTGTCCACTCAGAATCAACCTTCTCCAACTCCTGCAACTCCTCCCTAGAGGACTGTGATTTCAGAGGTCGTCGGTTCGACAGTGCTAGTAGCCAGTGCTCATTTTGTGCCCAACGCTATGCCAGCCGGGTTTCCTTGGGGTATGCCTCCAGGCTTCATGCCTGATATCCCTGCTCCAACTTTTGCTCATATGCCGGCATCTAGCCCGGTCCCTGTTGTTGCTCCTCCTGTCGTGCATACCATTCCTAGGGTAGACGACACCATCTATCATTCTGAGCCATCTGAAGGCCCAGATGTTAATGAGAAGATGGAGGCTATGAATGACCAATTCCTTGAGCTGAGAAAGGAATTGAAGACCCTCAGAGGGAAAGATTTGTTTGGCAAGTCTGCTGCTGAGCTTTGCCTTGTTCCCGGCGTCAAAATTCCAATCAAATTCAAAGTTCCTGACTTTGAAAAATATAAAGGGAACACCTGTCCTCTTGCTCACCTGGTCATGTACGCCAGAAAGATGTCTACTCAAACAGATAATGATCAGCTTCTGATCCATTATTTTCAAGACAGTCTGTCCGGTGCTGCACTCAGATGGTACATGAGTTTGGACAGTGCTAATATCCGATCCTTCAACGATCTTGGCGAAGCCTTCGTCAAGCAATATAAATACAATGTTGATATGGCGCCTGACCGTGATCATATCAAGTCCATGTCCCAGAAGGATAAAGAGACATTCAAGGAGTACGCCTAGAGGTGGCGAGAGCTAGCTGCTCAGATTACTCCCCCGCTGGAAGAGAAAGAGATGACTAAGATCTTCTTGAAGACTCTTAGTTCTTTTTATTATGAGCGGATGGTAGCAAGCGCTCCCTCTGATTTCACCGAGATGGTGAACATGGGGATGCGGCTCGAGGAAGGAGTCCGTGAAGGACGATTGGCGAAAGATGAGAGCTCTTCTTCTAAACGATATGGGGCGTTTAAGAAGAAGGATGGGGAGGCACATGCTGTGCAATCCCATGTTAAGTCGAGAAGACCCTCTGTTCAGAGGAAGCCTGCAAGCCGTAACAATAATCAGCATCAGGTGGCTCATATAGCACCTGTTTTCAGGGATAATCAGCAGTATCAGCAACCGCAACATCAACAACAACCGCAGTATCAGCAACAACACCGTCCACAGCAACAGGCTTACCAGCCTCGTGGCAGCACAACCAACCAAGCTAATTTGAGTTATGAAAGGAAGAAGATCAGCTTCGATCCAATTCCTATGTCGTATGAAGAGCTATATCCTTCCTTGTTGGAAAGGAAGTTGGTTACTCCCAGGGATCCTCCTGCCGTGCCTGCGAATCCTCAGTGGTGGTACAAGCCAGACCAACATTGTGTGTATCATTCTGATGCTCCGGGTCACAATATAGAGAACTGCTACCCATTGAAGACCAAGGTGCAAGATCTGATGAGATGTGGCATTCTGAGCTTCGAAGATTCAGGCCCCAATGTTACAAAGAACCCATTGCCCTCGCATGGAAAATCTGTGAATATGGTCCAGGGGTGTCCCGGGAAGTATAAGGTCAAATATGTGAGTCATATTAGACGGTCGTTGGTCGAATTACATCGCTTACTGTGTCAGTATAGCCATATGGAGCATGACCACGACAAATGCCGTATTTGTTCAGTTAACCGTCTGGGTTGCAATCAAGTATGAAGAGAGCTTCAAGAACTGCTAGACGAAGGAACCATTGAGATTCTTCAGAATCGCAATGTTGATGAAGACGAACCTGAGGTAAATGTTATATCTCCTGTGTTCAAGCTGCCTGAGCCTGTTGTTATTCGCTATGATAGCAGCAAGCCGAAGGTCTCTCCTTCGCTAGTCATCAAGCCTGCAGGCCCTGTGCCTTATTCTTCTGACAAAGCTGTGCCGTTCAGATATAATCCCGTTGGTGTGCAAGATGGGGTAGAAGTGCCTTTGCCTTCAACGTCTGTGACCAACATCGTTGATGTGAACGGGTTGACCCGTAGTGGTCGTGTGTTCTCTGCACCCCCAAAGGCTCCTGTTGTTTCTGACTCCGTTGAACGTCTTGTGGGGACGGCTGTTAATGTTCAGAACCCGACACTTGATGTTGCCAAACCCTCCTCCTCTGTACAAAAGACTCCTGCTTCTTCAGTTGGCCCTAGTGGCATTATGAATGAAGAATCTGATGAGATGTTAAGGCTCATCAAAAAGAGCGAGTACAATGTTGTAGACCAGCTTCTACAAACGCCATCCAAGATCTCTGTTTTATCTCTGCTGTTGAATTCAGAACCCCATAGGGAGGCTCTGCAGAAAGTCTTGGATCTGGCGTATGTCGATCATGATGTCACGATTGAACAGTTCGATAGTATAGTTGCAAACATTACTGCTTGCAACACTTTGAGTTTTTGTGACGCAGATCTCCCTGAGGAGGGAAGAGACCACAACATGGCTCTACATATTTCTATGAATTGCAAGTATGATGCCCTGTCCAATGTGCTGGTGGACACTGGATCATCCCTAAATGTATTGCCAAAATCCACACTCTCTCGATTGTCATATCAGGGGCCTCCTATGAGGCAGAGTGGTGTTGTTGTGAAGGCTTTTGATGGGTCGCGTAAAACTGTGATTGGGGAAGTTGATCTCCCAATCAAGATTGGACCAAGTGATTTCCAGGTAACCTTCCAGGTAATGGACATTCACCCATCTTTTAGTTGTCTCTTAGGAAGACCATGGATTCACGAGGCTGGCGCCGTGACATCCACCCTACACTAGAAGCTGAAATTCGTGAAGAATAAGAAACTAGTTGTGGTAGGGGGAGAAAAGGCTCTCCTGGTTAGCCACTTGTCTTCTTTCTCATATATTGACGCTGAGGATGAAGTTGGAACGCCTTTCCAAGCTTTATCTATTGATGAACCAATTGAGAAGAAGTCTCCTTCATTTGCTTCCAACCGTGATGCAAAATTGGCCATTGAATGTGGTGCAATTGCTGGTTTGGGGAAGGTGATTGAGCTCGAAGACAACAAATCCTGGGCTGGCATTGGCTACTGTTCTGGGGCATTTAATGAGCAAGGTTTGTTCAGGAGCGCAGGATTCATCCATGCCGATCAACTTGAGGAAGAAGCTGCTGCTATCTTGGAAGAGGATGTAGAGGATCTGAACAATTTCGTCATTCCTGGTGGTGTCTGCCACAATTGGGTCGCTGTAGATGTTCCTACAGTCATCCATAGATCAGAGTAATTGTTCACTTTGTTTAAAACCCTTCTCCCATGCCAAAAGGAGAAGTGATGACATTGTTGGCAAAGCATTTATACAATGATATTTTCATTCAATTAATGCATTGTTAAACATTTGTTTTTCCATTTGTTTTCACTTTTGGCTTTTGCATTAAATTCTAAGTTTTTCATTAACCAAAATCATTATGCAGGTTGATTCTAAAACCCATTGAACATAATGATCCAACGCCATCTCCCAATTTTGAATTCCCTGTATTCGAGGCAGAGGAAGATGATGTTGAAGAGATTCCTGATGAGATTACCCGTCTCCTTGAGCACGAGAAGAACATCATTCAGCCGCATCTCGAAGATTTGGAAACAATCAACTTGGGGTCTGAGGATTGTGTTCGATTAGTTAAGATTGGGGCACTTCTTGAAGAGTCTGTCAAGAAGAAGTTGATCAGCTTGCTACGAGAATATTCCGATATCTTTGCTTGGTCATATGAAGACATGCCGGATCTAGATACAAATATTGTGCAACATTTCCTGCCTTTGAAGCTTGAGTCTGTGCCTGTGAAGCAGAAGCTCAGAAGAACTCATCCAGATATGGCAGTGAAGATCAAAGAGGAAGTTCAGAAGCAAATTGATGCGGGGTTTCTGGTGACTTCGACATATCCTCAATGGGTGGCCAATATTGTGCCTGTTCCTAAGAAGGACGGAAAAGTCCGTATGTGTGTTGATAACAGAGATTTGAATAAGGCTAGTCCTAAAGATGATTTTCCCCTACCACACATTGATATGTTGGTAGACAATACAGCTAAATTCAAAGTCTTTTCGTTTATGGACGGATTTTCCGGATATAACCAAATCAAGATGGCACCCGAAGATATGGAGAAGACAACATTCATCACACCTTGGGGAACATTCTGTTATCGAGTGATGCCTTTCGGTCTGAAGAACGCCGGAGCCACGTATCAACGAGCTATGACTACCTTGTTTCATGATATGATGCACAAGGAGATAGAGGTCTATGTTGATGATATGATTGCTAAGTCCCGAACGGAAGTTGAGCATGTTGAGCATTTGTTGAAGCTTTTTCAACGTTTGAGGAAGTTTAGACTTCGTCTGAATCCGAACAAATGTACATTTGGAGTCCGTTCCGGCAAGTTATTGGGTTTTGTTGTCAGTGAAAGAGGTATTGAAGTTGATCCTGCAAAGGTCAAAGCAATACAAGAGATGCCTGCACCCAAAACTGAGAAGCAAGTCCGAGGTTTTCTTGGCCGCTTGAATTACATTTCCAGATTTATATCCCACATGACTGCCACATGTGCGCCGATATTCAAGCTCCTCCGGAAAGATCAGTCTCATGATTGGACCGAGGATTGCAGGAAAGCTTTTGACAGTATCAAAGAGTATCTGTCTACACCTCCGATATTGTCTTCGCCTGTGGAAGGAAGACCTCTGATCATGTATTTGACTGTTCTTGAAGACTGTTCTTGAAGACTCAATGGGTTATCTACTACCTCAGTAAGAAGTTCACTGATTGTGAGTCTCGGTACTCTATGCTTGAGAAGACGTGTTGTGCTTTGGCTTGGGCTGCTAAGCGTTTGCGCCAGTACATGATAAATCATACAACTTGGTTGATATCCAGAATGGATCCGATCAAGTATATCTTCGAGAAGCCAGCTTTAACTGGGAGGATTGCCCGTTGGCAGATGTTGTTGTCTGAGTATGATATCGAGTATCGAGCTCAGAAAGCTATCAAGGGTAGTATCTTGGCTGACCATTTAGCGCACCAGCCAATTGAAGATCATCAGTCAGTTCAGTATGACTTCCCGGATGAGGAAATTCTGTATTTGAAAATGAAATATTGTGATGAGCCTACACTTGATGAAGGTCCGGAACCTGGTTCCAGATGGACGATGGTGTTTGATGGCGCTGTGAATCAGTATGGAAATGGAATTGGGGCAGTAATTGTTACTCCTCATGGTACATATATTCCGTTTACAGCAAGGCTAACTTTCAAATGCACGAATAATATGGCGGAATATGAAGCCTGTATTATGGGACTTGAAGAATGTATTGATTTGAGAATCAAGCATCTTGATGTGTATGGTGATTCGGCCCTAGTTGTTAATCAGATCAAGGGTGAATGGGAGACGAATCAGCCCGGGCTTATCCCATACAGAGATTATGCAAGAAGAATTTCAACGTTCTTTACAGAAGTTGATTTTCATCATATTCCTCGAGAGGATAATCGGATGACAGATGCACTTGCTACGCTTGCTTCGATGATTATTGTAAAATATTGGAATGAAGTGCCCAATATTGTTGTGATACGCTTGGATAGACCAGCTCACATATTTGCAATTGAAGAAGTAAATGAGTACAAGCCTTGGTATTATGATATCAAGAATTTCCTCCAAAACCAGGTCTACCCGCCTGGGGCATCTGTGAAAGATAGGAAAACTTTGAGAAGGTTGTCAGGAAGTTTCTACCTCAGTGGTGAAGTGCTGTATAAAAGGAATTTTGACATGGTTTTGCTCAGATGCGTGGATAGACACGAAGCAAACATGTTGATGACTGAGGTCCATGAGGGTTCATTTGGTACTCATTCCAATGGACATGCCATGGCTAGAAAGATGTTGAGAGCAGGCTACTATTGGCTGACAATGGAGTCTGACTGCTGCAAATATGTGAAGAAATGCCACAAATGTCAGATTTATGCGGATAAGATTCATATTCCTCCGACACTTCTGAATTTGATTTCATCACCATGGCCTTTCTCTATGTGGGGAATCGACATGATTGGCATGATTGAGCCGAAAGCGTCCAACGGACACCGGTTTATTCTCGTAGCAATTGATTACTTCACCAAATGGGTTGAGGCCGCATCGTATGCGAATATGACCAGGAAGGTGGTTGTGAAGTTTATCAAGAACCAGCTAATTTGCCGTTATGGTGTTCCAGATAAGATCATTACTGATAATGGATCTAATCTGAATAATAGGATGATGGAAGATTTGTGCGCTGAATTCAAGATTGCACACCATAATTCTTCTCCTCACAGACCTAAGATGAATGGGGCTGTTGAAGCTGCTAATAAGAATATCAAGAAGATTATCCAGAAGATGACTGTGATGTACAAAGATTGGCATGAGATGCTGCCATTCGCTTTGCATGGATATCGTACATCTGTACGCACTTCAACAGGGGCAACCCCTTTCTCTCTTGTTTACGGCATGGAGGCCATTCTCCCAGTAGAGGTGGATATCCCATCAATGCGAGTCTTGATGGAAGCCAAGTTGACTGATGCTGAATGAATTCAGAGTCGTTACGACCAGTTGAATTTGATTGAAGAGAAGCGATTGACTGCCATGTGTCATGGTTAGTTATATCAGCAGAGAATGAAGAAAGCATTTGATAAGAAGGTCAAGCCTCGTGTGTTCCGAGAAGGTGACCTCGTGCTCAAGAAAGTCTTGTCTTTCGCGCCCGATTCCATGGGCAAGTGGACTCCAAACTATGAAGGGTCCATATGTTGTTAAGAGAGCCTTTTCAGGCGGTGCTTTGATGCTTACAACAATGGATGGGGACGATTTCACTCGTCCTGTGAATTCGGATGCAGTCAAGAAATACTTTGCCTAAAAAAAAGAGCATATGCAAATGAAAAACAGAATAGCTCGCTAAGTTGAAAACCCAAAAGGGCGACTTAGGCAAAAATGAGCGTCTCGGTGGAGAACCCGAAAGGGTGATCCAGACAAAAGTTAGAGACATGAAAAAATGAATTTTGCATCCCGCTAGATTGAGTACCTCACTCTGGGGCAATCTAGGCAAAAATTAGGGATTTGGCAAGTAACTGCATCCTGACAAGACTTTCTGTTCACCAGCTGTCTGATCGTCAGAGATTCTCGATTCGTCGTCAACTGAAGCTTCAAATACATCGAGATTCAAATTGGTAGAGAAAGGATCATTATGTTCAATGTAGCCCTCTTCCAATATATATCACTGATTTCAAATTTGTACAGATCTATGGAGTCTTGGCATTTGCAGGCTACCATTCGATCAAATAAATTTGAGCTTTTTATCCAATTATTTGCACTCTTATTTGTTTCAAGTCAACAAATGTTTTGCATGTTTTAATTGATAAAATGTCATTGTTGTAAACAAATTTTTTTTCAAATTATTGTTTTAAACAAAGTGGATATTCACGATGTTGAAAGGATACTTAAGAATGTTTCAGTGCTCTCCCAAGGGTGGCATGATTTCCAACAGGTAAGACATTTGTTCATATACCTAGTTTGGGTGTATCCTTATATCTCCAGTTTGCTGTTGGGGGTGTTCCCCAAGCAGAGTTGTTGGTGGGGTTGTTCTCCAAACGGAGTGTTGTGTGAAACTTCGTACTTTTCTAGCGGTAGCCCCCTTCAGCATGGGTGCTTTCCTTTTGGAAGATTTGGCGGTTGTTGGGTTGATATCCCGGTACTCCGTCACTTTCCCCAGTATAGTCGCAAGCAGAGTGTTGTTGAAGACCCAGTTTTTTCTCCAGCAGCAGTTTTTCCCCAGCGGGGATGTTGTCTTTGGAAGATTCAGTTAGTGGGTTGACATCCCCGTACTTTATCTGTCTCCTCAGCATGGTTGCTTGCCATTTTGTCCCAGCCTAGTCTGCAGAATGGTTGTTGTGGTAGTTTGCCTGTTGTAAACACTCTCGACCCACAGTAGGGTCGGTTGGTGGTTCTAGCATACAGAGATTGGATTGATTTCCTGATTACTTGTGATCCTCAGTAGAGTGGCTTATATTGCAGAATCTATTGACGTGATCCGTCAGACGTGTGTTCTCCTCAAGTAGAGTGGCTTGTTGCAGAATCTGCTTGTGTGGTGCCCTCTCCTTCAGTGGGTTGTTCCCCAGAGTTATTAGGAATTGTTTTTGCAGCAGTTTTTGCTTGTGCAGAGCAATTTTTGTTTCTCAGTTGATACTGGGATCCCCTGCAAAATTTCGAGATTTTCTCTTGTTCCTCAACAGATTGGTCTTGGTGGCAGTTTGCCTGTTGTGATTTTCTGTGCCCTGGTTGGGTGCCTCGTTGATCCATCACTCAGAGATTTGGTGTTTCCGGATATCTCTGATTCTTTTGCCTCCCCGTAGATCTTTGCTTTATAAGCATGTGGGTCTCCGCAGATTGGCTTTCCAGTTGGTTTTCCCTGGAAGTATAGTACCGGGCGTTGGATTCCTGGACCCGTTTGTGTTAGATATGTCTGTTTTGTCAGCATTCATCAAGCATAAATTACGCATATTCATACATATTCATAAACATTCAGATATTCATGTTGCATTGTTTGCCATATATCCTTTTTTTGTTGTTTCCTTGCTATGGGTGGTATAGATCTCTTTATAGATCTTCCGAAGCAGATGTCGGGTGTTTGAGTCTCTCCATATAGAGTCAGCCCCATAAGCAAATAGCGTCTGTCTTTCCTTCTGCAGTTCCCCACTGAGATATATCCTTGTGGATGACGGTTTCTTTCGTTTCCTCCCAACACATATATTGGGATGGAGTTTTCCTATTGAGTTATATCCTCATTAGGATGAGTCTTGATTCAGTCTGTCTTTTCGGATCGATCCCGAATCGGCGTATTGTCAGCTGTTTCTTGTGCTTCCCTGTGGAATAAATGAATGAACTACCCAGTAACCGGCAATAATTCTTTTATCCCCAGCGGAATCTTTTTGGGCCTCTACCCAGTAACCGGTAGTTGTAAGTCCTATGTTCCTTGCACTTTTGTCGGAATTGGTGGTTATATACCTTTTATTCCTCGGCAAGAATCGTGGGTTTTCTACCTGGTAGTCGGTAGTCGTAAATCCTTGTTTCCTGCTCTCCAGCAGAATTTGTGGTTTGTTATAAACCCTTTTTTTTGGTTCCCGTGCGGATTTGTGATTTATTCCATCCCCATGTAGAGTTGTTGGTTTTCTACCCAGTATTCGGTAGATGTAAATCCTAATTCTTGTTTATCCCCAACAAGTTGGTGTCTCCCTGTGGAGTAAGTTGAATGATTGCTCAGTATTTGGTATTCATTCACCCTATCCCCGGTTGAGTTTGTGGTCTTCTACCCCGTATTCGGTAGTTGTAAATCCCATGTTGTGATTTTTCCCCCCAGCGGAGTTTGTGCCTTGTGGTACAGGCGGATAATTGCCGAATGCTAGCAATTTATCCTCAGCAAGTTTTCTGGATCATTGCCGTATGCTTGCAATGTTATCCCTTTGAAGTCGCCAGTGGGTCTTTTCACCGTTTGCTAGTGATTTGTTCCCCGGATCATTGATTGTTTATCAACGTATCCCCAGCTAGTCCCTATGGGTAATTGCCGGATGCTTGCAATTTATCCTCAGCAGATCACCTTTCGTTTACCCGTTTGCTTGGTAATGATTGTCGCTCCCTTTGATTGGTCATCTTTATATACCTAGTTTTGGTATCCCGATGCCTTTCTTTTCGGTTGATTTATCCTTTGTTAACCCAGTAACCGGTTATGGATAGTCTTCCATGCGAGTGTGTTATCCACGTTCTGACGGTAATGGATAATATATCTCATGCACTCTTCAGTCGAAGCCTTTTGTGTTTCCCTAGTCGAGTAAGATTCGTTTTTCCTTTGTGGAATCGAATATTCTTTGTTTCTTGGATAATTGTCGGATGCTTGCAATTTATCCTTTGAGTTGTCTTTCGTTTACCCGTATGCTTGGTATCGATTGTCTCTCTTTTTGGTTAGTCACCTATTATATGCCCTAACTGGTATCTCTGGTGTCTTTTCCTTTTGAGTATATTATTCACGGTCTGCCGGTAGTGAATAATATATCTCTTTCACTCTTTGGTTGGAGTCTTTTGTTGATCTTCCCCAGTAGAGTAAGATTCGTATTCTTTGTAGAATCGAATATCCATCCTTTAACCAGTTTGTGTTTCGGATGATGAGTGTTTTGGCAGTAAAAACCAATCCACGTTTTCGGTAGATCACCTATTATATACCCAGTAACCGGTATCCCTGGTGTCTCTTACCATGCGAGTATATTATCTATGTTCTGACGGTAATAGATAATATATCTCATGCGAGTATTCTATCCACGTTCTGACGGTAATGGATATTATATCTCATGCGCTCTTTGGGTTTGTGTCCCCAGTTGAGTAAGATTCGTCTTCCCGTTGTGGATTCGAACGTCCATCCTGTAAGTCGATTTGATTTTTCAAGCCCTCCTTTCGGATGATGAGTGTTTTGGCAGTAAAAACCAATTCACGCTTCGGTCGGTCACCTATAATACTTCGGTATCCCTGGTGTTCCTTCCTTTCTGCTCCCTATTATGACCTCGGTCCCCTGTCGAGTCAGATTTTCTTGAGTTTTGTTACCCTTATACCGGTAACACCTCATCTTGTTGCTTTTCCCCAGGAGTCAGCTTGTGTCTCTCCCAAGGGATGTTTATTCCTTTGGAATCTCCTTTTCCCCCCAGTGTGAGTCCTTTACATCCCAGTAAAGTCTCCAGTCAGTTTTGTTTCCCCTAATTCAGAGTCGTGTCCTGCTCACGCATTCTTTTCTTTTTATCCCCAATAAGAGTCCCTATAAGAGTTTTGTTAGAGTCTCTATTCCTGGTGAGTGTATTACTCCGATGGATCGTCTTTTTCTTCTGTGTGAAACATTCCCCACAGAATTTGTGTCTGTTGCATGCATATATTTGCATCATGAGGTCTCTTAGGGACCAAAATTTGTCTCATTACTGTTATTTAAGCCCATTCTACCGCGTCGAGATGAAGATTTCTAAACTTCACTTCTCCGGCTAGAATGACCTTAAATAGGGGCATCTGTAAGACCCCAATTTTGTCCCTAAGATCCCTCATCATATCATATCATAGCATATCATTGCCTCAAGGATCATTGTGCACCTTTGCTTCCTTCCTTGTGGGTGGGTTATCTTGTGAGTGTGATTCTTGATCACCAAGCATGTATTGCATTTGTATATCATTGCTTTTCATTTGTTTACTAACCAAAAGTACAAAAATATGTCATCTAACCTTGTTACTTGCAGATGAAGCAATACTAGGTCAAAACAGTCAAAGTCAGCCATTGAGCAATGGATGGTGGCCATTCTTGCAGAATTTGGGCACCATGATCATTCATCAAGAATTCATATGAGTTGAGATATCATTTGGAATCAAAATCTCAAGTGGTAGAGGCTTGAAATTCATCAGAACATGGCTCAGTCAACCAAAACCCTAGCAAAGTCAACTGTGGTCAACTGTGCATTTAATCAGGGATTTGATGGTGGGAGATGGTTGGAAAGGTCTCATTCATGTCCATACAAGCCTCATTTAACATTTCAAAGATCATCATTGAAGAATTTGAGGTCAGACAAAAAGTTTCCAAAAATAGTAAGTGACCTGTAATTTCAAACTGCCAAAAATGGAAAGGTCTTCTCCTCAAGTTTACATCATCAAGAAAGCTTCAAATCAAATTTTGTCTAACATGAAAGTTGAAGATCTTGCTCTCACCTTTCCAAAAAGTCCAAGAACATCCATTTCTCATTTGTGGTTGG
Organism: Lathyrus oleraceus; assembly: GCF_024323335.1. Taxonomy (NCBI): domain Eukaryota; kingdom Viridiplantae; phylum Streptophyta; class Magnoliopsida; order Fabales; family Fabaceae; genus Lathyrus; species Lathyrus oleraceus. Next base: position 56,034,775 of record NC_066580.1, on the reverse strand, counting down.
CAAGTTATGATCAAATCATTGTCCATGGATTTTGAACTTCAACAAGGCATAACTTTTGCATCAAATTGCCAATTCATGTGGTTCTTTTTGGAGCAATTTTCTCTTGATCCCTACTATCATAATCATGCATCACATTTCATTAAAACTCATCACAAAAGAAGTGCATTTTTCACTTGACTTCATTTTGAATTTTGGTGGGAAAAGGTGAATTTGAAAAGAATGCATTATTTTCATTTCAAACCAATGCCATTTGCCTTAAAACAGATTTTTAGACTTGCTTCAAATGGAATTTGCACTGTTCCATTGGTCACATATGCATAAGGGTGTTTTGGCCAATTTACATCAACATGATCATTTCACTAATCTTTGGGCATTTTTGCTAATCATGATTAAGGAGCTTCATTAACAGGTGGTATAAAGTGCTAAACATAACAGAATTCAGTAAGAACACATTCATAATTTCAGATCCAAAATTCTTCATCTCAAATTCTCTCAACTTTTTCATCAATTTTCGTGGTAGTTTTTGCTTTGTTCTTGGCTTATTCATCTTCTACAGGCATAGTTGAAGATCTGTTGAAGCAAATCGTGGAGAATTCTTGAAGAATTGCAGCTGTTGAACTTTGTACATTCCCATGGCAGTTGGAGATTTCATCGAATTCAAGCATTGTTGAGCTGTTGTACAACATTCATTCATCTTCCTCATCATCATAGATCATCTGTTTCACACTTCCAAGCTTTGATTCACACAAATTCAGTTCTGCATCTCCATAGAGGTTAGATTTCGATTGCTCTAATTCTTGCAATTAAGATATGCATCTTGTAGATCCTTTGTTGCTGGTTATAATGAACTTTAGATCTAATGATTTCATGCAAAATTGAGGAAGTTATCTTGATTTGAAGCTTGGATGTTAGAACTTATTCTGCTCGATTCTTTTCATGTGGTTAGAATTAAGAGAAATTGATGCTGGATTGTTAATGTATGATGAATGATGGTTCGAATGATGTATGTTTCATGGATTTCTGGAATGATTTGTTCTTGCTGAGTATGAACAGGATGAACATGTATGAGTTTCTAGGTTTTCATTTCCCAGCGCTGCTTTGATCCATTTGCCCGTGTGTTTGTATGCGTTTTCGTGTTTGTGCACATGTACTGGACCATTTGGCTGCTTCTGATTGGCCAGCATTTCAATTAAATGAAACGTTGCGTTTCACCTGGCGCCACATTTGAAATGCTCAGGGGTTCGATTCCCCGCTCCATCAAAATCCAACAGCCTTGTGTATTTTCTCATATATGTTACACATGTTCATATACTTGTTTCATTCATCATTTTTTTATTTTCTTCCATATTAAAAAAATCATAACTCCTAAGATAATAATCCAAATCACCTGAAATTTTTTGTGAAATGTTCATCATCATGTCTACTTTTTTATGGATATTTTTTCAAGATTTGTGCACGGTTGGATTTAAAAATTGCCTAGGGTTTGTTCTTGTATGTCATTTCTTGCATAATGTTTGCCATTTCATTTATGAAATCATGATGCTTGATCCAATGGAGATGAAATTTTACATGCATAATCTAGACACTTTGATGAATCTTTTGGTATAGAGTTTGTGATTTTTGCCTTTCTGGATGTTGAGATATGATGTGATTATTGGAGGTGTGACAATGTGTGTCACACCATTTCTTGTCTATCTTGTTGATTTTATTCGCCATGCCATTCATTTGCCAATTGCTCTGAATGTTTGCATGATGATACTTATGGATGTTAAGTTTGCTTGTGATTTTTTGTGGAATTTTGGAATACATTTTCAATTTGTTTGAGAATTTCTCCCCTGTTTGACCAATTATGAACCTTTTGTGAGTCATGATATCATATGATTTGTGAAATTCTTGGTGTTTATTGGATGGACTTGAAATTTTGCATGTGAATTATAGACATCTTGAAGGTTGCCATGGCTTTGGTTTCATTCATTTATCATGTTTGGTTTCTGTTTTATGCTTGTGTGAAGTTGGTGTACCATTTGTGGCCTTGTTTGAGCTTGTTTTTGCATACCATGACTTGTTGATTTTCTTTGCCGTGCTTCTACTTATCCAAATGGCATGAAATTTGGTTTGTTGATCATTGAATGTGTTCTGTTTAAGCATGATTTTTCTTGGAATTTATTGAGCCATTCTTGATTAGGTTTGAATTGATTCATTCTGTTTACATCATTGTGATTCCAACTTGCATAGTTTGACATGTTTTGCTTATGAAATGAATTTGGTGCATAGTTTTGATATGAGACCAATTGGATGTTGTACTTGATTGATTAATCTTGATTTTGATCAACTTTCATGTTCTGTTTTGGTTTATTTCTCCTCCTTTGACCCTAGGCCTTGTCCTAGTGGTCTACTTCTCATGTTTGAGTTTGATTTTCAGGTTGAAGAAGCAATTGCTTTAAGGAGATTAATTCAAGTGGATTGAGTTTAGTTTATTTGATTGTTATGGACTAACTTGGTTTATTTTGTAGGATGCCTCTAGCTCATTTGATTTGAGCTTGTGCTTTGCACATGTGATTGATTGTGTTGATTGTTGGCTCTTATCTGTCTGTTTTGACTTTATGATTGGTATACTGATTATATTTGATTGATTTCAGGTACATTAGTTGCTATAGTTCCTTTGTGAACTTGCTTTTGCTTGGTTGCTTAACCAATTAGGTATACTTTCTCTTCTTCATGTAGTCTGGAAGACCTGGCTTGTTGCTTGGCCAGGCACCTGTCTGAAGTCCTCCTTAAGAGGCAATGCTTGTGATTGTTTATCTTTGTCCCCAAGCAGGAAAAGTCCTTTGATAAGGCAATTGGTAGATAAAAGAGATGTGTAGTCCATCTCCTACTATTCTGTGTGTCATCCCTTTGCTCACATTACATGTTGAAGCATTGTGGATCTTAACCGAAGATCTATAGAGTCATTAACTTGTGGAGAGAGTTCCAACTTTCTGAACTCCCACATCTTCTATCATTTGAAGCTCTCCTTGACCAGGGATAAGAGCATGAGGCACACCCCTCATATCCTTTCATCTGCTTCACCTTAACTCTCAATGTTAAGGTTAAGAGCACCATCACCCTATTCTAGTTGACTTTAAAAGTCTAACCTTTGCTTGAGCCTGATTGCTTGTGTATAGTGTGTGCTATTTGACTTTGTTTGATTGATGGCTTGATCCATTTGTACATGTTTGCTTGTGAGCCTTTGTGCATTTATCATCATTAATTGTTCATTATTGCATGATCATCATATCTTTGTGACATCTTTGTTATCCATTGAGGAATCACTTGTAAGTCCAATGATTGGCCATTGTTCCTATGATTTGGAAGGATTGAGTATAAGACCATGTTGCTGGAAACTTGTATCCTATTTGCTTTTGTTTGTTGTATGTGAGGATTCAATTGTAAGCCCATGTTGTTGGCATTTGTATTCCTATGATCATTATGTGGAGATTGGAATAAGTCCAGATAGATTGGCATCTGATATCCACGTTTTGGTTTGCTTTTGGGAGATTGGAGTAAGACCATTTATTGGCATCTGGTATCCTTATTTGTTTTGTTTCCTTGGAGATTGGTATAAGTCCATTGATTGGCATCCGGTATCCACCCCTTTTGTTTTGTTAGGGTTCTTAGGAGATTAGTATAAGTCCATTGATTGGCATCTGATATCCATGTTTGTTTTGGGAGATTGGTGTAAATCCATTGATTGGTATCCGGTATCCATCTTTGTTTTGTGAGATTGGTGTAAGTCCATTGATTGGCATCCGGTATCCATTTGCTTGTTATTTATTATTGCTCATTTGCTTATTCCAAAGGACACACTTGAATCATCTTCTATATGATCTCAAGAGGTGAACCCTTCTAAGAAGTTTTACATTCCTCCATCCATACCTTTTGGTTCCAAAACTCCTTTTCACATGTTGATTTAAAACTTGAAATAAATGTTGTGCAAACATCCTCATGCCTTTTCAAATTAGAAACCTGGACCTTAAGTCCTTGATTTTCAAACTTCACTTTTGTTAATACTTCTTTCTGAATTGAATCTTAATCATACTTTGACCATATTTTGTGAATACTCATAATCAATTAACTTCACCCATTCAATTGTTTGTGGCTTTGTCCATTCTTGTTAAGTTTTCATACATTAGCCATAGGTTTGATTTATCCTAGTTGGTTGATGTTAATCTCACCTATTCGTCCTTAGTGATTGAATTGTAAGTCTTCCTTGCTTATTATAGGGTTAACCCCTCACTAGCAAGTTGAAGCTTTTCTCACATGGTGGACTTGTTGTTTGTATAAGGTTGAGTTTTCTCCCGTGGATAACGTAAGACCTTAGGGCTTGTGTTTAAAATTGAATTCACTAATTTTTGGAAATCTTTTAGCCGAACTACGGCGTTTTGATCCTTTACCTTTTTATGGAAAGGTACGTAGGCAACGAGTTCATCCGTTCAAACACAAAAATAATAACTTGTATATTCTCTTCTCATCATCCCAATCATGTTTGTACAATATGTCATATATAAACTTTTTCTTACAACAAGTGTGAAAAGGGCTCCCTAGGAGTACCTAGGACGTTTTGGGTGCCTAACACCTTCCCATTGCGTAATTTACCCCTTACCCCGATCTCTGATCTTTTCATTGGTTTTCTATGTGTAAAACTTCTTAGGCTTTTGTTCGCTTTTTAGCCATTCCTTTGGATAAATAAAAGTGAGGTGGCGACTCGATTTCTTTGTATGCTTTGCTTATGGTTTAATCAATAAATCATATAGTGACAAATACACCGCTACACCTGGCCTGGGAGAGCTTCAGACAAATGAAAGTGTGGGAGTTCAGAAAGTTGGAACTCTTCTCCACATGTGACTGACACAACAAAGATCTTGGGTTTTGATTCAAAGTGCATCAACACAATGGTGTGAGCAAGATGAATGACTCAACTGAATAGCAGGAGATGGATTGCACATCTCTTTTATCTGCCAATTGCCTCATAGGAGGTCTTTTCCTGCTTGGCACAAAGATAAACAAACACAAGCATTGCCTCTTAAGGAGGGCTTCAGACAGGTGCCTGCCCAAGTAACAGGACAGGTCTTCCAGACTACATGAAGTCAGTGACTTATACCTCAAATGGTTAAGAAACCAAGCAAAGCAAAATCAAGTTCAAAAGAACTCAAAGCAACTAATGTACCTGAAAAAAATCCAACTCAATCAGTATACAATTCAGAAAGTCAAACAGATAACCAATAGTCAACAGTCAACAAACATAGTCAAACAAGCAATGCAACAATGTGCAAGACACAAGCTCAAATGAGCTAACATCATCCTACAAAACAAGTCAAGATTAGTCAACATCAACCTAATAATCCATCCAAATGAGTGAACCACTTCACTTAAGGCAATGTGTTTCTTTAACCTGAAATCAAAGCTCAAACATAAGCAACAAACCACTAGGACAAGGCCTAGGGTCAAAGAGGGAGAAAAAATTCAAAACAGAACATGAAAATTGACATGAATCAACTTCAAACAATCAAGAACACGTTCCAAAAGGTCTCACATCAATAGCATTCACCAAATTCATTTCAGACACCAAACATGGCAAGGTATGCAAGTTGGAAGCACATTGTGACAACAGAATGAACAAATGCACATTAATTCAAAAATGATTCAATTCATCTCAACAAAATTCATGGTTAAACAGAACATACGACATGATCAACACAGAAAAAATTAGGGCAATTGGACATGATTAAGCATGGTAATCAAATTGTATAAGGCAAGGCAATCAAAACAAGCTCAAATGGGACACAACTTGGCACATCAACTTAGCACAAGCCCAAAACAGAAATGAAACATGATAAAGACCTCAAACCAAAGCCAAAACAAACTTTAACATGTCTAGAATCAATGTGCAAAATTTCACATCCATAGGATAAACCACCAGCATTTCACAAACCATTGAAGTTCAAGACTATTCAAAAGCTCACATATGACAATCCAGCAAAAAAAATCTCAATCAAATCAGAAATCAATCCAAAAATTCCATAAAACATCATGAGCATTCACAACATCCACAAGAAGCATCATACAAAAAATCACATCATTTGAGTTCATTTGGCATGGCAAATCAATTAATCAAGTTGAGCAAGCAAAGGTGTGACACACATTGTCACACCTACATTCACATGAGCATAAAACAGCAACCACAAATGGTAAAAATGCAAACTCAACACCAAAATGTCCAGCCAAGAGTCTAGTTTAAGCATGCAAAATTTCATAAGCATTGGATTAAATCTCATCATTTCACAAGAGATATGGCAAGGTATAGCACAAAATGAACATATGCACACAAACCCTAGGGCAAAATATTTTCCAGCCATGCACAAATTGGGGAAAAATAATCAAAAAAAACTAGAAACAATAAGGAGAACAATGCAAAAATTCCCATATTATTTGGATGATTTGACAATTAGTTATGAATTATGAAGTGAAAGAAAAAATAAAAAAAAAGTATGAGAAGCATGTATATGAATATATGAGGAAAAGGAAATAATGTGAATGGCATATTTGAATTTGTCACAGCCAGGAATCGAAGGGAGTGGCTTTTCAAATGTTAGCACGCTTGGACATGAAACTCAGCGTTTCATTAAACTGACGTGGCCTCTTGGAGCAATAATAACCAATCGTTTTGCCATGCGTGCGCTACGTGGACCAGTACATGCACGGTACGCTACAAACACATGCAAGGCGTGAATAACACACTCTAGTGGATCAAACCTAATTCTGGAAACGATATTCATCAACATTCATCAAGTTCATCATGGCTCAAGAACAAATTTCTCAGAAACACAAAACAAGCATATCATTGTGTTCATCTATCATCACTCATCACTAATCCATGCCTGGTTTAATCTAATTCAACGTGTACAAGAAGAATCGAGCAAAAGAAGAATCAACCATGAAACTTTAACCTAGCATATCTACCACAATAGTGCATGGATTTCAGTGATCTAAAGCTCAGATTAATCAGCAATGCACGATCTACAACAATCACATAACAATTTCATGAATTAAGGAAATCGATTTGGAACCTTGATGAAGATGCAGAACTGGAATTGGTGACTTTAGGCCTTGCAATGCTCAAACAGATCCTCTTCAGTGCTTGTATGGATGAATAGATGAAGACTTGAGGCTTAGATGTGCACGATTCTTCCAGAATTTTCAACTGCCATGGATGAGCTTCAAGCTTTGAGATGCTTCCAATTGCACGATTTCTACTGGATCTTGCTTCAAAAATGCTCAGTACTGCTTCTAGATGATGAATGAATCAAGAAATATGCAATGTGTTTGAAGAAATTCAAAGAAAAAAGTGACAGAAAAATTTATGGTTTGGATCTAGATCTGAGAATTGTGTTGTTGTTAGCAGAAAAACAGTTATGATTTGTCCTTTATACTCCCTCCTAATCATGTTCTTAATCACACTTAAGCAAATGGCAAATGGATTAGTGAAAACAAGGTGTAAGTACAAAATTAGATAATGCACCTCTATGCATGAAAATGAATGGAACAGTGCACTAAAATGTGTTGAATTTCACTCAAAATATCCTTTTGGAGCCAATGCAAGTGTTGCCATGTGTAAACAATGCATCATTTTTAAACTTGAAAATTCCCTCCAAAAATCAAGTAAAAATGCAAAAAATTATGTGATGAGAATTCATGGCATGTGATGCATATTTTGGATAGCATATGTCAAGACATGAATGTTGCAAAAAGAACCACTCCATTTGGCCATTTGGTTTGAAAGTTATGCATGTTTGAAGTTCAAAGTTCACTTGGCCATGATTGATCCATATCTCTTCAACCACACATGAGAAATTTATGATCTTGGAATTTTTGGAAATGGGAGAGCAAGATCTTCAACTTTCATGTTGGACAAAATTTCATTTGAAGCTTTCTTGATGATGTAATCTTGAGGAGAAAACCTTTCCATTTTTGGCAATTTCAAATTACAAGTCACTTACTATTTTGGGAAAATTTTCATCTGACCTCAAATCCTTCAATGTTGATGTTTGAAATGTCAAATGAGACTTGTATGGACATGAATGAGGCCTCTCTAACCATCTCCCACCTTCAAATCCATGGTTGAACCAACAATTGACTTTGGTTGACTTTCTAGGGTTTCAGATGAATTGATCATTGACTGATGAGCTTTGAGCTTCCAATGCTTGACCAAATCACTTCAAAATGATCCTTGAACCATATGAACTCATTGTGTCAACCCTAGGGCTTTGATTCCATAGGAAATGCACTTGCTTGCTTGCACAACTGAATCTCCTGACTAGTCTTGACTGATGACTTGATAGACTATGCAATGGACAATGCAATGCTTATGACCTAAACATGAAAATGTATATACAAAATGGGAGGTGCAAATTTGAGGTGCTACAGCTGCCCCTATTCAATCAACTGGGAACCCGAACGGATGAGAGCAACGACTATCAGACTTTCAGGGTAAACAGGGATTGAATACCAAAGAACCGTAGAAATTTGCACTCTGCGGGGGATGACTTAAGATATTTGCACTCCGCAGGGGATAATACAAAAAAAAGCCAAGTAACCAGACAAGACGTTTACCGACGACTCCTGGGGAATTTTGATTTTTATCAAAGAAAGGTACAACCAAACGTGAACGGACGAATGGGAAAAAACTCAACGTTTATCGACACCAACGGAGAGGTGACCAGACATTAACGAATGACTGGGAAAGACTCGACCAGACGTCAACGGACGAACGGGAGAAGCTCGACGTTTATCGACACCAACGGAGAGGTGACCAGACATCAACGGATGACTGGGAAAGACTCGACCAGACGTCAACGGACGAACGGGAGAAGCTCGACGTTTATCGACACCAACGGAGAGGTGACCACTTCACTAGGGAAGGAAAGCAAATAATTGCAACCGGAAACCAAATAGGACGTTTACCGATGACTCTACTGGGAATCTCTGGTTGGGAATTAACCAGACATTTACCGATGACTGGGATGAGACTCGAAGTTTACCGACATCGAAATATGATGTTTACCGACACCAAATAAAGGACGACCAGACATTGACCGATGACTGGGGAATAGTATGTGCAACCAGACGTTAACGGACGACCAGGCAAAAACTCGACGTTTATCGACACCAACGGAGAGGTGAATCTTTTGGGGAAAACGTAATCACAACCAAACATCAACGGATGATTGGGGAAAAACTCAACGTTTATCGACACCAACGGAGAGGTGACTCTGACTGGAGAACAACCATACGTCAACGAACGAATAGGAAAATCTCTACGTTTATCGACACCAACGGAGAGGTGACTCTGAGGGGAACGAATATCACTATACGTCAACGGACGAATAGGAAAAACTCAACGTTTATCGACACCAACGGAGAGGTGAACCTGACTGCTTGGGGAAGGATAAAGATGTTACGAACATCGAAAGATGATGTTTACCGACATCGAAAGAATGGTGTTTACCGACACCAAGGAAAAGACGACCAGACATTTACCGATGACTGGAGTGGGACTCGATGTTTACCGACACCGAAAGAATGGTGTTTACCGACACCAAAGAAAGAACACACACACGCGGGTGGTGACATGACACTTACCAGTATCACAAAAGGATGACATCTACATATATCAGGGCAAGGCTAAACACTTGCTAGGGATCTCAATGGGGAGAATGAAGCTTTCTTTCACATACGGGTGAAGAAATAAACCTCTCTGGGGAGTATCAATCCTGAATGCTGTCTGACAGGTGCAACTGTAGCAAACGTGCTATACAGATGTTGAACAACGATCCGCCTCTGCCGGGGATATGGTCTGACTAGTTTGACACATGAATGCATATGTTTGAATTTTTCTATGGCGTAATGCTCCACATCGAATGAAAATGCTACGCATTTTGAGGATGCAATGATTACTACATGCAAAATGCAAATGATAAACCCCTGCTGGGGAGCAAACTGATCAGATACTCCAACTCTGTGGGGAGACTCTATCTGAGCAATACTCTGCGGGGAGTAACACCGACTTCTCACTCATGCTGGAAAACAACACCGCTGCTGGGGAAAGGATCCCAATCCACTTGGGGACTCTGCTTGGGAATCAATCAAAACAACCTCGCTGGGGAGAGCTGCCACTCCACAGGTAGGATAACTCTGCTGGAGATAATTTTCACCAGACCTGATCCACTCGGGGAACCTGCTGGGGAAAACCATCAACACAAACCTCTGCTCGGGAGATCTGCTAGGGAAAAACCTTCACAACCCTGACGGGAACAAGCATTCACCACTCTGCTGAGGAAAAGCAAAACTCTAGTAGGGAAAGTAATATATCAGACCCTTTGCTGGGGATAGACATTCACAACCCTGTTGGGGACAAGCCTTTACGACCACGCTAGGGATAACAGTACTCCTAGACCCTACTACTGGGGGAATAAAACTCCACTGACACCTTTGCTGGGGATACAACATCCTTCCATCTCAGTGGGGGTAATCCAATCTTCAAACTCAGTTGGGAACTCAACTGGGGAAATTCTGATCATGATCTCAGCAAATGCTGGAGAGACAAGTCTCAAACCTGCCTTATCTGCTGGGGAACATCCCCATCCTCTCACACTGCTGAGGAAATCAACTGTGGCTTATCTGCTTCAGCCAAGAGATCACAAGGTAACAACCTGCAAAACAGGACAAACATGCCCCCAGGGGATTGCATGGACAAGATACGCTCAAGTGTCCTCAACATTCAAAATGATTTTCAAGTGTTTTATCCTTCTGCACGTTATTGTTTTGCCTTCATGTTTTTATATGCAATGTTTATAAAAAATTCGGACGTTTTTGCAAACAAACAGTAAAAAAAAAAAAACAAGAGAGCAATTTATCTGAATAACGACTTTTATTGATTGAAAATGGGCCTGAAAAGGCGAATACATCGGGAAGCAATTCCTAAAAAGAGGTAATTGCGCACAAAAGGAAAAATCTATCCTAATGGCAATGTGAACACGGCATCCACTATTTCCCAATTCTGTTATAACTCACAGATCATCAGTTTTCCTCCCAACTTCTTTGCTTTCTGAGAAGAATGACTGGACCGATCACATCTTTCGAGATGGCAGACGACGAAGCGCGATGAAGTACAGATAACTCAGACTGTAGTCTTTGTTTTAATCCCTCTTTTGCCTGGATCGCCCTTTCGGGTTTTCAATCCACCGGGATACCCATTTTTGCCTAAGCCGCCCTTGAGGGTTTTCGACTTACCGGGTGTACAAATTTTTCATTTTTATCCCTAATTTTTGACCGAACCTTTTCTTTCTGTTTTTTGGTTCGCCGGGATGCCCTTTTTTTCCTGGACTCTTTTATTCTTTTTGTCCAGCGGGTCAATTTACGCGAAGTATTTTTTGACTACATCTGAATTAACAGGGGACGAGAAATTTTCACCATCCATAGTTGTAAGCATCAAGGCTCCACCGGAGAAAACCTTCTTCACAACATATGGACCTTCATAATTAGGAGTCCACTTGCCCCTGTTATCTACACCGGGAGGAAGGATTCTCTTCAAAACTAGATCACCAGTTTGATAGCTTCGAGGCCGCACTTTCTGATCAAAGGCTCTCTTCATCCTTCTCTGATATAACTGCCCATGGCACACAGCTGCTAGCCGTCTCTCTTCGATAAGGCTCAACTCATTAAACCTTGTTCGAATCCACTCGGCTTCGTCAAGCTTGACATCCAACAAAAATCTCAGAGAAGGAATCTCCACTTCAACAGGTAGGACTGCTTCCATACCATACACAAGGGAGTAAGGGGTTGCCCCGGTCGACGTACGTACTGAGGTACGGTAATCGTGCAAAGCGAAAGGCAGCATCTCATGCCAATCCTTGTACGTCACGACCATCTTCTGCACAATCTTCTTGATATTCTTGTTCGCCGCCTCTACAGCACCATTCATCTTCGGCCTGTATGGAGAAGAATTGTGATGTTCAATCTTGAAATCTTTACAAAGCTCTTTCATCATCTTGTTATTGAGATTCGAACCATTATCAATAATGATTCTCTTAGGAACCCCATAACGACAGATGATTTCCTTCTTGATGAACCAGGCAACCACTTGTTTGGTAACATTAGCATAGGAAGCTGCTTCCACCCATTTGGTGAAGTAATCAATCGCAACCAGGATGAAGTGATGTCCATTAGAAGCAGTAGGCTCAATCTTCCCAATCATATCAATGCCCCACATGGCGAACGACCAAGGCGAATTCATGACATTCAGAGGGCTTGGTGGTACATGCACCTTATCAGCATAGATCTGACACTTATGGCATTTCCGAGCATACTTGAAACAATCGGATTCCATAGTCATCCAGTAATAACCGGCTCTCAACAATTTCTTAGACATTGCATGACCACCAGCATGGGTACCAAACGAACCTTCGTGCACTTCCTACATCAACATGTCTGCTTCGTGTCTATCCACGCATCTGAGCAAGACCATGTCAAAGTTTCTCTTGTACAGCACATCATCCGGATTCAAATAAAAGCTTCCAGCTAGCCTTCTCAGGGTTTTCTTGTCATTCTTTGACGCACCTTCAGGATACTCCTGGCTCTTGAGGAAGTTCTTGATATCATAGTACCACGGCTTTTCATCAACAACAGACACGGCTGCAAACACATACGCAGGCCTCTCGAGTCGATTCACCGCAACATGTGGCACATGATTCCACCAATGGACTTTGATCATAGAAGACAAAGTAGCCAAGGCATCAGCCATCTGATTCTCATCTCGGGGGACATGATACAACTTCACCTTCTTGAAGAACGTCAGTATTCTTCTGGTGTAATCTCTATAAGGAATCAAATGCGGCTGGTTAGTATTCCAATCTCCATTGACCTGATTGATCACTAGAGCGGAATCTCCATAAATGTCAAGAGTTTTGATCCTCAGATCGATGGCTTCTTCTATCCCCATGATACAAGCCTCATACTCAGCCTCGTTGTTGGTGACATCAAAAGTTAATCTAGCAGAAAAAGGTATATGAGCCCCTTTTGGATTGATAAGGACAGCCCCATCAAACATCAGTGTCCACTTGTCATCCGGATCCGGTCCTTCCTCGACAAGAGGCTCTTCACAATCTTTCATCTTAAGATACATGATGTCTTCATCAGGGAATTCAAACATCATCGGCTGATAATCGTCAATCGGTTGCTCGGCGAGGTAGTCTGACAGAATACTACCTTTGATGGCCTTCTAAGACGTGTACTGGATATCATATTCTGTTAAGATCATCTGCCAACGGGCAACACCTCCGGTGAGAGCCGGCTTCTCAAATATGTATTTCACTGGATCCATCTTAGAAATCAACAAGGTAGTATGGTTCAGCATATACTGCCTCAGTCGGCGAGCAGCCCATGCCAAAGCACAGCAAGTTTTCTCAAGATGTGAATATTTGATTTCACAGGTGGTAAACTTTTTGCTAAGGTAGTATATGGCATGCTCTTTTCGACAAGACTCGTCATGCTGTCCCAACACACACCCCATCGAGTTCTTTGTCACTGACAGGTACATTATCAGAGGTCTCCCAGAAACGGGAGGAATAAGGATTGGAGGTTTCTGTAAATACTCTTTTATTTTGTCAAAAGATTTATGACAATCATCATTCCACCTGATTGCTTGATTCTTTCTTAGCAATTTAAATATCGGTTCACACGTGGCAGTTAGGTGAGATACAAACCTCGCAATGTAGTTCAATCTCCCTAAAAACCCACGAACCTGCTTTTCTGTTTTTGGTTCAGGCATTTCTTGTATAGCTTTGACTTTTGCTGGATCAACCTCAATCCCTTTCTCACTGACAATGAAGCCCAACAGCTTCCCGGATCTCACCCCAAACATACACTTGTTTGGATTCAGCCTCAGTTTGAACTTTCTTAGTCTGTCAAACAACTTCTGCAAATTTACCAGGTACTCCTCTTCTGTCTGCAACTTCGCAATCATATCATCCACGTACACTTCAATCTCCTTGTGCATCATGTCATGAAAGAGAGTCGTCATAGCCCTCTGATAGGTAGCATCGGCATTCTTCAGCCCAAATGGCATCACCTTATAGCAGAACGTGCCCCAAGGTGTAATGAATGTCGTCTTTTCCATGTCTTTTGGCGCCATCTTGATCTGATTATAACCAGAGAAACCATCCATGAAAGAGAAAACCGAGGATTGAGCCGTATTATCAACCAATACATTAATGTGAGGTAATGGGAAATCATCTTTCGGACTCGCTCTGTTCAGATCCCGGTAATCGACACACATTCTGACTTTGCCATCCTTCTTCGGCACGGGAACGATGTTGGCCACCCACGGGGGATAAGTGGTCACTAACAAGAAACCCGCATCAAACTGCTTCTGAACCTCTTCCTTGATCTTAACAGCCATATCAGGACTTGTTCTCCAAAGCTTCTGCTTGACTGAAGGACAATCTTCTCTGAGAGGTAGTCTATGCACCACAATATCGGTATCCAACCCAGGCATATCTTGATAAGACCAGGCGAATATTTCCACATACACTCTCAGCATCTCAATCACCCTGCTCTTGACATCTTCTTTCAAAGAAGCCCCGATCTTAATATCCCTTCTGGCGTCCTCAGTACCAAGATTGACAATCTCCAACTCCTCCTGATGAGGTTGGATGACCCTCTCCTCTTGCTTCAACAATCTGACCAATTCTTTAGGGAGTTCACAGTCTTCCTCACTCTCCTCTTCAGCTTGGTAGATGGGATTATTGAAATCATACTGAGCCATAACAAAACAGTTCATAGTGGATTCCGTGAGATCACTTCTGCATGTTTAATGCTTTGTTTTAGAAAAAGAGTTCAAGAAAGTCACAAAAAACAAAAACATTGCCATTTTTATTTTTTTTTTAAAAATGAAAACAAAAATAGAAAGACAGGGATCACAAAATTGTTTGCAAAACGTCCTTTATTAATGATAATCATTGAAAACATGTTGTGGCCCTACAATGAACCACTACGCCTTGGGCAGAACGTAGGATTTTGTGCAAAATGAAAAACAAAAGAAAATTACTCTGTTTGAAGAGTAACTTGGACCACATCTTCTGTCGTCCAATTGTTGACTGACTCTCCTGGTGCACGCGGGCGAACCCAGTTGTCAAGATCACAATCACTGTCACAGTCTTCAGCACCGGCTGCAAAGACATCACCGTGATTCATCAGCCCAGCGCTGGTAAAGGTACTCGGACCTGTCTGCGCACCCTGCTCCGCTTGCAGAGGTTGATAGCCAATTCCGAACTTATCTTCTTTGATAGGCAAATCCACCATCTTTGCCCCAGCCTTCAGCGTTACCAGAGTTGACAACTTCCTTGGCCTGCTTGTATGATGCAATTGAGGCACTTGGCTTCTTCTGCTCAGCAAAAGCCACCCTCTCAAGAGCAACAGTCTCGAACGCCTGGCATAAGGTCTCATGGATCTCGCCATCCACCTCTACATACTTGAAAGAGGATAGGTGACTCACCAGAATATCTTCTTCACCGCACACGGTCACAATCTGACCGTTCTAGACATATTTCAACTTCTGGTGGAGAGTTGACGAAACTGCCCCGGCTGCGTGTATCCAAGGACGCCCCAATAGACAACTATATGCGGGCTGGATGTCCATCACATAGAAGATGATGTCAAAAACCTCCGGACCTATCTTCACTGGCAATATGACTTCACCAAAAACAGAGCATTTGGATCCGTCAAATGCACGCACAATCAGGTCACTAGGAGTGAGCACAACCCCTTCCACATCAATCTTACCCAGAATCTTCTTGGGCAACACGTTCAGAGACGAGCCAGTGTCTACCAGCACGTGTGACAGCACCGCACCCTTGCATTCCATGGTGATATACAAGGCCTTGTTATGGTTACGCCACTCAGGCGTCAAATCCAAGTCAGTGAACCCCAAACCGTACCTAGTACTCACGTTGGCAATCACTCCCTCTAGTTGGTTGACGGATATCTCTTGAGGCACGTAATCCATATTCAGCATCTTTAATAAGGCATTACGGTATGCCTCAGAGCACAGAAGCATTGAGAGTATAGAGATTTTGGACGGAGTCTGATTAAGCTGATCTACAATCTTGTAGTCACTCTTCTTTATTATTTTCATAAACTCCTCCACGTCTATCTCGAATGAACCCTCAGGCGCCTCCTTCTGAGCCGGTTCCTCATCAACCACCGCCTGTTTACTCTTTGACTTGGAAGAAGCCTCAGCATTGGCATCTCTCAAAGGTTGTGGAGCAAACAGACGTCCACTTCTGGTAAACCCTCCTGGTCCTCCAACATTATCCACAACTAGATTAACAACCCCAGGAGTTTTAGCAGGCACACTGATAGTTACAGGAGACTGATTCGCTGGCCTTGTCTGATTCTCAGCCCTTCGGTTGCTACGGTAAGCGTTGTCATATTTCCACGGCACAACCCTACTATCAACAACCCTTCTACCCGAAGCAACAATAGTAGTTGGAGTACTGACAGTTACAGGTGCAGAAATGGTAACAGGAGTACCAGCAGTTGTAGGTGCACTAACAGCCCTCGGACCACGTCTCTCGGACGGTTTAAAGTAGATAGTGACGGTTGACACTACCCCACGTTCTCTATCAGCCCGGACAAACTGTACACGGCCCTCGTCAATCAAACTCTGAATACCAGCCCTCAACTGGTCACAACCATTCTCAGATTCAGCACAATCAACACAACCCTCATGATAGCCCGGGAATACTCCCCCTTTCAACAGACGGTCCTTCACAACTGACAGCGGAGTCTGGATCTCCTGAATACTAACCACCAGATCTTCAGCTTGTCCACCCTCAACATTGTTCACTCGGTGTGCACCATGCGGAGGCATAGGGTTGTTTACAACATTCGGCACAGGAGCAAAATTGATAGTTTTAGCGTCAATTAAGTCCTGGACTTTATGATGAAAAGCCCTGCAGTTTTCAATGTGGTGTCCCGGTGCACCGGAATGGAAATCACAACGCACGTTGGCATCATACCCAGGTGGTATCTTTGTCAACGGTGCCATAGTTCTCAACTCCACGAATCCCAATCTGAGCAACTCAGGTAGCAACTCAGCATAGGTCATCGACAAAGGATCAAAACGTCGATCAGGCATCCTCTGTCTTGGCTGATACGGACGTTGTTGTTGTTGTTGTTGTTGTGGCGGTTGAACTCTCTGTTGTTGCTGTTGTTGACGAGGTTGAGGTGCTGGAATGGTCACAGCAGCAACCTGGCGATATTGATTTCTGTTTACATTCCTTCGGCCATGCTGCACAGCACTGGTTTCACCCTCTCCCCTGCGAGGTGCCCCAACAAACGACTTCTTAGAAGACGAGGACCCAACATCATGAATCTTACCAGCCTTGATCAAACTTTCAGTCCGCTCCCCACGGATTACCACATCTGAAAAGCTACCGAATGGGCAACTCCCCATCCGGTCCATGAAGACACCCTGCAATGTCCCAATGAACATATCAGTTAACTCCCTTTCCAGCATAGGGGGTTGTACTCTGGCAGCCAACTCACGCCACCTCTGGGCGTACTCCTTGAAGGTTTCTCCGGATTTTTGACAAAGACTCTGCAACTGAGTCCGGCTCGGCGCCATGTCCATATTATGCTTATACTGCCTCAAGAAGGCCTCACCCAAATCCCTCCAGCAGCGGATATAATCTCTCTTCAGTTCCATGTACCTATCCAAGGAAGCTCCAGACAAGCTATCCTGGAAGAAATACATCCACATCTTCTCATCATCTGTGTAAGTAGAGATTTTCCGATAATACGCTTGCACATGGGTGCGAGGGCAGGAATTACCATTGTATTTATCGAACGAGGGTGCTTTGAACTTGTGGGGAATTCTCAAACCTTCTACTAGACCCATGTTGGTCACATCAAACCCAAGGGAGTTCTGACATTCCATCGCTCGGATTTTCTCAGCCAGGGCATCAACTCTACGATCCCTCTCTTCAACTCTCACCACATCATCGTCTTCACTGAGCAGAGTGAACATATCCTCTTGTCTGTCAACAAGCGGAGTCGGAGCCCGGGTAGCTCTAGCATTGACAGTCTCTGCAGCAAGAGGTTGTCCATTAATCCTTATACCCCTCAGTTCATCCCCCACGGCATAGTCATTGGCAGAAGCAGCAGCAACAACATTCTCATGAACAGACACACCTACTGGTGAAGCACGGTTAGACGGCGGAATCACAGTTTCTTGTCTTTGGGCTAAGGCACGCAACTCCTCTTGCCCTTGCACCACACCTTGCATCATCGTCATAAACTGGGCCATGTTTGCCCTCATCTCAGCCAATTCTGCCTGAACCTGGTCCATATTCCTCTAATGGTTGAGTCTGGTTGAGTAACGATGCGGTCGCTGATCAGCTATCCTGCCTGACACAGAAACCAGAGTGAGAAGTCACGAACAAGAACACCTGCTATGCAAAATGCTATGCGTATGATGTTAAATGATGCATATGATGCACATGATATGCTCATTTCTCAGGCATTCAAAGAGCCTGATTCATCTTTAAAAGATGGCAACCTGCAACACAACAAGGAAGCAACATACAACATAATGAGCACAAGGTGAAACCAACAATCTCATTCTATAGATAAGAGCAAAGGATCATACAACAAAGTCAACACAGATCCCACAGAATCGGGGTACAACAAATGAATCCCATCTAACATGCCTGGAGGTGATTCTCAACATAAACATCAGAAATACAAGCTAAGACAATTGGCTTCCAGGAATGAGAGTCTTCAAGTAGTGACACTGGTCTATCAACAGGTCACACTCTGAACATTCTGTCAAGGGAGTGAGCTTCTCCTTCAACTGTCTTCTGAGCTCTACAACTTCTCCTCCAAGTTGGCTCTCTGATGTACGTCTCAAGTCAACTTCCTTCTTCAACTGGATGTCTTTGTCTCTGAGTTGCTTCTCCAAGTCTCTTATCTTCTTCTGATAACTGGCTTCAGCTCTCTACAACCTCAGGCATTCCCGGTGTTCTGCATTCAGCAAGTTCTCCATCTCTTCATAAGATCTCTTCTTGCTCTTTATTCCACCAGCATCCACACTGCATATACCTGAGTTGATGAGTCAGGTTCAACTTGTCAGCTTTAGCTTTGTACAACTCCATCTGAGTGTCTTGCTCTTTCTCTTTCAACCTGCGATTCTCCATCAGGGCTTGCTTGTACTGCTCAACAGGTACACTCTCAGCAAGGATCAAAGGTGGTTGCACTTGCAAGGGCTTCATCCTATCATAGGGAAGCAACAAAGTTTTCACTCTCTTCTTAACCCACTCAGTGTAGTCAGGCATAGCAATGGCAAACTTCTTCCCTAGGACAGATCCATCCTTAACACCAATAGACTTCCAAGCTCTTCCCACTCGCTCCAAACTAACAGGGTTACTTCGCTGTAATCCCCAGCCAGTCTGAAGATTGTTAATCCCCACCGAGTCTGAAGGATATTGTATCCCCAGCGGAGGTATCAGTGGGTATTTTATTCCTCAGCAGTCAGGTATGAAGTGCTGTAATCCCCAACCGGGTCGTGATTGATTTTCCCCAGCAGGGTTGTGAAGGTTCTCCTAGCAGATCTCCTCAGCAGAGGTTTGTGTTGATGGTTTTCCCCAGCGAGTTCCCCAAGTGGATCAGGTTCGGTGAAAATTATCCCCAGTAGAGTTTATCCTACATGTGGATTGGTCGCTATCCTCAGCAGAGGCGAGTATTGGTTGTTTCCCTAGCAGAGTCCCCAAGTGGATTAGATTCGGTGAAGGTTGTCCCCGATGGGATTTACTCTTTCTCCCGCAGCAATGCTTTCCCCGACACAGTTGATAGGTTGGTGTGTTCCCCATACAGAGTTCCCCCGCAGAGCACTCCCAGCAGTGCATCTCCCCACAGAGTTGGAGAATTTATTCAGATTTGTGGGCTCAGCAGAGCAATACGTTTGCTCCCCAGCAGGAGTTTTCATCATTTTGCATCTTGCATGTAGTAATCATTGCATCCTCAAATCCCGTAGCATTTCCATTCAGTATGGAGCATTACGCCATAGAAAAATTCAAACATATGCATTCATGTGTTAAACCTAGTCAGACCATATCCCCGGCAGTGGCGGATCTTTGTTCAACATCTGTACGACACATTTGCTACAGTTGCTCCTGACAGCATTCAGGATTGGTAATTCCCCAGAGAGGGTTATTTCCTCACCCGCAGTGAAAGGAAAGCTTGATTCTCCCCAGTGAGATCCTCAGCAAGTGTTTAGCCTTGCTTTGACATATGCAGATGTCATCTCTGTGATACCGGTAAGTGTCATGTTAGCACCCGTGTGTGTTCTTTCTTTGGTGTCTGTAAACACCATTGTTTCGGTGTCGGTAAACATCGAGTCTCACTCCAGTCATCGGTAAATGTCTGGTTTTCCTTTCCTTGGTGTCGGTAAACACCATTGTTTCGGTGTCGGTAAACATCGAGTCTCACTCCAGTCATCGGTAAATGTCTGGTTGTCCTTTCCTTGGTGTCGGTAAACACCATTGTTTCGGTGTCGGTAAACATCGAGTCTTACTCCAGTCATCGGTAAATGTTTGGTTGTCCTTTCCTTGGTGTCGGTAAACACCATTGTTTCGGTGTCGGTAAACATCGAGTTTTTCCCATTCGTCCGTTGACATATGGTTGTATTTATATCTCCCATTCATCCGTTGATGTCTGGTCACCTCTCCGTTGGTGTCGATAAATGTTGAGTTTTTCTCATTCGTCTGTTGACGTATGGTTGTATCTCTCTTTCTTCCATTCATCCGTTGATGTCTGGTCACCTCTCCGTTGGTGTCGATAAACGTCGAGCTTCTCCCTTTCGTCCGTTGACGTATGGTTTGAGTCCTCCCAGTTCATCCGTTGATGTCCGGTCACCTCTCCGTTGGTGTCGATAAACGTTGAGTTTTTCCCATTTCGTCAGTTGACGTATGGTTGTATCCCTTTCCCATTCATCCGTTGATGTCTGGTCACCTCTCCGTTGGTGTCGATAAACGTTGAGTTCTTCCCATTCATCCGTTGATGTCTGGTCACCTCTCCGTTGGTGTCGATAGACGTCGAGTTTTTCCTAGTCGTCCGTTGACGTCTAGTTGTACCTTTTCATTGATAAAAACCAAAATCCCTAGTGGAGTCGTTGGTAAACATCTTGACTGGTTTAGTGACAAATATCAGATCCTAGTGGAAGCTTCCGTTGGTGAATTTTCCTTTCTTGGATCCCCGCAGAGTGCAAATTTCTACGGTTCTTTGGTATTCAATCCCTATTTACCTTGAAGGTCTGACAGCCATTGCTCTCATCCGTTCAGGTTCCTAGTCGATTGAATAGGGGCAGCTGTAGCACCTCAAATTTGCACCTCCCATTTGTATACACATTTCATTTTTTAAGTCATTAGCATTGCATAGCATGTTACATTGCATCAGGCAAGACTGGTCAGGAGATTCAACTGTGTAAGGCAACAAGAGCATTTTTCATGATGAAAAAGGCCCTATGGTTGTTCCATTAAGCTTACATGACCCAAGGATCCTTTTGAGGCAATTTGGCCAAGTGTTGAAGGCTCATAACTCATCAGTGCATGTGCAATTCATCTGAGGCCCATAGAAGTCAACAGAAGTCAACTGCAAAGTCAACTGTGGATTTGGAGGTGGGAAGTGGTTAGAGATGCCTCATTCATGTTCAAACAATTCTCATTTGACATTTCAAACACTCACATTGAAGAATTTGAAGTCAGGTCAAGAATTTTCCAAAATAGAAAGTGACCTATAATTTGGAATTGCCAAAAATGGAAAGGTTTTGTACCAACTTCAACTCAGGTTTACATCATCAAGAAAGCTTCAAATGAAATTTTGTCCAACATGAAAGTTGAAGATCTTTCTCTCCCATTTTCAAAAAGTCCAAGATCATGAATGTCTCATGTGTGGTTGAGGAGATATGGTCCAATCATGGCAAAGTGTGCTTGAAACTTCAAATGGGCATAACGTTTGAACCAAAGCTCGAAAATGAGTGGTTCTTTTTGCATTTTGATCCTCATGACTTGTAGTTTCCAAACATATCATTACATGGCATAAATTTTCTTTGCATGGGCATGTGCTTATTCATGAAGATTTGTGAAGAAAATTTCATAAAACCATTTTGGATGATCATGGGCATAAAATTCTAATTCAAATGTGTGCATGGGCTTGTTTTAAGTGTATTTGGATAAAGTTTGTGTACTGTTCACGTGACTTCTCATGCATGGGGGGTGAAAATCTAATTTTGCACATACACTTCATAACTTGCTAATCTTAATGGCATTTGGCTTAAACTTGATTACAACATCATTAGCAAGTGGTATTTATGGTTAATCATAACTGTATTGGTCATTAGCTTCATTTTCAGATCTGAAATTCAAGAATCACCAATTTTTTCTCTCAATTTTTTTTTGCAAATTCTTCACACAAAAGCATGTTCTATTGTTAGATTCATGATCAGGAAGGATTGTTGAGCAATTTTGGACGAGAATTCGAAGCAAATCGTGCCAGTTTGAACCATACTCAAAGCTTGAAGCATCAATGGAGATTTCAAAATTAACTGGATTCGTGCTTGTTTGAGCTTCATTCCTTCCATCAATCACTTACACAAGCATCATAGAAGAGTTTTGGAACATCACAAGCCTTGGATAGCGCAACACAGAGGTTCTGTTCATCAAAGAGGTTAAGTTTCGATCTCTCCAATTCTCAAAATCATTAGGATATTCATGTAGATCTCGTGTTGTAGAGAATGCTGGTGAAAAAATGAAGTGAAATAGAGCAATATTCATGAAGATACATGCATTTCAAGTTTTGATGACAATTTTTCTTTTCTTCGATCTGAATTTATTGTGATGTTTTAGTGCAAAATGTTGCTTGATCTTGAATGTATGTGGAACAAGGAATCGTTTCGTATAGGTTTGTAAGAACAAAAATTGTTCTACAACAGATTCCAAGATTTTGATGATAACAAAGGATGAAACCAAAAATGGCACTCTAACAAAAAGTTTCTAAGTGTGCAGGACTCTAAACAAAAAGAAAGGAATCTGATCGCGTCATCAGATACAAAATCTTATCAGATACAAATTATCAGAATATCAGAAGCATCTGAAGTAGAAACGCGCTCAAGAAGTTCTAACTCTGATCAAAACAGCAGAATATCAGAAGCATCTGAAGAAGAAGTGCGCTCTAGAAGTTCTGACTCTGAGCAACGGTATATCAAAATTCCAGAAGCTCTCAGCGTCATCTGAAGACATCATCAGAACTCTAAGAGATCAAAACTATAAGAAGCTTTGAAGCCGCGTCTCAAGATCTCAAATTAACAGAGTAACGTAGACTCTGATAATGGATTTCCTTATCCAGAAAGAGTAACAGAAACTTCAACCTCAAATGGAAAGAAACTATATTTGGAAAGAAGTTATTCAGGGAGACAAACTTGTTCTGGCAAGAAACAAACGAAGTTATGGCATTAAACTCTCATCAAGACAATTTATCTGCCATCACTACAACGGTCCTCCTTCACCTCTATATAAAGGACGACAAAACCCATTGAGAGATATACCAACGCACATAAACATTTTCTCTCTCTCTCTCTCTCTCGATCTTTCACGAGCTGTTGCTCAGAACGTGAAATATTCTATTTGCTCTTACTGCTGTAATACTTGCTTTATCCTAGAAGCACTCTAGATTACAAAGTCTGTTTTTATCTATTGCTTTATATTCCTCAAGTGACTCTGCGTAGTCTGTATACTTGAGAGGACTAAGAGATCTTTCTCTTAGACGTTGGTTGTAAACAATCTTTCAAGATTAGTGGATTAAGTCCTTTTTGAAGGCGAAATCATCTTGGCCGGGTGGACTGGAGTAGCTTTGTGTTATAAGCGAACCAGTATAAAATCCTTGTGTGGTCTTATTCTGAAAAAGCGCTTATTTTCCAAAACAATTCAAACCCCCTTTCTTGTTTTTCTCACCTTCAATTGGTATCAGAGCTTCGGCTCTGTTATTGATTTTCTAATCAAACACTTAACAGTGTAGAGAGATCCAGAACGAGAAAAACTATGGCCCACACAAATGAGAGAGACAGTTAGAATGCTAAGCCTCTTGTCTTTGATGGAGAGAAATTCGATTACTGGAAAGATAGAATTGAAAGTTTCTTTCTAGGCTATGACGCTGATCTCTGGGACATTGTCACAGATGGATACAAACCTCCCGTAACAGATGTTGGAGTCGCAGTTCCCAGGAGTAAGATGTCAGATGATCAGAAGCGAGAATTCAAGAATCATCACAAAGCCAGAACGATTCTTCTCAACGCCATATCTTACAATGAGTATGAGAAAATTACCAACAGAGAAACTGCTAAAGACATACTCGACTCTCTGAGGATGACTCATGAAGGAAACTCTCAGGTCAAAGAAAGAAAGGCTCTGGCTCTCATCCAGAAATATGAAGCCTTTAAAATGGAGGACGACGAAGCCATAGAGGTAATGTTCTCTAGATTCCAAACTCTTATTGCAGGTCTCAAAGTTCTAGACAAAGGTACACAACTGCAGACCACGTCAAAAAGATAGTCAGAAGCTTGCCAAAGAAGTGGAGACCCATGGTCACTGCGTTAAAGCTTTCAAAGGATCTTAACAACATCAGTCTGGAAGAACTTGTCAGCTCACTCAGAAGTCATGAGATAGAACTAGAGGAAGATGAGCCTCAGAAGAAGAACAAGTCTGTAGCATTAAAATCCAGATCTAAAAGGCGCAAATCTGACAGAAACAAAGCTTTCCAGGCAAAAACAGAAGATGCGGATGACTCTGAACCGGAAGATTCTGATGATGAAGAAGAATTGTCCCTCCTAACCAGAAGAGTTAAACAACTCTGGAAAAAGAGGAACAACAACTTCAGAAGACCAAGACCCAGAGGGGATCGATCAGCATCAACCTCAAAAGGTAAAACTAACAAAGATATTACTTGTTATGAATGTAAAGAAACAGGTCACTACAGGAATGAATGCCCCAAGATAAAGAGAGACAGTTCTAAAAAGGAAAGCTTCAAGAAAAATCTCCTCAGAACCAAGAAGGGACTAATTGCTACCTGGGATGATAGCGAATCTGACTCATCAGAATCTGACTCTGATGAACAGGCCAATGTGGCATTCATGGCTACCACATCCAGGAACAGTTCAGATGAAGAATCTGAAGAGGTATTTTCTGAACTCTCTCGATCTGATCTAGAATCATGCTTGTAAGAAACTCTTAGCTCATATCAGAAACTAAAACAAAAGTTTAAAGATATAAAAGGCTGTCTTGAAGAAACATTTGAAGAATTTGAAGAGGTATAGGTTATCTTAATTTCTGGACACTTTTTTAAAAATCTGGAAATTCAGATGAAGATCATCATGATCTTCATCTTCAACCTATGAAGTTCATGGCATGTCCAGGTTTAGCTACGAATTGTTCATGTTCAGCTACGGATTTGCTACGAAATTTGGAGTTAGCTACGAAATCTGAAAATAGCGCTAGGGCTTAGTTGAAACGCCATCGTTTTAGGCTTAGCGCGCAAAATTCAAATACGGACTGTGTTCGATTCCTGGCGAGGGAGATTGTTCAAATTGCTTCATCTTTTTTCACCTTTCCCTCTTATTTTCATGCCTTGGCTCATTTTCATTTTCAAATTTTTTCCTCAACTTCAAAAAATCATTATAAATTGAAAAATGCATCAATTTCACTCCAATTTTTTGCACAATGCTCCTTGGTTTGTCTACTTTTTTATGAGCATAAATTTGCAAGTTGTGCTTGGCTGGAAAAATAATTTGTCCTAGGGTGATTGAACATGTATCCATTTATGATATTGCCTTGTTCCTTTCATCATAAAATGCTTGTTTCTTATCCAATGAATGTGAAATTTTGTGTGTAGTTTCTAGACATGTTAATGAACATTTTGGATTTAGTTTGATATTTTTCCCATGATCCAATTCTATTTTACACTTGTGCTAACTTGGTGTGACAATTTGTGTCACACATTTGGTTGCTTGACTTGTATGATGTGTTTGCCATGCCAATTGATCTCCAATGCTTCTGATTTTTTGTGTGATGCATGTTATAGATGACTTGATTGCTCATGAATTTTTCCAGAATTTATTGAATCATTTCTGATTTGATTGAGATTTTTCATTCATGTTGATCCTTTGGATGCTTTGAATTGGTCATTGACTTCACATGCTTGGTAAACGAACTTGATTATTGATTATGATTTGGTTCTTTTTAGGATTTATTCTTGAGTGATTAAACATGCTTTGTGTCAAGTTTGAAGTTCTGTTTTGACTTTTTGATCCTCTTTTGACCCTAGGCTTTGACCTAGTGGTTTGTCACTTATCAGTTGAGTTTTGATTTCAGGTTTAAGCATCCAAGTCCATAGTTAATGATGCCTCCTCATTTGAGCATTGATGTTTGCTTTTGATTACTAACATTCTGTTGTTTTGTAGGCTTTGAGAACAAATTCACTTGTGCTTGTGCCTTGCTCATTGTAGCCTGATGCTTTGTCTGTCTGTGTGATTGACTGTTGATTGTTTGCCTGTACAGTTGAACTGATTGGTTTAGATGTTTTTCACAGGTACCTAAGTTACTCTAAGTTCATCTGAACTTTGCTTTGCTATCTTGTGGTTTGCTTACCACTGAGGTATAACTCCCTTGACTTCATGTAGTCTGGAAGACCTATCCTGTTATGTGGGTAGGCACCTGTCTGAAGCCCTCCTTAAGAGGCAATGCTTGTGTTTGTTTAATGTTGTGCCTTGTACATTCAAAGACCTCCTAAGTGAAGAGGCATTGGCAGATACAAGGGATGTGCAATACATCCCCTGCTATTCAGTTGAGTCATTCACCTTGCTCACACCATTGTGTTGATGCATTGTGAATAAAAGCCCAAGATCTTGTTATGTCAGTCATCTGTGGAGAAGAGTTCCTACATTCTGAACTCCCACACTTTCTATTTCTAGTCAAGCTCTCCCAGGCCAGGGATAAGAGCTATGAGGTCTTACCCTCATCTCCCATTTCATCTGCTTCACCCTAACTCTCAATGTTAGGGTTAAGAGCTACCAACACCCCATTCCAGTCGGCTTGTTTTTACAGCCTAGCCTTGTATGAGCCCAATTGTTTGCATATAGTGTGTGTGCTTGATTTTTGTGCTTGTATATGTTTGACTGTGCTGTTTAGGATAGCTTGCTTCCTGTGCAAGTTAGGTTAGAAACCTTAACATAGGGATTGTATGCATGACAACTTCTAGGCTCGAGTCGTAGTCTCCCTAGTAGTTTGTGTCTCCCTTTGTCTCTGGTTAGGTTAGAAGTTCTTTCCCTGCGTAGGGGAACTACGTCGCCCCGATCCTCATACCAGATGAGGTACGTAGGCAGGAGATGAGCTGATCTCTTCGGGCAACCTTTTGTTTTGTTTGTGTGAGTTGTTTCTTTCTTTCTGGTAAGAGTCTGATGTAAGTCCAGCGATTGGCATTCGGTTTCCTGTGTGTGTGTGTTAGGAGTCTGACATAAGTCCAGCGATTGGCAGTTGGTTTCCTGTTTGCTTTGTGTGTCTGGAGTTAGATATAAGCCCATTGATTGGCATTCCGTTTCCAGTTGTGTGTCTCGTTTGACGTCTTAGCGTCTCAGTTTATTGTCTTTGTTTGGCGTGCGTTAGCCGAGCTACGAGTGCTCTGATTCTTACTCTGGTTAGAGAAGATATGTATGCATAGGATGCGACATCCTAGCGAGCATGTTCCGATTTCCCCCCGAACCACGTCGACTCTGATGTTTGTGTTAGACAAACTACGTAGGACGAGGATGCGACATCCTGTCGAGTTACCTTCTTCCGTCTTTCATCTGTATTTCCTTCTTGTGCTTTGTGCAGTTTGTGAGCAGTTTTTAGCAACCTTTCTTCCTTTCTTTTGTGCGTGGATCCCGTCGAGTACGACAGATGCGTAGGGGTGCTAATACCTTCCCTTCGCATAACCGACTCCCGATCCCATCTTTCTCTGGTCGCGAGACCATGTCTTTTCCAGGTTTACTTCGAGCGTTTCCTTTCCCTCTTTTGGGATAAATAACGCACGGTGGCGGCTCTGTTGTTTCGTTTTCCCGCCGGTTTTTCGCGTAATGCGACACCATGGAATTTGCATGTTGAGCTGGATTCAGGCGTGCTGGAGCATCCAAGTCTTCACTAATCATCATAACAAGGATTGTAGAAGAGATTTGAGCCATTACAAGCCTTGGATAGTGCAGTTCAAAGGTTCTGTTCTTCAAAGAGGTCAGGTTTCGATTTCAATTATTCTTGAATTCATCATGATATTTGTGTAAATCTTTCATTGGTGATCATTCTGATACAAAATTTGAGTGAAATGGCGCATTATTCATGAAGATACATGTATTTGAAAGTTTGATGTCCAATTTTATTTTCTTCGATCTGAGCTTGTTATGATGAATTTGGACTAAATGATTGTTGATCTTTGATCTACATGGAAAATGCTTTGCAATGGTGTAATTGTTTGTGATTTCTGGAATGTTTTGGGATTTTCTGGAAATTCGCTCATGAAGTTCATCGTCTTCATGAGGAAGAAGATGAAGATCATGTCATTTTCCAGATTAGCTACGAACTTGCTATGAGTTTGCTACGAAATTCTGGATTAGCTACGAAATTCTGGAAATCATTTGCCAGGCTTAGGGTTAGACCAAAACGGTGTCGTTTTGGTGGAGCGCGCAAATTCAAATTTGGACCTGGTTCGATACTGAGCGAGCACATGCTAGTTCATGTTTGATTTCACAATTTTTTCCAAACTTCATAAAATCATAACAAATTGAAAACTCATCCAATTTAATCCCAATTTTTTGCAAAATGCTCCTTATTCTGTCTAGTTTTTTATTATCATAATTTGGAAAATTGTGCATGGCTGGATTTTATTTGGTGCTAGGTTATGTGAGCATGTATCCATTTGTGACCTTGCCTTGCTTATCTTGTTGTGAAATGCTTGTTTCTTATCCAATGAGCTTGAAATTTTACATGTGGATTCTAGACACATTGATGGACATTTTGGTTTTGGTTTGACATTTTTCCCATGCTCCATTTCTGTTTTATGCTCATGCTAACATGGTGTGACAATTTGTGTCACACATTTGGTTGCTCTTACTTGTACAATGTGATTTCCATGCCAAATGATCTCCAATGCTTCTGATTTTTTGTGTGATGGATGTTGTGGATGTCTTGATTACTAATGAATTTTTCCAGAATTATTTGAATCATTTCTGTTTTGATTGAGAATTTTCATTCATGTTATTCATTTGGATGCCTTGAATTGGTCGTTGACTTCACATGCTTGGTACATGCACTTGCTTATTGATTTTGATTTGGTCCTTGTTAGGACTTATTCTTGATTGGTTAAACATGATTCATGTTGAGTTTAAGGTTCAGTTTTGGATTTTTGATCCTCCTTTGACCCTAGGCTTTGACCTAGTGGTTTGGACTTACCATTTGGTTTGTGAATTTCAGGTTCAAGTGTACATTTCCATGATTGGAGTGACTTCTTCATTTAAGCTTGGTCAATTGTTGTCATGTGCTAACCTTTGTGTGTTTTGTAGGCTTTGAGGACAATTCATTTGTGTTTGCCTTGTGCCTTGCACCATTGTTGCCTGATTGGATTTGTCTGTTTGTGTGCTATTGACTGTTGTCTGTTTGTCTGTACAGTTGAACTGATTGGTTTAGATGTTTCCACAGGTACCTAAGTTGCTTTGAGTTCATTTGAACTTGCTTGGAGTTGCTTGTGGTTTGCATACCACTGAGGTATAATTTCTTGATCGTCATGTAGTCTGGAAGACCTACTGTTATTGGTAGGCACCTGTCTGAAGTCCTCCTTAAGAGGCAATGCTTGTGTTTGTTTAATGTTGTGCCCTGTACATTCAAAGACCTCCTAAGTGAAGAGGCATTGGCAGATACAAGGGATGTGCAATCCATCCCCTGCTATTCAGTTGAGTCATTCATCCTGCTCACACCATTGTGTTGATGCATTGTGAATAAGAACCCAAGATCTTGTTATGTCAGTCATCTGTGGAGAAGAGTTCCTACATTATGAACTCCCACACTTTCATTGTTTGAAGCTTTCCCAGGCCAGGGATAAGAGCTGTGAGGTCTTACCCTCACTTCCCATTTCATCTGCTTTACCCTAACTCTCAATGTTAGGGTTAAGAGCTAAAAACACCTCATTCCAATTGGCCTGTTTCTGCAGCCTAGCCTTGTATGAGCCAATTGTTTGCATATAGTGTGTGTGCTTGCTTTATTGTGCTTGTATTTGTTTGACTGTGTTGTTTAGGCTAGCTTGCTTCCTGTGCAAGTTAGGATAGAAACCTCAACATAGGGATCGTATGCATGACAACTTCTAGGCTCGAGTCGTAGTCTCCCTAGTAGATGGTTATCTCCCTTTGTCTCTGGTTAGGTTAGAAGTTCTTTCCCTGTTTAGGGGAACTACGTCGCCCTGATCCTCATACCAGATTAGGTACGTAGGCAGGAGATGAGCTGATCTCTCCGGGCAACCTTTTTGTTTTGTTTGTGTGAGTTGTCTCTCCCTTTCTGGTAGGAGTCTGATGTAAGTCCAGCGATTGGCATTCGGTTTCCTGTGTGTGTGTGTGTTTGGAGTCTGACATAAGTCCAGCGATTGGCAGTTGGTTTCCTGTTTTGCTTTGTGTGTCTGGAGTTGGATATAAGCCCATTTATTAGCATTCCGTTTCCAGTTGTGTGTATCGTTTGACGTCTCAGCGTCTCTGTTTAGTGTCTTTGTTTGGCGTGTGTCGCAACCCGAAAAATACGGTCTGCGAAAAAACAACCGGCGAGAAAGAAAATGACAGAAGAGTCGCCACCGTGCGTTATTTATCCCAAATGAGGGAAAGGAAACGCTCGAAGTAAACCTGGAGAAAGGAAAGGAAAAGACAAGGTCTCGCAACCAAATCTTGGGTTCGGGAGTCGATTATGCGAAGGGAAGGTATTAGCACCCCTACGCATCCGTAGTACTCTACGGGATCCACTCTTGTTGTTTCTGTCTAAAGGGTGTATGTTTATCTAATGTACTATTTACTAAAAGAAGGGGTCGAAGAAAAATGACTCGCACGGATGTCGCATCGCGTCTTATGCCTACGTATCTCAACGGGAATGAGAATCAGAGCAAAAAACGTAGTTCAGCCTAACTATGGGAACAAAGGGTCTCGATTGCAACTAGGGCAAGAGAAAAGGAAAGGTCTCGATCGCAACGAGGGCGAGAGAAAGGATCGCAACGAGGGCAAAAGGAAACAAGGATTAGTTGTTAGTCGTTAGTCAAACTCGGCAAGACATCGCATCTTGTGCCTACGTATCTCATCTGAACATGAGAATCAGAGTTGCCGTAGTTCGGCTACACGCACACAAACAAACACAGGCAAAGGCAAACGTGGAGCCTGACTGCCAATCACTGGACTTACATCAGCATCCGAACCAAACACACACAAAAGGGGCAAACGTGGAGCCCGACTGCCAATCATTGGACTTACATCAGCATCCGAACCAAACACACACAAAGGGGCAAACATGGAGCCCAACTGCCAATCACTGGACTTACATCAGCATCCGAACCAAAACACACACAAAAGGGCAAACGTGGAGCCCGACTGCCAATCACTGGACTTACATCAGCATCCGAACCCAACAAACCCACACTGGAACCCGAATGCCACTCGATGGGCTTACATCAGCTTCCAAGCACACAACAAGCACAAACAAACAACAAATCGCTAAGGAGTCGGGAACTCGAGCCTAGCAACTGTCCGACAAACACACACAAAAAAAGGGAAAAGTGCCCGGAGAGGTCTCGCACGACCTCCTGCCTACATACCTCGTCTGGAACAAGGATCAGGGCGATGTAGTTCCCCTACATAGGGGTTGCCATCTGAACATGGACTTAGAAAAGGAGGACACCAGTTGTGTCAAAGGAGAGTGGGCAATGTGTTCACATCCTAGCAGTAGGTGTCGCAGCTCGCTGAATCGAGTCTTAGGCAGTTACCTCTTTGCAATAGAACGGACTACATGCCACAAGATCGGAGACGCTCGGAAAGGTCTAAAAGAAAAGGGGGAAGCTCTGCCCTAGAGTTGTCATGCAATATGTACTTAGGTATTAGGATTTACAAATGGGAATATCTACCTAATGTTGGCATGCAAAGAATATGGGAATTCTACCTATGTTATCATATAAAAGAATAAGGGAATCCTACCTATGTTATCATACAAAGGGTTCTATCTAACGGGTGCTACCTAATCGGAGCAAGAATCGACGAATGGAGCAAGGAGAAGTGTTAGGGATTAGGGTAGATGGCGATGCATGAAGCAATCGACTTACAAGGTTGATGGCGATGCATAAAGCAATCGACTTACAAAAGGGTGGATGAATACGTGCTGGTTCTGTTAGGTTTTGAAAAATGATTACTCGACGTTGGATCGAGGTTTTGGTCTTGTTTTGAAATGGTTATCGAATGTTCCTTTTAGTTCTTGTATTAACAGATGAATAAAGAATGAAAGAATATTATACATTTCATGGGAGAGGGATACATTTGTTATGAATGGGGGTTGTCATGGCAATCAAGCAATATAAATATATGCCTCATACATCATACAAGTAGGCAACAGTTAATCAAACAATTAAGATATAAACAAGTATATGATCAAATCAAATAATCAAAGAATGGAATAATACAGCATTAAACAATGTATGAGTGTAAGTGCAAAGAAACCGGCTCATTGTAAGAAAGCCCAAGAGTAAGCTATGTGAGGTTGATGGCGATGCTTAAAAAAGCAATCGACTTACAAGGGTGTAAAAAAAGGGCTCGACTGAATCGAGAATTGTTTGATCTTATCATTATTATTTTTGAATGGTTCTTCTTTTTATTAATGAAAATGAGATGATTTATCATGATCCTCACACATAAAAGGTAAATAATTCACATAAATCCCAAAGAAAGAGGAATCACCTAAGTCATATTAAAAATAACATAATAGAAAAAATAAATAAACAATAGAAATATGTTAGTTAAGTAGTCAGACTAGATAGTTAAATGTGAGAATTAAATAAAATGTTAAAAAAAAACCAAAACATCACACCTGGGTATCGAACCCAGGACCAAAGAGGAAGTGAGCTATCTCCACTTCCACCAAGCCAAGACTTGCTTGCTACTATACTAAGACCAAACAAAACTAAACTCTAAACGAGAACTCCCCAAGGAGGAGAACGAGAATGGCCAAGCATGGGCCGCTGGCCTGGGAGTTTGACTAAGGCCCAAGAATCCTAAATTCCCAAACTCGGGTCAAAAAAAAAAAAGACCCAATCCCAAAATACCCTCACGTGCGAATAGAGAAAGGATCCCGAAGGTCACCCTAGCCGCATGGCTGTTGGGTGACGGGACAAGGGATACGGTTAATCTGGCGGCGTTATGAAGGGTTAGCAAGGGAGATGAATGTCATCAATGACAATAATGCTATGGTGCCAGTCCCAAAACACAAATCCTCCTCCCAACACTCGCAGGCTTAAAACAGTGACGGCTGATAAAACCAGCTAGATCCGTACACCACTAATCATGAAAAACGGCAGTGAGAGTTCTCAAAACAAACTTCAACACAGACACAACCTTCTGGATCTAAAAGGGGAGCGAGCTATGGCTCAAAAGAATCACTCGAATCGCAAGCAGAAAGCCGACAAAGCAAACAAACGAAAACCAAGAATCAATGAAGCAAAGCGGAGTTTCTACCTTCTTGGAGGTTAGAAAAAATAAATGAAAGAGAGAAAATTTACCGGAGGCTTACGATTTTGGTGGTATCCTGATGAAAAGTATATCCGAAGTGAGTATTTTCGCTCTGTCGGTCTACCTCCTCCTCTTCTTGATCTTTAAGGTTTTTTTTCTTTTTGAATTGTAGCCACCGATTTTCCTCTCACTGATTTCTTCTGTATTTTTGGATTAGGGTTTATATCTCTATTTTGCCGCCTCCGATTCTCTCTGATTCCTCTTTCTCTCTATTTATGTTTGCAAATTAGGGTTTGGAGATCAAAAGAGGTCTCTGTCAAATCCCCTTTTCATGTGCTCAGTCAGGATTGGCCTTACTTGATGCTAAACCAGAACCGGTAAATTGCACTCAAGCTTTTTCCCTCTATTTTGTCTGGATACCAAATTGGGAATTCCTCTTGAAATTTTACTGTTGCCATTTTGCTTTTACTGCAGTGAATTCAGAGTATTGGTCTGAACTTGGTTTTGGATGCATGCCTTGGCTTTTGCTTCATCATGTGGCCAACCTCTTGGTCATGAGTTGCCATGTTTCGCAGAGAACAAAGTTATTCAATTTGTGATGCCAACTGTTGTTCTGATGATGTTGTCATGACAATTTAAGTAGCAATGTGGTAATGTTCTTGTAACTTCCATAGGTTGTTACTCACTGCAGAAATCATGAGACCACTGCTCTATTGAGTACTTGCTTGTAATGCAGGTGGTTAGGTGCTCTGTTCCTAAACTGTTTTATCTATGCATTAAGATGGCCTGGTTAAGCATGCTACATATTTCATCTTGTATTATGTACTAACAGGGGAATTGTAACAGGTAGAAAGACTTGGTGGCTGCATGGTTCATTGCATAAAATATTCAGTTCCCGTATCAGTTATGCCAGTATGACTGCAAGCCGAAAGAACGCCAACGTGACATTATCCTTAGCAATTGAACTTCTTGCCTGCATTAGGCCTATGGAGTATTTCTGACTGAATTTTCCATGGTAATTTCGTCAGGTATAAAACCTGCTATCTTCATTGAATCAAACACCGGTAAAGCCTGTCTGCCAAATCCATGCCTAGCATAACCAGCTGACATTGTGTTCCAAGAGATGATATCTTTCTGCTGTATTCCTTCTTTAATCAAAACTGAATGGCCTTTTTTTGGATATGTTTTATTGCAGGTTGTTCTTACTGTCACGGTTGTTCTTCCGGCTGGAGGAGTTCTGGTTCCTTAAGGTTTTGTATTTGACCATTAATCCATAGCCCCAGCAGGACAAGAAGTGCAGTTCCAAGAGTAAAAAGAAGAGCAAATTCCATGCTGAATAAAACACCAGGTTCAACAACTTCAATTGCTCCATTAAAGAAGGTGTTTTGGTATGGGTGTTGGTCCATCTCATAGACAATGGTGCCCACAAGATCAAACGGTCCAGGTTGCAAGAACTTGCTGACAGAAAATATGTATGGGAAACTAGCCTTAATAGCGATGACATTCAAACTTGACTGCCCATCATTTTTTTTTTAGACCAACAAGCAGCTCTGCCTCTTCACCACCTTTTACCAATCTTGCAATATTCTTAAGGAAGACACAGATGGTATCAACTCCCGGAGCAGAAGGAAAGCCTCCATCCCCAAAGTCTTGAGCATCGTCGGTTTCATCACCAACAATTCCGATGTCATTCAACTTCACCAGCATCCTCTGCAACTTCATCTGACTGACACCTAACAACTTGGAGGAGTGGGGAAGCGATGAGGAGGAGAAGGATGGAGAGAATCCAGAAGTTGTTGATGAGTGCCATGTGGGTGGTTCTAGCGTTGTCTTGTGTTGCGTCTGTATGCCTGTATAACTACCGCATAAATTAATGTAACCGTTATATTTTCATGTTTTGAAGACATCACTGCTGAACCAGAAATTGTAAGAAGTGTGACTTGGAAATCTGCTTGGATCACACATGTTAAACTTTTTTTTTTTTAAAATAAGTATGCCTCTTCTCGAATGTATACTATCCGTTTCATTTGCAATAATCCTAGAACTATTGGTTCCCCCACAAAAGTAACATTGCCCACTCTCCTCTGACCTTTATCTTCTCAACAGCATCACGCTTATACACTATTTGGTGTGACAAATATGTTGTTGGGTGGTAATATGTGAAAAACTTCTTCACGGCTTCGCAGTATGAATCCTCGGAGGACCAAGGTATTCCTCGGACAAGAATTGCAAACTGACTTGGTTTTGGAGGCAATCCAGTGACATGTCCTAGGCATAAATTAGTAATGCTCTTGTATTCAAAGTAAAGAAGTGAGCATGTTGTCAATGATATGATGTATAATGCAAGACAATGAGTCCAAAGCTATTTGGATCCTTCCTGGACATTCTCAATGGTAAAGGCTTCCAGTGACTCAAAAGGTAGGTCCTTGCGTATCCTGTCATAACCATAATAATTCACGGGAAACACTAAAATTGTGCAGATGATAACAACAACAGAAAATACTCGAATACTGCATGCGTAAAGGTGAACCAATTGTCAATGAGGAGAAACTAGGAACACCATGGTTCAAAAATCACAATGTTGAAGGGAGAAATGAAATGGAATGTGGATTGTTCAGATGTTTAGACTGGATATTGGGTCAGCAATGCATTGTACATTTTCCTTAAAGATGCGGCACTTCTCTCAGACAAAACAATGCATCACACAGACTGTGCTGGTCATTAAAGGAGAATGGGCAATTAAGTACAATTAACAAAGGAATCCGGAAGAAATTCTCCAAGTATGAGGAATTGCCAGTTGAGCAATTCTCGAAATGAAAACAAACAAAACTTGTGGCAACTTGACTAGAAAAGCACTCCATCCATATTTTGAAAAATATATCAGAAACCTTAAGATTCAAATGCAGATCAACCCTTAAAACATGCTACCCTCCGCAAAATCCTATGTTTGGGACTCAATAGCATTGTAATCAAACCGTTCCCCGATAATAAACTGAGGATGAAGTGTGAGTGAAGAAAGAATGCAAACGAGTGATTGATGGGAAGAAAAATTCAGGGCCAAAATCTGGGTATGACAGCTGCCCCTATTTAAGCGTCTTCAACTAGAGAATATGAAGCAGTGTATTCTTCATATGATCAAAGTGGGAGATGGTTAAATACTAAGAAGACCCGGATTTTGATCCTGAATCCGTATGTCGGAATCGGCAAAGAAGCAAATCTCGAAAGAAGAATCCGTCTGGTATGGTGAAAATCGGCCTGAGTACCGAAACAGCAAGTTGACCTGGATACCAAAATAAATAGTAACACAGGAATACCCTTGGTCTGAACGCCGCACATTAGTCTGAACACTAAGCATCGGAATATGAGAGTATCAATGTTGGTCTAATCACCGGAAGTCTGGTCTGAACACCACCTCGATCTGGAAAACGGCAACTGGCCTGAATGCCACTTCGGTCTGGATACCGGAAACTTTTTCGATCTGAAAATCGGGAAAGACTGGCCTGAATGCCACTTTGATCTGGATACCGGGAAAACTGGCCTGAATGCCACTTCGGTCTGGATACCGGGAACTGGCCTGAATGCCACTTCGGTCTGGATACCGGGAAAACTGGCCTGAATGCCACAAGTTCTTCGTCCTGACTATTGAGAACTTCTTCGATCTGGAAATCGGAAAAACTGGCCTGAATGCCACTTCGGTCTGGATACCGGGAACACTGGTCTGGACACCACAAGTTCTTCGTCCTGATTGTTGAGAACTTCTTCGATCTGGAAATCGGAAAAACTGGCCTGAATGCCACTTCGGTCTGGATACCGGGAACACTGGTCTGGACACCACAAGTTCTTCGTCCTGATTGTTGAGAACTTCTTCGATCTGGAAATCGGAAAAACTGGCCTGAATGCCACTTCGGTCTGGATACCGGGAACACTGGTCTGGACACCACAAGTTCTTCGTCC
The DNA here is from genome assembly GCF_024323335.1 of Lathyrus oleraceus. Classification (NCBI taxonomy): domain Eukaryota; kingdom Viridiplantae; phylum Streptophyta; class Magnoliopsida; order Fabales; family Fabaceae; genus Lathyrus; species Lathyrus oleraceus. The sequence goes on along the minus strand of NC_066580.1, from coordinate 55,996,917 downwards.
TGATTGTTGAGAACTTCTTCGATCTGGAAATCGGAAACTGGCCTGAACGCCACATCGGTTTGGATACCGCCTCGGTCTGAACACCGGAATGCTGGTCTGAATACCATAAGTTCTTCGTCCTGATTGTTGAGAACTTCTTCGATCTGGAATCGGAAGCTGGCCTGAACGCCACATCGGTCTGGATACCGCCTCGGTCTGAACACCGGAAAACTGGTCTGAATACCATAAGTTCTTCGTCCTGATTGTTGAGAACTTCTTCGATCTGGAATCGGAAACTGGCCTGAACGCCACATCGGTCTGGATACCGCCTCGGTCTGAACACCGGAAAACTCTTCAAGTCTATCAGCATCGGTGAAGATAACAAAACAGTGATACGTGAGCCGGCACGCATGCCAAAGACCTATGCTGGGGATAACAATCGAAAGATTGACCAAAGAGTGCATGAGATATATTATCTGTAGCCGTCAAAATGCAGATAGTACACTCGCATGGAAGATTACCCATAACCGGGTTGTAGGTTGTTAAATGAATAATCGATCGAAAAGAAAAGCATCAGGGTACCGGACTAGGTATGCAAAAGATGACCAATCAAAAGAGGATAAAGTTGCTTACTCGGAGCAAGTATCCAAGAAGAAGGGGAAGACCCAATGGGGACAATACTGCTTGATCAAGGCAAGTATCCAAAGGGGACAAGACTATCAATACCACAAAGAGGGGATTACATCTACCGGTTTGTAGGCAGAAAACCACAGAAAAGTAACCAGTCCTCGACCAGGATGAGCACAAAGGGTTAACTCTGCTAGGGGACGAAAGTGGGATTTTACAACTACCAGTTAGTAGGTAGAAAACCACAAAGATAGGACTTGCAACTGCCGGTTCGTTGGTAGAAGCCACAAACAAGTCTGCTGAGAGACCGAGCGAGAAAAAAGGATTTACAACTACCGGGTAGTAGGTAGAAGATCGCAAAATCCGCCAACAATCAGAATGAACCACAACGGTTACCTCTGCTAGGGGATGAAAGTGGGATTTTACAACTACCAGTTAGTAGGTAGAAAACCACAAAGATAGGACTTACAACTACCGGTTCGTTGGTAGAAGCCACAAATTCTGCCGAGGATAAGATGAATGAGTGCCGGTTAATGAGCGACTATTCATTTATGCCCCAGGGAAGCACGGGCGACAGCCAACAGGAAGCCAGTTTAGGATCGATCCAAAAAGGCAGACTGAATCAGGACTCATCCTAATGAGGAAAGAACTCAATAGGGAAAACCCATCCCGTTAGGGAGGGAACGGAAACAACCGTCATCCACGAGGATATAACTCAGTGGGGAGCGCAGAAGGAAATGGTAGACACTTTCTGCTTAAGGGGTAAACTCTACATGGAGAGACCAGACACACCCAATTCTGCTAAGGGAATGGACCCAAGCTTGCAAAATGATGCCAACTTCGGGGAGTAACACTGCTGGGGATACCCACTCAACTAAGGAGCCACCTGTTGGGAAAGCACCAACCTCTCAACCATGCTGATGAACCCAATTCTGAAACCGATCCAATGGTGCGATGCTAAAACTCTTTCCAACAACCCAAACTCGGCTGGTCACCACGGCCTAGGGCTAATGGATATGTTTGCAATGTTGATGCATGAGTTTTTGTTTTACACAATGCCCCATGATCATGGAAATGCTATGCACTAATGATGCAATATGCTATGCTTGTCTAAATGATGAATGCATAAACACACGTCTCCTCCAGAGACAAACACCGGGGAACTCCAGGAACTGTGCTGAGGATCTTATAATCACGTCAACTTCCACCCTGCTGGGGAAAGACAAACCTTGCTGAGGATGCACTCCATCGAACCCGAACTGCTTGGAGATTACCCTGCTAGGGGAGGCAACCCATTCTTATCTCTACTGGGGATGATTTTCTCCGAACCCGATCCGCTTGGGGATCTCACTGAGGGAAAACCATCAACACAAACCCTACTGGGAAGGCAGTAACCTTCAGGCTCGCTGAGGAGACACTGATCTCAAATCTGTTAGGGAGGATCTACTGGAGAGATCTGTATCAACAAATAGCAGGAGACAACCATCAACAGATACACGACAACAGCTGCATCATGAGTATCTGAATGCTATGATTATGCATGTATGCATGATACCTAAAAATGTATGATGAATGCTGACAAACAAATGTGCTCAACACACAGGTCCGGGAATCAACCATCCAGTACCACTCTTCCGGAGGGAAAACCAAAGTCACCAGAGAGCCGAGAAAATCCACTGGAGACTGGGATATCAGGGAGCAACACCATCCTGCAGGGGAGGAAGGCCACCAGAGGCTTCCGGAGGGATCGTCGGTCACAACCGGAGAACAGAGTTCAGCATACAGGCGGACGCGCCATGACCACTCGTGCTGGAGATCAGAGATGCCATGAAGCAACCAGATCTCTGATGAGGATAGATAGGCACTGGTAAAGCTCATCATGCCAACAACTCCGCTGGGGATCTATCTGAGGACATGATGGAGTACTGGATGTCAATCCACGAAATACCGAGTCTTCCCAAGACAAGCACCTATGCCGGGGAGAGTATAAGACTGCTCTACTGGAGAGAGGAAAGTTGAAGTCTTCAATAAACACTCTGCTTGGGAACTGCCCCATAAAAGTGTTTCAACAGCCACCTTGCTGGGAATGCCCCACGGTAGGGCTCAAACAAACCTCTACTAGAGATGCCCCACAATAGGGCTAACAGGGACTTGGAGGAAGGATGTTGTACTGCCGGGAACATGAAGCTAAACAACTTCAACTAACACTGCACTGAGCAACCTCACTGAGGAGAAACCAAAAGAGGTTCGACAGGAAAAAGATACAGTTATGCTCGAGATACGAACAAATGTCTTACCTGTTGGTAATCATACCACCCTCGGGAGAGCACTGCGGATCTCCTAAGTATCCTTCCATCATTGTGAATGTTCACTTTGTTTAAGAACAATTTTTTTGTGAAAAATTTGTTTATTTTGAAAACAATGATACTTTATCAATTAAAACATGCAAAACGTTTGTTGAGTTGAAACAAATAAGAGTACAAATAATTGGATAAAAGCTCAAATTGATGTGATGGAATGGTAGTCTGCAAAGGGCGAGACTCCATAGATCTGTACAAGTTTGAAATCGGTGATATATATTGGAGAGGGCTACATTGAACATAATGACCCTTACTCTACCATTCTGAATTTCGATGTATTCAGAGCTTCAGTCGACGACGCATCGAGGATTCCTGACGGATGACAGATATAGAACACAGTCTTGTCAAGATGCAGTTACTTGCCAAATCCCTAATTTTTGCCTAGATTGCCCCAGTGTGAGGTGCTCAATCTAGCGGGATGCGAATTCTTTTTTTTCAATGTCTCTAACTTTTGCCTGGATCGCCCTTTCGGGTTTTCAATCCACCGAGACGCTCCTTTTTTGCCTAAGTTGCCCTTTGGGGTGTTCGACTTAGCGAGCTTTTTGTTCTTTTTTTGTTTTTTTGCGAAGTATTTCTTGACTGCATCGGGAATTCACAGGACGAGTGAACTTCTTCATCCATTGCTGTAAGTCTCAGAGCACCGCCTGAAAAGACTCTCTTGACAACCTATGGGCGTTCATAGCTTAGGGTTCACTTGCCCCTGGAATCGGGTACGAAAGACAAGACTTTCTTGAGCACAGGGTCCCTCGGAACACACGAGGCTTGACCTTCTTATAGCGTGCTTTCGTCACTCTCCGCTGATATAACTGACCATGACACATGGCAGTTAATCTCTTCCTTTCGATCGGATTCACTTGGTCGTAGTGACTCTGAATCCATTCAGCATCAGTCAACTTGGGACTTTGAGGGTGCTATTTCTCTTTTGTTTCTTTCTTTCTTTTTCTTCCTTTTGATTTGGATTTCTTTTGATTTTGCACCCTCCTCTTTTTTTTATTTTTTTTATTTTTATGTGCCCCAGTTGGCTGTTCTGCTGATTCTCGAGATGCAGCTGAGTGATCTTCTTTTCTTGCTCAAGAAGCCGGGAAATCTCATCAGGAATCCTTTCAACATCATCTTCTTCCGCTTCAAATACAGGGAATTCAAAATTGGGAGATAACGTCTGATCATTAGGTTCAATGGGTTTAAGAAACACCCTGCATAATGATTTAGAGATGAAAAGCTTTTTGAAAAACAAACAAGACAATCGTTATGCAGATGAAAAGATTGCTTTTATTCTTGTTTTTAAGGTTTTTTGTGATCACCAATTTCATGCGAAAAGCGAAAAGGGAAAACAAATGGAAAAACAAATGTTTTAACATGAATTTATTTGAATGAAAATATCATTGCACAAAATGTTGCCAACAATGTCATCACTTCTCCTTTTGGCATGGGAAAAGGGTTTTTTAAACAAAGTGATTATTACTCTGACTTGTGAACGACTGTAGGAACGCCCACAGTGACCCAATTGCGATAGATCCTACCAGGGATGACAAATGTCAGAATCCTTTGCATCAGCAGCTTCTGCTTTTGAACAACCCTCTTTGTTGAAGATCTTAGAAGAAAAGCCACCGCCGGCCCGGGGCTTGTTGTCTTCAAGCTTGATTAACACTGGGACCTAAGTCCTCGAAGCTCAGAATCCCTGATCTGACAAGGTCTTGAACCTTCATCTTCAGCTGGAAACAACTATCCACATCATGACCAGGAGCACCCGAATGATACACACAATGCTGTTCAGGCCTATACCACCACCGAGGGTTGACGGGTATAGCCGGCGGGTCTCTGGGAGTAATCAAGTTCCGCTCTATCAAAGAGGGATACAGCTCTGCATAGGACATAGGGATCGGATAAAAAATGATCTTCTTCCTCTCATTACTCGTACTGGCTTGATTACCATTGGGAGGCCGGTAAGCCTGCTGCTGAGGACGATGTTGTTGATGCTGATATTGCTGAGTTGGTATTCTCTATTGTTGTTGAGTTTGAGTGGCTGGAATAGTCACAGCAGCAACTTGCCGATGCTGTCCTTTGTTCACGCTCCTCCGACGGTGCACAACGTTTGTTTCACCCTCTCCCCTTCTGGGTGCCCCAGAGGATGGCTTTTTAGAACTTGAAGAATTTGAAGAGCCAGGATGGCGAACCGGAGCACGGGTTGCTCTGACATTAACAGTCTCTATAGCAAGAGGTTGTCCATTGATTATAATACCCCTCAAATCTTCACCCACGACACAGTTATTGACGGGAATAGTGACAGCAGTAATTTGATAATTGATAGGGACCCTCTCTGGTGAAGCACGACTGGGCGGCAGAATCACAGCTTCCTGTCTCTGGGCTAAGGCACGCAGCTCCTCTTGCCCCTGAACAACTCCTTGCATCATCGTCATGAACTGGGCCATGTTCTGCCCTCATCTCAGCCAACTCAGCTTGGACTTGATCCATACTCCTTTGATGATTCAATCTGGTTGCGGTGCGGACGATGATCAACAATCCCGTCTCAGTCAAAACCCAGAGTGAGAAGTCTCTCCCAAGCATGTCTGCAATGCAAGGATGATATGTGCATGATATGCATATGATGCGGATGCTATTTTATCATGAATGATCCTGAAAAGGATATGCACATGCGAGTTAACTTTTTTTCATGCATTATTATTTTTTTGGAAAATAAACATGCTATGATGCAAAGGATGGAGCCAAGACTGGCAGGTTGTGCATCTCGGCACACAGGATCCGAAGCTTCGGCTTGAACTCTGATTACAACCATCTGAAACCCAAAGTCAATCTGATCAACTGGCATCTGAACCCATGTCTGGAGAATTGAGTCACCATCTGAGAGAGCACCCACAGATTCAGCCCATGGATCCGAAATAAACGGAACCCGCTGATAAACCACGGACAGAACTCCGGCGTCCCGGAAATAAACGTCCATAAATTTGGCTGAACCAAAGTCACCATCACAGCACCACTGGCAGAAACCGTATCTGTAGAGATCAAACCCTCCCCTCACAGGTAGGTTCTAAGAACAGAAGTTTGTCAGCTTCAGCCCTTCAGTCGAGAATAATACGTTTACCACTGAAGGTTTGGCATTATTACGGGATAAAAGACCTCTGCTGACTCCCCTCAACAGGATATCCTAAAGCAAGTTCCCAGTCTCGGGGTCCTCGGATTGAGCAGCGAGAATGCGCCCACCAGAGCTAACATAATCACGTCTCGGAGGAGAGGCCTCGACTGAGTTCTCGGGAAATGGCCACCAGAGTCGACGATTTCTAAAGGAACATCATGTCGTTACGGAACATCCGTAGGACATAATATATCCAAGAGAAACCTCGTCTGGGTGTGGTTCTTCACGAACGACTTAACGTAGCAACATGCCACGCAAGCCTCATGAACATCCACTCTAAAATCTGTGTGTACACTCAAGCCTGGGTAATGGGCTTACCTCTCATAGAACACCCCCACCCCAATAAACAGATAAACAGCAGCAGATACAACAAACATATGTACATGAATGCAATAAGGTAAAGCAGGTAAATGCTGAAAATAAATAACTGTACAAAAGAATAAACACCCAATAAACAAGAAACCTACAAAAGCTAGGAGGGACTCGCTTAGGGAAATCAGATCCCCAGCAGAGTCGCCAGCTGTCGCAACCCGAAAAATACGGTCTGCGAAAAAACAACCGGCGAGAAAGAAAATGACAGAAGAGTCGCCACCGTGCGTTATTTATCCCAAATGAGGGAAAGGAAACGCTCGAAGTAAACCTGGAGAAAGGAAAGGAAAAGACAAGGTCTCGCAACCAAATCTTGGGTTCGGGAGTCGATTATGCGAAGGGAAGGTATTAGCACCCCTACGCATCCGTAGTACTCTACGGGATCCACTCTTGTTGTTTCTGTCTAAAGGGTGTATGTTTATCTAATGTACTATTTACTAAAAGAAGGGGTCGAAGAAAAATGACTCGCACGGATGTCGCATCGCGTCTTATGCCTACGTATCTCAACGGGAATGAGAATCAGAGCAAAAAACGTAGTTCAGCCTAACTATGGGAACAAAGGGTCTCGATTGCAACTAGGGCAAGAGAAAAGGAAAGGTCTCGATCGCAACGAGGGCGAGAGAAAGGATCGCAACGAGGGCAAAAGGAAACAAGGATTAGTTGTTAGTCGTTAGTCAAACTCGGCAAGACATCGCATCTTGTGCCTACGTATCTCATCTGAACATGAGAATCAGAGTTGCCGTAGTTCGGCTACACGCACACAAACAAACACAGGCAAAGGCAAACGTGGAGCCTGACTGCCAATCACTGGACTTACATCAGCATCCGAACCAAACACACACAAAAGGGGCAAACGTGGAGCCCGACTGCCAATCATTGGACTTACATCAGCATCCGAACCAAACACACACAAAGGGGCAAACATGGAGCCCAACTGCCAATCACTGGACTTACATCAGCATCCGAACCAAAACACACACAAAAGGGCAAACGTGGAGCCCGACTGCCAATCACTGGACTTACATCAGCATCCGAACCCAACAAACCCACACTGGAACCCGAATGCCACTCGATGGGCTTACATCAGCTTCCAAGCACACAACAAGCACAAACAAACAACAAATCGCTAAGGAGTCGGGAACTCGAGCCTAGCAACTGTCCGACAAACACACACAAAAAAAGGGAAAAGTGCCCGGAGAGGTCTCGCACGACCTCCTGCCTACATACCTCGTCTGGAACAAGGATCAGGGCGATGTAGTTCCCCTACATAGGGGTTGCCATCTGAACATGGACTTAGAAAAGGAGGACACCAGTTGTGTCAAAGGAGAGTGGGCAATGTGTTCACATCCTAGCAGTAGGTGTCGCAGCTCGCTGAATCGAGTCTTAGGCAGTTACCTCTTTGCAATAGAACGGACTACATGCCACAAGATCGGAGACGCTCGGAAAGGTCTAAAAGAAAAGGGGGAAGCTCTGCCCTAGAGTTGTCATGCAATATGTACTTAGGTATTAGGATTTACAAATGGGAATATCTACCTAATGTTGGCATGCAAAGAATATGGGAATTCTACCTATGTTATCATATAAAAGAATAAGGGAATCCTACCTATGTTATCATACAAAGGGTTCTATCTAACGGGTGCTACCTAATCGGAGCAAGAATCGACGAATGGAGCAAGGAGAAGTGTTAGGGATTAGGGTAGATGGCGATGCATGAAGCAATCGACTTACAAGGTTGATGGCGATGCATAAAGCAATCGACTTACAAAAGGGTGGATGAATACGTGCTGGTTCTGTTAGGTTTTGAAAAATGATTACTCGACGTTGGATCGAGGTTTTGGTCTTGTTTTGAAATGGTTATCGAATGTTCCTTTTAGTTCTTGTATTAACAGATGAATAAAGAATGAAAGAATATTATACATTTCATGGGAGAGGGATACATTTGTTATGAATGGGGGTTGTCATGGCAATCAAGCAATATAAATATATGCCTCATACATCATACAAGTAGGCAACAGTTAATCAAACAATTAAGATATAAACAAGTATATGATCAAATCAAATAATCAAAGAATGGAATAATACAGCATTAAACAATGTATGAGTGTAAGTGCAAAGAAACCGGCTCATTGTAAGAAAGCCCAAGAGTAAGCTATGTGAGGTTGATGGCGATGCTTAAAAAAGCAATCGACTTACAAGGGTGTAAAAAAAGGGCTCGACTGAATCGAGAATTGTTTGATCTTATCATTATTATTTTTGAATGGTTCTTCTTTTTATTAATGAAAATGAGATGATTTATCATGATCCTCACACATAAAAGGTAAATAATTCACATAAATCCCAAAGAAAGAGGAATCACCTAAGTCATATTAAAAATAACATAATAGAAAAAATAAATAAACAATAGAAATATGTTAGTTAAGTAGTCAGACTAGATAGTTAAATGTGAGAATTAAATAAAATGTTAAAAAAAAACCAAAACATCACACCTGGGTATCGAACCCAGGACCAAAGAGGAAGTGAGCTATCTCCACTTCCACCAAGCCAAGACTTGCTTGCTACTATACTAAGACCAAACAAAACTAAACTCTAAACGAGAACTCCCCAAGGAGGAGAACGAGAATGGCCAAGCATGGGCCGCTGGCCTGGGAGTTTGACTAAGGCCCAAGAATCCTAAATTCCCAAACTCGGGTCAAAAAAAAAAAAGACCCAATCCCAAAATACCCTCACGTGCGAATAGAGAAAGGATCCCGAAGGTCACCCTAGCCGCATGGCTGTTGGGTGACGGGACAAGGGATACGGTTAATCTGGCGGCGTTATGAAGGGTTAGCAAGGGAGATGAATGTCATCAATGACAATAATGCTATGGTGCCAGTCCCAAAACACAAATCCTCCTCCCAACACTCGCAGGCTTAAAACAGTGACGGCTGATAAAACCAGCTAGATCCGTACACCACTAATCATGAAAAACGGCAGTGAGAGTTCTCAAAACAAACTTCAACACAGACACAACCTTCTGGATCTAAAAGGGGAGCGAGCTATGGCTCAAAAGAATCACTCGAATCGCAAGCAGAAAGCCGACAAAGCAAACAAACGAAAACCAAGAATCAATGAAGCAAAGCGGAGTTTCTACCTTCTTGGAGGTTAGAAAAAATAAATGAAAGAGAGAAAATTTACCGGAGGCTTACGATTTTGGTGGTATCCTGATGAAAAGTATATCCGAAGTGAGTATTTTCGCTCTGTCGGTCTACCTCCTCCTCTTCTTGATCTTTAAGGTTTTTTTTCTTTTTGAATTGTAGCCACCGATTTTCCTCTCACTGATTTCTTCTGTATTTTTGGATTAGGGTTTATATCTCTATTTTGCCGCCTCCGATTCTCTCTGATTCCTCTTTCTCTCTATTTATGTTTGCAAATTAGGGTTTGGAGATCAAAAGAGGTCTCTGTCAAATCCCCTTTTCATGTGCTCAGTCAGGATTGGCCTTACTTGATGCTAAACCAGAACCGGTAAATTGCACTCAAGCTTTTTCCCTCTATTTTGTCTGGATACCAAATTGGGAATTCCTCTTGAAATTTTACTGTTGCCATTTTGCTTTTACTGCAGTGAATTCAGAGTATTGGTCTGAACTTGGTTTTGGATGCATGCCTTGGCTTTTGCTTCATCATGTGGCCAACCTCTTGGTCATGAGTTGCCATGTTTCGCAGAGAACAAAGTTATTCAATTTGTGATGCCAACTGTTGTTCTGATGATGTTGTCATGACAATTTAAGTAGCAATGTGGTAATGTTCTTGTAACTTCCATAGGTTGTTACTCACTGCAGAAATCATGAGACCACTGCTCTATTGAGTACTTGCTTGTAATGCAGGTGGTTAGGTGCTCTGTTCCTAAACTGTTTTATCTATGCATTAAGATGGCCTGGTTAAGCATGCTACATATTTCATCTTGTATTATGTACTAACAGGGGAATTGTAACAGGTAGAAAGACTTGGTGGCTGCATGGTTCATTGCATAAAATATTCAGTTCCCGTATCAGTTATGCCAGTATGACTGCAAGCCGAAAGAACGCCAACGTGACATTATCCTTAGCAATTGAACTTCTTGCCTGCATTAGGCCTATGGAGTATTTCTGACTGAATTTTCCATGGTAATTTCGTCAGGTATAAAACCTGCTATCTTCATTGAATCAAACACCGGTAAAGCCTGTCTGCCAAATCCATGCCTAGCATAACCAGCTGACATTGTGTTCCAAGAGATGATATCTTTCTGCTGTATTCCTTCTTTAATCAAAACTGAATGGCCTTTTTTTGGATATGTTTTATTGCAGGTTGTTCTTACTGTCACGGTTGTTCTTCCGGCTGGAGGAGTTCTGGTTCCTTAAGGTTTTGTATTTGACCATTAATCCATAGCCCCAGCAGGACAAGAAGTGCAGTTCCAAGAGTAAAAAGAAGAGCAAATTCCATGCTGAATAAAACACCAGGTTCAACAACTTCAATTGCTCCATTAAAGAAGGTGTTTTGGTATGGGTGTTGGTCCATCTCATAGACAATGGTGCCCACAAGATCAAACGGTCCAGGTTGCAAGAACTTGCTGACAAAAAATATGTATGGGAAACTAGCCTTAATAGCGATGACATTCAAACTTGACTGCCCATCATTTTTTTTTAGACCAACAAGCAGCTCTGCCTCTTCACCACCTTTTACCAATCTTGCAATATTCTTAAGGAAGACACAGATGGTATCAACTCCCGGAGCAGAAGGAAAGCCTCCATCCCCAAAGTCTTGAGCATCGTCGGTTTCATCACCAACAATTCCGATGTCATTCAACTTCACCAGCATCCTCTGCAACTTCATCTGACTGACACCTAACAACTTGGAGGAGTGGGGAAGCGATGAGGAGGAGAAGGATGGAGAGAATCCAGAAGTTGTTGATGAGTGCCATGTGGGTGGTTCTAGCGTTGTCTTGTGTTGCGTCTGTATGCCTGTATAACTACCGCATAAATTAATGTAACCGTTATATTTTCATGTTTTGAAGACATCACTGCTGAACCAGAAATTGTAAGAAGTGTGACTTGGAAATCTGCTTGGATCACACATGTTAAACTTTTTTTTTTTTAAAATAAGTATGCCTCTTCTCGAATGTATACTATCCGTTTCATTTGCAATAATCCTAGAACTATTGGTTCCCCCACAAAAGTAACATTGCCCACTCTCCTCTGACCTTTATCTTCTCAACAGCATCACGCTTATACACTATTTGGTGTGACAAATATGTTGTTGGGTGGTAATATGTGAAAAACTTCTTCACGGCTTCGCAGTATGAATCCTCGGAGGACCAAGGTATTCCTCGGACAAGAATTGCAAACTGACTTGGTTTTGGAGGCAATCCAGTGACATGTCCTAGGCATAAATTAGTAATGCTCTTGTATTCAAAGTAAAGAAGTGAGCATGTTGTCAATGATATGATGTATAATGCAAGACAATGAGTCCAAAGCTATTTGGATCCTTCCTGGACATTCTCAATGGTAAAGGCTTCCAGTGACTCAAAAGGTAGGTCCTTGCGTATCCTGTCATAACCATAATAATTCACGGGAAACACTAAAATTGTGCAGATGATAACAACAACAGAAAATACTCGAATACTGCATGCGTAAAGGTGAACCAATTGTCAATGAGGAGAAACTAGGAACACCATGGTTCAAAAATCACAATGTTGAAGGGAGAAATGAAATGGAATGTGGATTGTTCAGATGTTTAGACTGGATATTGGGTCAGCAATGCATTGTACATTTTCCTTAAAGATGCGGCACTTCTCTCAGACAAAACAATGCATCACACAGACTGTGCTGGTCATTAAAGGAGAATGGGCAATTAAGTACAATTAACAAAGGAATCCGGAAGAAATTCTCCAAGTATGAGGAATTGCCAGTTGAGCAATTCTCGAAATGAAAACAAACAAAACTTGTGGCAACTTGACTAGAAAAGCACTCCATCCATATTTTGAAAAATATATCAGAAACCTTAAGATTCAAATGCAGATCAACCCTTAAAACATGCTACCCTCCGCAAAATCCTATGTTTGGGACTCAATAGCATTGTAATCAAACCGTTCCCCGATAATAAACTGAGGATGAAGTGTGAGTGAAGAAAGAATGCAAACGAGTGATTGATGGGAAGAAAAATTCAGGGCCAAAATCTGGGTATGACAGCGTGCGTTAGCCGAGCTACGAGTGCTCTGATTCTTACTCTAGTTAGAGAAGATACGTATGCATAAGGTGCGACATCCTAGCGAGCACGTTTCGCTTTCCCCCGAACTACGTTGACTCTGATGTTTGTGTGACAAACTATGTACGACCAGGATGCGATATCCTATCGAGTTACCTTCTTCCGTCCTTCATCTGTGTTTCCTTCCAGTTTGTGCAGTGTTTGAGCAGTTTCTAGCAACCTTTCGTCTATTCTTTTGTGCGTGGATCCCGTCGAGTACGACGGATGCGTAGGGGTGCTAATACCTTCCCTTCGCATAACCGACTCCCGATCCCATCTTTCTCTGGTCGCGAGACCATGTCTTTTCCAGGTTTACTTCGAGCGTTTCCTTTCCCTCTTTTGGGATAAATAACGCACGGTGGCGGCTCTGTTGTTTCGTTTTCCCGCCGGTTTTTCGCGTAATGCGACACGCTACCCATGTATGTTTGAGCCCCTTGCTGGTGTGTTTATTTTAAGATACATGTTTTGTGTGATGTGATCGTCTCCCTATTAGTCTCTCGTATGCATGTCAATTAAGGTAGCACTGTTCCTTCGTCTAGGACTTCCTTTTTGCATGAGCGTTCCTAAAACGCAAACAAACTCAACACGTTAACTCCTTCTACTACAGACGAGTAAGTCTCCAAAGGTCGAGCATCCGGTAGATTCCGTAGTAACGTCGTTCACCAAAAAACACAAACCCGTAGTTCGCTGAACTACATGTTGCTCTAATTCTCATTCCAGATGAGATACGTAGGCATAAGACGCGATGTCTTACCGAGCACACTAACCCTTAACCCATAGGTAGCCGAGCTACGAAAACTCTGATTCTCATATTCAGATGAGATACGTATGCAGTGGATGCGACATCCGTGCAAGTCATTTTCTTTTGACCCCTCTTTTAGTAAATAGTACATTAGATAAACCCACACCCTTTAGACAAGAACAACAAAAGTGGATCCCGTAGAGTACTACGGATGCGTAGGGATGCTAATACCTTCCCTTCGCATAACCGACTCCCGAACCGAAGATTTGATTGCGAGACCTAGTCTTTTCCTTTCCTTTTTCCAGGTTTACTTCGAGCGTTTCCTTTCCCTCCTTTGGGATAAATAACGCACGGTGGCGACTCTTCTGTCATTTATTTTTCGCCGGTTGTTTTTTTTCGCACTGATTGATTTTTCAGGTTGCGACAACAGCGCCATCGAACATCATACCCCATCAGAGACCAGGCTCTGGCCCTTCATCGAGCGTAGGCTCATCGCAATCTTTCATCTTCAAATACCGAATCTCCTCATCCGGAAAGTCGTACTGAACAAACTGATATACCTCAATTGGTTGATGTGCCAAGTGATCAGCCAAGATACTACCTTTAATAGCTTTCTGAGCTCGATACTCAATGTCATACTTAGACAACAACATCTGCTCACGGGCAATCCTCCCAATTAAAGCAGGCTTCTCAAAGATATACTTGATTGGATCCACTTTTGATATCAACCAAGTTGTATGATTTAACATATACTGGCGTAAACGTTTAGCGACCCAAGCCAAAGCACAACATGTCTTCTCAAGCATTGAGTATCGAGACTCACAATTAGTGAACTTCTTACTCAAGTAGTATATAGCATATTCCTTCTTCTCTGATTCATCTTGCTGACCCAATACACAACCCATAGAGTCATCAAGCACAGTTAAGTACATAATCAATTGTCTCCCTTCAACAGGCGGAGACAGAATCGGAGGCTCTGACAGATACTCTTTGATAATGTTAAAGGCTTTCTGGAAATCCTCGGTCCAATCATGACGTTGATATTTCCGGATGAGCTTGAATATAGGCGCACATGTGGCAGTCATGTGGGATATAAATCTGGGCGTAGGCATTTCTTGTATTGCTTTGACCTTGGCAGGATCAACTTCAATACCTCTTTCACTGACAATAAAGCCCAATAACTTGCCGGAACGGACTCCAAATGTACACTTGTTCGGATTCAAGCGGAGTTTGTACTTCCTTAAACGCTAAAAAAGCTTCAACAAGTTCTCAACATGTTCAACTTCCGTTCTCGACTTTGCAATCATATCGTCAACCTATACCTCGATCTCCTTATGCATCATATCATGAAATAAGGTAGTCATAGCTCGTTGATATGTGGCTCCGGTGTTCTTCAAACCGAAGGGCATCACTCGATAACAGAATGTTCCCCAAGGTGTGATGAATGTTGTCTTCTCCATATCCTCGGGTGCCATTTTAATCTGGTTATAATCGGAAAATTCGTCCATAAATGAGAAGACATTGAATTTAGCTGTATTATCTACCAACATATCAATGTGTGATAGAGCAAAATCATCTTTCAGACTAGCTTTATTCAAGTCACGATAGTCAACACACATTCGAACTTTTCCATCTTTCTTAGGCACGGACACAATATTGGCCACCCATTGAGGATATGTAGAAGTCACCAGAAACCCCGCATCAATTTGCTTCTGAACTTCTTCTTTAATCTTCACTGCCATATCAGGATGAGTTCTTATGAGCTTCTGCTTCACAGACACATACTCAGGCTTCAAAGGCAGGAAATATTGCACGATATCAGTATCTAGACCAAGCATGTTTTCATCCGACCAGGCAAAGACGTCGACATATTCTTGTAGCAACTCAATCAACCCCTTCTTCACTGATTCTTCCAGGAGTGCCCCAATCTTCACTTCATGAAAACAATCTTCAGAACCCAAGTTGACTGTTTCCAGATTCTCAAGATGCGGTTGAATGATCTTCTCTTCGTGCTCAAGCAGATGGGTAATCTCATCAGGAATCTCTTCAATATCATCTTCTTCGGCCTCAAATACAGGGAATTCAAAGTTGGGAGATGGCATTGGATCATTATGTTCAATGGGTTTGATCAACCCGCATAATGATTTTGAGTATAAAAGAGATTTCAGAGTTCAAACAAGGAAAAAAACAAACAGGGAAAATAATTTGGAAAAAGGGAAAATAATTTGGAAAAAACAAACATTTAACATGTAATTTTTGAATGAATATCATTGTATTAATGTGCCAACAATGTCATCACTTCTCCCTTTGGCATGAGAGAAGGGTTTTTAAACAAAAGTGAACACATTACCTGGACTTGTGGATAACTGTTGGAACATCAACAACGACCCAATTATTGCAGATTCCTCAAGGAATGACAAAGTTGCTCAGATCTTCCTCTTTATCATCTTCCTTTATAGCAGCAGCCTCTTGGTCTTCAGCTGTGTCAATAAAACCACCACTCTAGAACATCCCACGCTCGTTGGAAATGCCTGAAGAATACCTTATGCCAGCCCGGGATTTATTATCTTACAGCTTGATCATTTGTCCTAAACCAGTAGTTGCACCATGCTCAATGACCAACTTCGCATCATTGTAGGAAGCAAATGAAGAAGGTCCTTTTCTTGAAGGCTCAATAATGGATAAGGCTTGGAACAGAGTCCTAACCTCATCCTCAGCATTTATATAGGAAAAGGAAGATAAATGGATAACCAAGAGAGCCTTCTCTCCCCCTATCACCACCAACTTTTTATTCTTAACGAATTTCAACTTCAAGTGTAGGGTGGATGTCACGGCGCCTGCCTCGTGAATCCATGGTCTGCCAAGTAAGAAGCTATTTGATGGATGGATATCCATGACCTGGAAAGTGATCTGGAAATCACTAGGTCCAATCTTGATTGGGAGTTCAACTTTGTCAATCATAGTTTTCCTCGATCCATCAAAAGCTTTCACTACCACTCCACTCTGCCTCATGGGAGGCCCCTGGTAAGAAAGTTTGGCCAGAGTGGATTTTGGCAACTGGAAAATTGAGAGAGACCTCTAGGGTTCCATAATTGGTCCTATTTATATTAATCCCTTTTGTAACCGTTTCCGAAATATTCCTTCAGTAAGTAACCTTCACGTTTCAACGAGTCAAGCGGAAGAATAGGCTCAACGTGCCTCTATTACGCGTCAAAAGCCAAAAATATAGGAGTGGGGTGTGACGTTCGTCACACCATGTGTTACGCTCGTAACACAAAGTAGCAGGGCGTGACGCTCGTCACACCATGCGTGGTGCTCGTCACAGCCTCACAGCGCTTCTCCCTTGTAGATTGTGGGTTGGGCTTTAGTGGAATTGCTTCTCATCATCTTTTTGCACCTCCTTTTCTTTCTTTTTCACGTATGCTTCAAATAACGTTACCTGAGATGAATAGAAGGAAAATACCAAGTAATATCGAATGATATAAAATAAATCGAAACAAATAATAATATAATTTAATTAAATCGAGTCCAAAAATGTGATATTATTTCATGTTATCAACAGACCAAAAATTTGCACTCTAAGAACACCACAAAAAACGCTGAAATACACCGCGCTGTTTTTTTTTAATTATTTTTTTATTTTTATTTTTTTGATCCTTTGGCTGAATCTGAATCAGTCTTCTGACTTAATCTGGAGTTTCGATCCTCTGGCTGAACCTATACTCAATTTTGATCCTCGGGCCGGATATAAATTTTGATCCTCGGGCTGGATACGATTTTGATCCTCGGGCTGGATCTAATCTCTTTGATTCTCTGGCTAAATCTATTTCCGGTCTTCGAGCTAGACCTGACTTCGATCTTCTGGCTAGATCTACTTTGATCTTCTGGCTAGATCTTCTTTGTTTCGATTCTCTGGCTGAATCCATTCTCTTTGATTCTCTGGCTGAATCTATTTCCGGTCTTCGGGCTAGACCTGACTTCGATCTTCTTGCTAGATCTGGATTGTTTTGATGATAAATTCCCATCATCAGGATCTCGCATCTGAGGCATGCGCTAATCTACACCCAATCTTCTTGTTAGATATGCAGCTTCGAGAATATTCCACTTTTTGGGCTTCGTACATATTCTTCAGGCTAGAACATGTTGTAACGACTCTTCAATTAGACTTTTGTTTTTTTAAATTGCGATCTGCGGGCTGGATCCTCTTGTAGGTTGATTTTCTGTTGAGTTGTCAAACTACTTCCCTAGCTGGCTTGCTGGGGAAATAACGCTTGTGGGCGACTCTCTGGCTGAATCTTCAAATTAAACCTTAGGCTGGCTCATTGGAAAACGATTCTCAGGCTGAATCTTCGAAATGACCCTCATGCTGGATCACTCACACTTGATTCTCTGGCTGGATCTCATGACTTTGGTTGTAAAGTAATTCTTCAGTCTACTTTGAAAAACCTGTTTATCAGCTTATGTGTATGCTTGATATGCATGCAAATGCAAATGTTATGCATGGTGCAAAAAGAAATCTGCTTGGGGAAACAAACTCCGGTAGGGGATGAATCGTTGTACCAATCCTTGAATGCTCTATGGGGAATGATCCGTCTGCCGGGACCAATGAGACACCGAAAATAAATCGGCTTCTTTTCTCTTTTTTGAAACGTTGACCTTCTAGGGGAGTATCAACTATGGGAACTTTGTTTGGCGAGGCTCTGCGAGGAGAGTCTGTGGGGAAGGCACTTCCTGGGGAAATGTCATAGGAATCGACCTTTGCTGGGGATATGAACTTGCTAATCATCCTCAGGCTGAGGATCAAAACAAATATGTTAAAAATAATCTGTTGGGGAATGAGATGAACACTGGGAACACCACCCTCTTGTCTGTTGGGTATGCAACTACTCCACTGTTGTTGGGGATACAAGGTGCAACTCTACTGGGGGACATGCTCTGCTGAGGAGAGACTTTGTCAACCGCTTGGGGATGAGGATTCATGACTCGGCATCCGGTTCCTGTGACCTGCAATCACACACGTATGTCCCGGGATATTACTCGGTTTGAATTCACTGTCCGGGATTAAGCACATTCAAAGTAATTTTAACTGTTTTCCTGTGCAAATCATCTGCAAAAGCCACCATTATGTTCAGATGAAATATGTTTTATCAAGAATTCAGACATCTTTTGCAATCAAACTGATAAATGAAAAATAAGAGGCTCTTTAACTGAATATTCGACTTTTATATTGAAAAATTTGTGCCAGGAATAGGCGAGTACATCAGGAAGCTGATCCCTGAAAAGAGGCGATCGCTATAAATTGAAAAAAAGAAAACTGTCCTAATGGCAATGTGGATACGGGGTCCCACTGAGTTTCGACTCTGCAATGGCTCGTATGACCTCAAGACGCTTTGCTCATCTGGCTTTCTGAAGTGGATGATTAGTCGATCTTTAACCTTCGGAGATTGCCGGATTGAATGAAACGGTGATATAACACGGATGAACTCAGATTGTAGTCATTCGCTTATTCCCTCTTTTGCGTGGACCGCCCCTTTGGGTTTTCGATCCACCGGGATACCCTTTTTTGCCTGAGCCGCCCTTTTGGGTTTTCGACTCACCGGGTGTACATTTTTTTATATTTTTATATCCCTAATTTTTGCCCGAACCTCTTTAATCTGTTTTTTTTTGTTCGTCGGGATGCCCTTTTTTGCCTAGACTCTTTTTCTTTTGTCCAGCGGGTCAATTATGCGAAGTATTTTTTAACTGCGTCTGAGTTGACAGGGGATGGGAAGTCTTCGCCATCCATGGTTGTTAGCATCAAAGCTCCTCCAGAGAGAACCCTTTTAACCACGTATGGACCCTCTTAATTCGGTGTCCATTTGCCCCTGTGATCTGTGTTGGGAGGAAGAATTCTTTTGAGTACCAATTCACCGACTTGATACTCTCGAGGGCGCACTTTCTGATCAAATGCTCTCTTCATTCGTCTCTTTTCCTCAACTAGGCTCAGCTGATTGTATCGAGAACGGACCCATTCTGCTTCGTCCAGCTTAACATCCATCAGGACCCGTAAAGAAGGAATTTCGACTTCAACCAGAAGAACTGCTTCTATGCCGTATACAAGCTGATAAGGTGTTGCCCCAGTGGATGTTTTAATTGAAGTTCGATACCCATGTAATGCAAACGGTAACAACTCATGTCAGTCCTTGTATGTTACCACCTTCTTTTGCACAATCTTCTTAATATTCTTGTTAGCTGCCTCAACAGCGCCATTCATCTTTGGCCTATAAGGAGAAGAATTGTGATGCTCGATTTTGAAGTTCTGGCAAAGCTCTGCCATCATTTTGTTATTGAGATTCGAACCATTATCAATAATGATCCGCTCGAGAACTCCGTATCTGCATATGATGTCTCTTTTCAGAAATCTGGCTACCACCTGCTTCGTAACATTCGCATAGGATGCTGCTTCCACCCACTTAGTGAAGTAATCAATAGCGACCAAAATGAATCTATGGCCGTTGGAAGCAGTCGGTTCGATCTTGCCAATCATATCAATTCCCCACATTGCAAAAGGCCAAGGTGACGACATGACATTCAATGGGCTTGGAGGGATATGCACTTTATTTGCGTAAATCTGGCACTTGTGACACTTTCGGGCGTATGCACAACAGTCTGCCTCCATTGTTAACCAATAATATCCCGATCTTAACAACTTATTAGCCATTGCGTGTCCTCCGGCATAGGTACCGAAAGATCTCTCATGTACTTCTTGCATTAACATGTCCGCTTCCTGCTTGTCCACACATATGAGCAAGACCATGTTGAAATTTCGCTTGTACAGAGTATCATCCGGGTTCAGAAAGAAGCTATCGGCTAGCCTCCTCAACGTCTTCTTATCACTCGAAGACGCCCCAGCTGGGTACTCTTGACTCTTCAGGAAATGCTTGATGTCATGATACCACGGCTTATCATCGGATACTGCATCGGCAGCAAACACATAGGCGGGTATATGAAGCCGAGATACATCAATTCTTGGTATGTAGTTCCAACATAGCACCTTAATCATCGAAGACAAGGTAGCCAAAGCATCAGCAAATTGGTTTTCTTCACGAGGAATGTAATGCAGCTTCACCGTCGTAAAGAAAGTCAACAATCTTCTCGTGTAGTCTCTGTAAGGAAGCAAATGAGGCTGATGTGTATACCATTTCCCGTTGGTTTGATTGATGACCAAAGTTGAATCCCCAAATACATCCAGGGTTTTAATCCGTAGGTTGATGGCTTTCTCAAGTCCTAGGATACAAGCTTCGTATTCGGCTTCATTGTTGGTGCAGGGAAAAGTTATTCTGGCACAAAATGGCATATGAACCCCCTCCGGCATGATCAACACTGCACTAACTCCGCGACCATTGATGTTGACCGCCCCATCAAACATCATAATCCATTTGGATTTAGGGTCAGGCCACTCCTCCGGGGGTGGTTCCTCGCAATCTTTCGATTTGAGAAACATGATGTCCTCATCAGGAAAGTCCAACCTCATAGGTTGGTAATCATCAATCGGTTGCTCTGCAAGATAGTCTGACAAGACACTTCCTTTGATGGCTTTTTGTGAAGTATATTGAATGTCATACTCTGTCAGTATCATTTGCCACCTAGCAACCCTTCCGGTAAGCGTTGGCTTTTCAAAAATGTACTTGACTGGATCCATCTTTGATATCAATAGAGTCGTGTGAGTCAACATATACTGTCTTAGTCGGCGAGCAGCCCATGCCAAAGCGCAACAAGTTTTCTCGAGTAGTGAGTATCTTTGTTCACAGTCGGTAAACTTTTTGCTAAGGTAGTATATTGCATGCTCTTTTCGACCTGACTCGTCATGCTGACCGAGCACACAACCCATTGACCTTTCTAACACAGTCAAGTACATGATCAACGGTCTTCCCTCTACTAGAGGCATTAGAATCGGGGGCTCCTGCAAATACCCTTTTATTCTTTCAAAGGCTTTCTGACAATCATCATTCCACCTGACATCTTGCTCTTTTCTCAGCATTTTGAACAATGGCTCGCATGTGGCTGTATGATTAGATATGAACCTTGAAATGTAGTTCAATCTGCCCAGGAAGCCACGAACCTCTCTTTCTGTTTTAGGTGCAGGCATTTCTTGAATAGCTTTTACTTTCGCAGGGTATACCTCTATTCCTCTTTCACTTACAATGAAACCTAACAGCTTACCAGTTCGCACTCCAAAAGTGCACTTGTTCGGATTCAGCCTTAACTTGAACTTTCTCAGACGTTCAAACAACTTCCGCAGATTGTCCAGATGTTCTTCTTCTGTTTGGGACTTGGCAATCATATCATCCACATAGCATTCGATCTCCTTGTGAATCATATCATGAAAAAGTGTTACCATAGCCCGTTGGTACGTTGCCCCTGCGTTCTTCAACCCTAAAGGCATGACCTTGTAACAGAAGGTACCCCACGGTGTGATGAATGTCGTTTTCTCCATGTCTTCCGGTGCCATTCTAATCTGATTATAACCGGAGAAACCATCCATGAAAGAATATACGGAGAACTGAGTTGTGTTATCAACCAAAAGATCGATGTGAGGTAATGGGAAGTCGTCTTTTGGACTAGCTCTATTCAGATCCCTGTAATCGACGCACATTCGTACTTTGCCATCCTTCTTGGGTACTGGTACGATATTGGCAACCCATGGTGGGTAACTGGCCACAGCGAGAAACCCTGCGTCCCACTGTTTCTGAACTTCTTCTTTGATTTTCATTGCCATGTCAGGATGAGTCCGGCGTAACTTCTGCTTCACCGGCGGCATATCTTCATTCAACGGTGCACAACGATGTCTGTATCCAAACCTGGCATATCTTGATAGGACCAAGCAAAGATGTCGACGTACTCACGAAGCATACTGGTCAATTGTACCTTCACCTCGGCCCGTAGACTGGCCCCGATCTTAATCTCTTTCTTGTCGTCTTCAGTACCAATGTTGACGGTCTCAACCACCTCCTGATAAGGTGTAATAGCTCGGTCCTCCTGTTTCAACAACCTGGCTAACTCTTCAGGCAATTCACAATCTTCCTCAACCCCTTCTCTGGCTTGATAGATAGGATTGTCGAAGTCATACTTGGCCATAGCAGTGTCGTTAGCAGTGAGATCCGGGTGATCATCTCTGCATGATGGAGGATCATGCATTATCTTAGAACGAGATTTTTTTTTGGAAAAACAACGAAAAAGAAACATTGCCACTTTTTATTGTTTTTTTCTGTTAAAGTAAAAAAATAACTGAAAGAAAGAGAACACAAAATTGTTTGCAAAAACTGTCCTTTATTGATGATGAAAATTATTGTGAAATGCAGCTAAATGGATGGCCCTACAGATGAGTCATTACACCTTGGGAAAAGTGTAAGACTTTATTATGCATGTAATAAAAGGAAAACAATAAAAATTACTCTTTCAGTAGAGTAACCCGGATGACTTTTTTAGACGACCAATTGTTGCGCTTTTCTCCCAGGACACACGGGCGAATCCAACTATCTAAGTCACATTCGCTATCAGCCTTGTCTTCATCTGCAGCATTGACGATGTGGGGAGAAACCAAACCCCCGCTGGAGAAAGTACCGGCTTCATTCTTCTGAGACCCCGGAGTATACCCCAATCCAAATTTGTCTTCTTTGATGATTGGCTCCACAAATTTTCCCCAGCCTTGGGCATTACCAGCTTTAACCACCTCGACAGCCTGCTTGTATGAAGAGATAGAAGTCCCGACCTTCTTAGACTCAGGTGAAAAGACAGCTTCGGGCACGACCTCACTGATATTTACAGCTTTAAAGCCCTGACACAGCATCTCATGCATCTCGCCATCCATCTCCACATACTTAAATGTAGACATGTGGCTAATAAAAATATCCTCTTCACCATAGACAGTGACGACCTGACCTTCTAGTTCATATTTGAGCTTCTGGTGGAGAGTAGAAGTAACAACACCGGCAGCATGAATCCAGGTGTAGCACCTCAAATTTGCACCTCCCATTTGTACATTCATTTCATTTTTTAGGTCATTAAGATTGCATTAGCATTGCATTGCATGTCATCAGTCAAGACTGGTCAGGAGATTCAACTGTGCAAGAGAGCAAGAGCATTTTCCATGAGATCAAAGCCCTAGGGTGATTCCAATGAGCTTACATGACCCAAGGATCCTTTTGAGGCAATTTGGCCAAGTGTTGAAGGCTTAGAACTCATCAGTGCATGTGCAAGTCATCTGAGGCCCATAAAAGTCAACTGCAAGTCAACTGCAAAGTCAACTATGGATTTGGAGGTGGGAAGTGATGAGAGATACTTCATTCATGTTAAAAAAAGTCTCATTTGACATTTCAAACACTCACAATGAAGAATTTGAAGTCAGGTCAAGAATTTCTCAAAATAGAAAGTGACCTATAATTTGAAATTGCCAAAAATGGAAAGGTTTTGGACCAACTTCAACTCAATTTTACATCATCAAGAAAGCTTCAAATGAAATTTTGTCCAACATGAAAGTTGAAGATCTTTCTCTCCCATTTCCAAAAGGTCCAAGATCATGGATTTATGATGTGTGGTTGAGGAGATATGATCCAATCATGGCAAAGTGTGTTCAAAACTTCAAATGGGCATAACTTTTGAACCAAGGCTCCAATTTTGTTGGCTCTTTTTGCATTTTGTTCATCATAACATGTAGTTTCCAAAACATCCATTACATGGCATGAATCCGACTTGCATTATCATGTGCTCATTCATGAAGTTTTTGAAGGAAATTTCATAAAATCAATTTGGTTGATCATATGCATAAAAAACCAATCCCAAAGTGTGCATCGACTTATTTTAAGTGGTTTTGGGCCTTATTCTGGTACTGTTCACGTGGCTACCTCATGCATGGGGGTGAAAATCCATTTTGTACATACACCTCATAACTTGTTAATCCTAATGGCATTTGGCTTAAGCTTTTTTTCAGAATCATTAGCAGGACCTATATAATGTTAATCGCAACTGCTTTCATCATTAACCACAATTTTCAGATCTAGATTCAAAAATTAATCAAATTTTTCTCTCAAAAATATTTGCCAAATTCTTTACACAAAAGGATTTTCTCTTGTTGGAATCATGATCATGAAGCAGTTCTGAGCAAGTTTGAACGTGGATTTAAGAGAATTCGTGCCATATTTGACCACACTTGAAGCTTGAAGGTTCAATGGAGATTTCAAAATCAACTGGATTCGTGCTTGTTTGAGCTTCAATTTTTCCATCAATCATCTCCACAAGCATTGTAGAAGAGTTTGGAACCATTACCAGCCTTGGATAGCACGATTTCAGCTTGCTGCTCTTCAAGAGGTCATGATTCGAGCCTTTTAATTTTGAAATTCATTATGATATTTGTGTAGATCTTGGCTTGGTGATGATTCTTGTAACACCCTTCTAAAATACCCCCAATAAATAATTAAAACAACCAAACATAAATCAGAGTATATATGCAATTTAAGGGTGTCACACTTGACACTTCACACCATGTTCCAATTTAACTCGTCATGCTCATTTATTCATCAAAATAAACATTTGCATAATTCGCAGCGGATAGAAATTAACAACAACATGCAAAACATGTAACACATTACATGTAAACTTGTTCAACAATCATCAATGAAAAACAAGTAAAACATCCCGTCCCGATGTTACATCTACCAGAGCATGACCCACTAAGGAACTACACTAGACTCCAAGGACTAGCTTCTACTCAATCACTGCTCGTTACCTGAAAACATAGTTGTAAGGGTGAGTTCCTCAATCGATATAATAAGCATTATAAAATCTCATGTAATGCTAAGTAAATGAACACATCTCATCACCCTAATCATATCACACATTCAGTAACGGCAACATCAACTCATACTCATAATCATGCTCAACATAAACATCAAAACACACGTATAATATTGGAACACATCCATTCATATTATACACAATACATACATTATGCAATGAGACTCCATGCATGCGGTACCGACTATTCGTGAACATATAGTTCAACCTCACCGATCAAATCCAGATACGGCTACCAAGCTCACTAGTCCCACTCATTTGAGACCTAGTGACTCACTCACTAATTCCTCACCATGGGAATTAGCTACCACCCCAAGGGCTATGCTATGCACGCTAATCACCTAGCATGCAAACATCAACAACAATCCACAATGATTCACTCACTAATCCCTCACCATGGGAATTAGCTACCACCATAAAGGCCACATTATGCAAGCTAAATCACTTAGTCATGTAAACATCAACAATCATCCACAATGGACATATGCTCACACTCTAAGCCATAAACTGTCCATTCACAATTGCATAAATAATAGATACATCCACAGCATTATGCATACAATCATACATCATCAACATATTTATCACATAATCATATCATGCCACATAATCAATCACAGTATTAGCACGCTCTACTAATACCCCTACTGCTCAAAACAACGGGAAATGATCCCTATTATATCATACGCCAATATAGGCCAAATATCAAACACGTTCACAATATCTAATTATCAATTTTCCACTTTTCCAACAGTGTTAACCGGTTAACGCCCTGGGTTAACCGGTTAACGCAAACAGAACACGCTTCCTGGCAATTCACAACAGTGTTAACCGGTTAACGCCCTGGGTTAACCGGTTAACGCAAGACAAACAGCAATATTTCACAATTCATAACAGTGTTAACCGGTTAACGCCCTGGGTTAACCGGTTAACGCAAGACAGAAAGCTGTTCCTGCGCTAACACGAAGCAGAATGCAGAATTCTCCGCATTTTCCGCCGTTGGAGGACTTTCGGACCTCCGATTTCAATTCCGTAAAAAGCTACACTTTCGGAAAATCAAGACTCATCCAATTATAGATTCAATTACAGCTTAAGCATAACTTATTCATCTCAATTTTCAGCATTCATAATCCGAATTAGGGTCAATTCAACGGCTTATCACTACCCATTACATGTTAACCCATAATACCCATTAAACGACGATAAACCCCCCTTACTTGAATTAATCCGGCAAATCCTTTAGCTTCAAGCTCTTCCTTCTTCAACCTTCTTCTCCTGCTCTTCCTCTTTGCCCTTTCTCCACTTTCTGTCGCTTCTCTGGTTTTCACGTGAAAAAAACCTTTTTCCCAAATGGAACTCTTTATATATATTCCAACTTATTATTCCAATAATAATATTATTCCAATAATAATAATAATTCCAATAATAATCCAATTATTTAATTAAATTAATAAATATATTATTAACTTAATTTAAATAATTATCATATTTTATCGGGGTGTTACAACTCTCCCCCACTAAAAGAGTTTTCGTCCTCGAAAACATACCTCAAGCGAATAACTCTGGATAAGACTCCTTCATCTCACTCTCAAGTTCCCAAGTCACATTGCCACCTGCTGGTCCTCCCCAAGCTACCTTCACCAAAGCAATCTCTTTACCCCGCAACTGCTTCAACTCTCGATCCTCGATCCTCATAGGTGATGTTTCAACAGTCAGGTTATCTCTCACCTGTACATCATCTACTTGGACTACATGCGACGGATCAGGAATGTACCTCCTCAACTGAGACACATGAAAAACCTCATGCAAATTCGCAAGCGACGGCGGTAAAGCGATACGATAGGCTACCTCCCCTATCCTTTCCAAAATCTGATAAGGACCAATAAATCGAGGTGTCAACTTCTTCGACTTCAAAGCTCGACCAACCCCAGTTATCGGAGTAACACGAAGAAACACATGATCTCCCTCTTGAAACTCAAGTGACTTCCTCCTCTTGTCGTGATAACTCTTCTGACGACTCTGAGCAATCCTCATCTTCTCCTGAATCATCTTAATATTTTCCGTAGTTTGTTGAACAATCTCCGGTCCAACCACAGCACTTTCATCGGACTCATACCAACATAAAGGTGTCCGACATCTCCTACCATACAAAGCTTCAAACGATGCCATACCAATGCTCGAATGAAAACTATTATTGTAGGTAAACTCAATCAAAGGTAAATAACAATCCCAAGCACCTCCCTTTTCCAAAACACAAGCCCTCAAAAGATCCTCCAGTGACTGAATCGTCCTCTCAGTCTGACCATCAGTCTGCGGATGATATGCAGAACTCAATCTCAGCTTAGTTCCCAAAGCCCTCTGCAAACCTTCCCAGAACTTCGATGTAAATCTAGGATCTCTGTCCGAAACAATACTCGACGGAATACCATGCAAACTTACAATTTTCTCAATATACAACTCAGCTAATCTCTCTAACGGATAATCCATTCTGATCGGAATGAAATGAGCCGATTTTGTCAATCTGTCAACAATCACCCAAATAGCTTCAAAATTCTTAATTGTCCTCGGTAAACCAGAAACAAAATCCATACTAATACTATCCCACTTCCACTCTGGAATAGCCAACGGTTGCATTAGCCCAGACGGCTTCTGATGCTCAATCTTTGACTTCTGACAAGTCAAACAAGAATAAACAAAACTCGCAATTTCTCTTTTCATTCCCGGCCACCAAAATAACTTTTTCAAATCATGATACATCTTCGTAGCCCTAGGATGAATACTCAGGCCACTACGATGTCCTTCCTCAAGAATACTCTTCTTAAGTTCGGTAACATCCGGAATACACACCCGATTACCAAATTTCAAAACACCATTCTCATCAATTCTGAATTCACCACCTTGACCTTGATTCACTAGAGTCAACTTATCAACCAAAAGCACATCGGATTTCTGACCTTCTCTAATCTCATCCAGAAAACCACTCGTTAATTTCAACATTCCCAATTTAACACCATTGTGAGTACTCTCACACACCAAACTCAAGTCTCTAAACTGCTCAATTAAATCCAATTCCTTAACCATTAACATAGACATATGCAATGATTTCCGACTCAATGCATCAGCCACTACGTTTGCTTTACCCGGATGGTAATTCAAACCAAAGTCATAATCCTTCAGAAACTCTAACTATCTCCTCTGTCTCATATTCAGCTCTTTCTGATCAAACAAATACTTTAAACTTTTATGGTCACTGAAAACCTCAAATCTTGACCCGTACAAGTAATGCCTCCATAACTTCAGAACAAATACCACAGCTGCCAACTCTAAATCGTGTGTCGGATAGTTCCTCTCATGAACCTTCAGTTGTCTCGAAGCATAAGCTACAACCTGCTTATTCTGCATCAAAACACCACCCAAACCCAACAATGAAGCATCACAGTAAACCTCAAACGGTTCCGATGGACTTGGTAGTATCAGAATAGGAGGAGTAGTTAACCTTCTCTTTAACTCTTGGAAACCTTCTTCACATTTTGAGTCCCAAACAAACGCTTGCCCCTTTCTAGTCAACATCGTCAACGGTAACGCCAACTTAGAAAATCCCTCAATGAATTTCCTATAATAACCTGCAAGTCCAAGAAAACTCCTTATTTCAAAAACTGACTTCGGAGCTTCCCACTTAGATACCGCTTCTATCTTAGAAGGATCAACAACAACACCACCTCTTGAAACCACATGACCAAGAAAACTAACCTCTTCTAACCAAAATTCACACTTGGACAGTTTCGCAAATAACTTCTTTTCTCGTAGAACTCCCAAAACCATTCTCAAATGTTCAGCATGCTCTTCTTCAGATTTCGAATACACCAAAATATCGTCAATAAACACCACAACAAACTTGTCTAGGTACGGATGGAAAATCCTATTCATATACTCCATAAATACTCCAGGCGCATTAGTCACACCAAAAGGCATTACAGAATACTCATAATGTCCATACCTTGTTCTGAAAGCAGTCTTCTAAATATCCTCAGTTTTCACACGTATCTGATGATACCCCGATCTCAAATCTATTTTGCTGAACACACTCGCACCAACCAACTGATCCATCAAATCATCAATCCTCGGCAAAGAATACCGATTCTTGATCGTCACTTTATTCAGTTGCCTGTAGTCCACACACAACCTCATAGTACCTTCTTTCTTCTTAACCAATAACACTGGTGCGCCCCACGGTGACACACTCGGACGAATAAATTTCTTATCCAACAGATCTTCCAGCTGACTCTTCAATTCAGTTAACTCAACAGCAGACATACGGTACGGAGCCATCGATATCGGCCTAGTACCAGGTACCAAATCAATCAAGAACTCAACTTCACGCTCTAGCGGTAATTCATTCACTTCTTCAGGAAACACATCAGGAAAATCACACACCACGGCTAGATCGCAAATCACCAGTTTATCTTTAGCCTCCAAAGTCGCTAACAGCATAAACAACTCTGCCCCATCTGCTACTGCCTCATTCACCTGCCTTGCTGATAGAAACAAACTCTTTCCTTCCTCAATCTCAAGAAAGATCACCGTCTCATCAAAACAGTTGATATAAACTCGGTTAAACACCAACCAGTTCATACCCAGAATAACATCAATCTGCACTAGTGGGAGACACACGAGGTCCATCCCAAAGTCTCTACTAAAAATACTCAAAGGACAATTTAAACAAACTGAAGTAGTAGTCACTGAACCCTTCGCAGGAGTATCAATCACCATACTTCCATGCATCTCAGATATCTCTAATTTAAGTTTCACAGCACAATCCAAAGATATAAAGGAATGAGTCGCACCTGTGTCAATAATAGCTACAAGAGGAAAGCCATTAATATAACACGTACCTCGGATCAAACGATCATCTGCAGAAGTCTCAGAACCCGATAAAGCAAAGACCTTGACTCCCGACTGGTTCTCCTTCTTCGGCTTAGGACACTGTGGATTGATATGACCCACCTCTCCACAGTTGAAACAAGTCATTGTCTTCAACCGGCAGTCTGCAGCCAAGTGACCACCTTTGCCACACTTGTAACACTTCTTCTCATTACTGGTACACTCATGGATACGATGTCCAGCCTGACCACATCTGAAACACTTAGCAGGGGCACTGGAGTCTCCCCCACTAGGCCTCTTCATCCCACTCTGCCTCTGGAAACCTTTGCCAGCTGCATACGGTTTCCCACGATCATTCTGATTCTTGCCTTTCCTATCAACCCTTTGCTGATAGTTCTCCGCTCTGGCCTTGGTATCTTGTTCAAAAATTCTGCAACAGTCAACCAAGTCCGAAAACACTCTAATCCGCTGATATCCAATAGCCTGCTTGATCTCGGGACGTAACCTGTTCTCAAACTTCACACATTTTGAAAATTCCCCAGTAGCCTCATTATAGGGAGTGTAATACTTCGACAGCTCTGTGAACTTAGCAGCATACTCAGTAACAGACCGGTTGCCCTGCTTCAATTCTAAGAACTCTATCTCTTTCTTTCCTCTGACATCCTCTGGAAAGTACTTCCTCAGGAATCTCTCCCTGAACACCGCCCAAGTGATCTCAGCATTCCCAGCAGCTTCCAACTCAGTGCAGGCAGCAACCCACCAATCATCTGCTTCCTCTGACAGCATATGCGTACCGAACCTGACCTTCTGGTTATCGGCACACTCAGTCACTCGGAAGATCCTCTCGATCTCCTTCAACCACTTCTGAGCACCATCTGGATCGTATGCTCCCTTGAACATTGGAGGATTGTTCTTCTGGAACTCACTCAGTTGACGAGCAGCTCCCAATCCCACAACATTCGGATTCCCTCCAAGTACTCCAGCTAGCATACCCAGAGCCTCAGCAATCGCAGCATCGTCTCTACCTCTTCCAGCCATCTCTATTCTGAAAACCCAACAAGCTAAAACAATAAGTACTGATAGGGTTACACAACACCTATCCCGTACAGGGAAACAAAATAATTACGACTCGACTCGACCGACTATGCTCTGATACCACTAATGTAACACCCTTCTAAAATACCCCCAATAAATAATTAAAACAACCAAACATAAATCAGAGTATATATGCAATTTAAGGGTGTCACACTTGACACTTCACACCATGTTCCAATTTAACTCGTCATGCTCATTTATTCATCAAAATAAACATTTGCATAATTCGCAGCGGATAGAAATTAACAACAACATGCAAAGCATGTAACACATTACATGTAAACTTGTTCAACAATCATCAATGAAAAACAAGTAAAACATCCCGTCCCGATGTTACATCTACCAGAGCATGACCCACTAAGGAACTACACTAGACTCCAAGGACTAGCTTCTACTCAATCACTGCTCGTTACCTGAAAACATAGTTGTAAGGGTGAGTTCCTCAATCGATATAATAAGCATTATAAAATATCATGTAATGCTAAGTAAATGAACACATCTCATCACCCTAATCATATCACACATTCAGTAACGACAACATCAACTCATACTTATAATCATGCTCAACATAAACATCAAAACACACGTATAATATTGGAACACATCCATTCATATTATACACAATACATACATTATGCAATGAGACTCCATGCATGCGGTACCGACTATTCGTGAACATATAGTTCAACCTCACCGATCAAATCCAGATACGGCTACCAAGCTCACTAGTCCCACTCATTTGAGACCTAGTGACTCACTCACTAATTCCTCACCATGGGAATTAGCTACCACCCCAAGGGCTATGCTATGCACGCTAATCACCTAGCATGCAAACATCAACAACAATCCACAATGATTCACTCACTAATTCCTCACCATGGGAATTAGCTACCACCATAAAGGCCACATTATGCAAGCTAAATCACTTAGTCATGCAAACATCAACAATCATCCACAATGGACATATGCTCACACTCTAAGCCATAAACAGTCCATTCACAATTGCATACATAATAGATACATCCACAACATTATGCATACAATCATACATCATCAACATATTTATCACATAATCATATCATGCCACATAATCAATCACAGTATTAGCACGCTCTACTAATACCCCTACTGCTCAAAACAACGGGAAATGATCCCTATTATATCATACGCCAATATAGGCCAAACATCAAACACGTTCACAATATCTAATTATCAATTTTCCACTTTTCCAACAGTGTTAACCGGTTAACGCCCTGGGTTAACCGGTTAACGCAAACAGAACACGCTTCCTGGCAATTCACAACAGTGTTAACCGGTTAACGCCCTGGGTTAACCGGTTAACGCAAGACAAACAACAATATTTCACAATTCATAATAGTGTTAACCGGTTAACGCCCTGGGTTAACCGGTTAACGCAAGACAGAAAGCTGTTCCTGCGCTAACACGAAGCAGAATGCAGAATTCTCCGCATTTTCCGCCGTTGGAGGACTTCCGGACCTCCGATTTCAATTCCGTAAAAAGCTACACTTTCGGAAAATCAAGACTCATCCAATTATAGATTCAATTACAGCTTAAGCATAACTTATTCATCTCAATTTTCAGCATTCATAATCCGAATTAGGGTCAATTCAACGGCTTATCACTACCCATTACATGTTAACCCATAATACCCATTAAACGACCATAAACCCCCCTTACTTGAATTAATCCGGCAAATCCTTTAGCTTCAAGATCTTCCTTCTTCAACCTTCTTCTCCTGCTCTTCCTCTTTGCCCTTTCTCCACTTTCTATCGCTTCTCTGGTTTTCACGTGAAAAAAACCTTTTTACCAAATGGAACTCTTTATATATATTCCAACTTATTATTCCAATAATAATATTATTCCAATAATAATAATAATTCCAATAATAATCCAATTATTTAATTAAATTAATAAATATATTATTAACTTAATTTAAATAATTATCTTATTTTATCGGGGTGTTACAATTCTGATACAAAGATTGATTGAAATGGTGCTTTATTGATGAAGTTATGCATGTTTGAAAGTTTGAGGTTCAATCTTATTTCCTTCGATTCTATTTGTGTATGTTGATTCATGCTTAGCTTTGTGTGATCTTTAATCTCCATTGAAAGATCTACCTATTGATGTAATTAGTTTGGATTTTTGGAAATTTTGCTGGAGATTTGCATGAACATCATGTACTGTTCATCTTCTTCGTGAGGAAGAAGATGATGTTCATCCTATGGCGACGATTTTGATAATTGGCCACGCTTTCTGGTTCACTTGTTACGCTGGCTTAGGGTTTCAATATCATTGGACCACGCATGCGCTTACTTTGCATTTCCACTGGCTCAAAGTGTTTTGACCTAGCCACTTCAACGTTTGACTGCCACGCTGTATTAGTGGAATGGTGCGTTTTAGCACCAGGCGAGCCACATTTCAAATTCTCACCGGATTCGATTCCTGGCTGGGACATTTTTTTAAATCATTTCATGTTTTCAGATATTCCCTCCATAATTGCCATGCCTTGCTCATTATTTTTTTTTATTTTTTCCAAACTTAGAAAAATCATATCTAATTGAAAATTGATCCAATTTCATTCCAATTTTTTGCAAAATGCTCCTTATTCTGTCTAGTTTTTTATGATCATAAATTGTAAAGTTGTGCCTGGCTGGAAAAATAATTTGTTCTAGGGTGATTGAATACATATGCATGTGTGATATTGCCTTGTTCTTTCCATCCTGAAATGCTCAAAAATAATCCAATGGCTTTGAAATTTTGTGTGTGGATTCTAGACATATTCATGGACATTTTGGTGTTGGTTTGACATTTTTCCTATGCTTCAATTCTGTTTTATACTCATGCTAACATGGTGTGACAATTTGTGTCACACCTTTTGTTGTTCAACTTGTACAATGTGATTGCCATGCCAAATGATTTCCAGTGCTTCTGATTTTTTGTGTGATGGATGTTGTGGATGTCTTGATTGCTCATGAATTTTTTCAGAATTATTTAAATCATTTCTGTTTTGATTGAGAATTTCCATTCATGTTGATCATTTGGATGCCTTGATTGGTCATTGACTTCACATCCTTGCTACATGGACTTGCTTATTGATTATGATTTGGTCCTTTTTAGGACTTGTTCTTGAGTGATTAAATATGATTCATGTTGAGTTTGAGGTTCTGTTTTGGATTTTTGATCCTCTTTTGACCCTAGGCTTTGACCTAGTGGTTTGCACTTACTATTTGGTTTGTGAATTTCAGGTTCAAGTGTACATTTCCATGAGTGGAGTGACTTCTTCATTTAAGCTTGGTCAATTGTTGTCATGTGCTAACCTTTGTGTGTTTTGTAGGCTTTGAGGACAATTCATTTGTGTTTGCCTTGTGCCTTGCACCATTGTTGCCTGATTAGATTTGTCTGTCTGTGTGATATGAACTGTTGATTGTTTGTCTGTACAGATGAACTGATTGGTTTAGATGTTTTCACAGGTACCTAAGTTGCTTTGAGTTCATTTGAACTTGTTTGGAATTGCTTGTGGTTGCATACCACTGAGGTATAATTTCTGGATCTTCATGTAGTCTGGAAGACCTACTGTTATTGGTAGGCACCTGTCTGAAGCCCTCCTTAAGAGGCAATGCTTGTGTTTGTTTAATGTTGTGCCCTGTACATTCAAAGACCTCCTAAGTGAAGAGGCATTGGCAGATACAAGGGATGTGCAATCCATCCCCTGCTATTTAGTTGTGTCATTCATCCTGCTCACACCATTGTGTTGATGCACTTTGAATAAGAACCCAAGATCTTGTTGTGTCAGTCATGTGGAGAAGAGTTCCTACATTCTGAACTCCCACACTTTCTATTTGATTCATGCTCTCCCAGGCCAGGGATAAGAGCTGTGAGGTCTTACCCTCACTTCCCATTTCATCTGCTTCACCCTAACTCTCAATGTTAGGGTTAAGAGCTAACGATACCCCATTCCAGTTGGCTTGTTTTTATAGCCTAGCCTTGTATGAGCCCTATTGTTTGCATATAGTGTGTGTGCTTGCTCTATTGTGCTTGTATTTGTTTGACTGTGCTGTTTAGGCTAGCTTGCTCCCTGTGCAAGTTAGGTTAGGATAGAGACCTCAACATATGGATCGTATGCATGACAACTTCTAGGCTCGAGTCGTAGTCTCCCTAGTAGTATGTTATCTCCCTTTGTCTCTGGTTAGGATAGAAGTTCTTTCCCTGTTTAGGGGAACTACGTCGCCCTGATCCTCATACCAGATGAGGTACATAGGCAGGAGATGAGCTGATCTCTCCGGGAAACCTTTTTCTTTTTGTGTGTGTGTTTGGAGTCTGACATAAGTCCAGCGATTGGCAGTCGGTTTCCTGTTTTGCTTTGTGTGCCTGGAGTTGGATGTAAGCCCATTGATTGGCATTCCGTTTCAAGTTGTGTGTCTCGTTTGACGTCTCAGCGTCTCCTTTCAGCATCTTTGTTTGGCGTGCGTTAGCTGAGCTACGAGTGCTCTGATTCTTACTCTGGTTAGAGAAGATACGTATGCATAGGATGCGACATCCAAGCGAGCACGTTCCGCTTTCCCCCTGAACTACGTCGACTCTGATGTTTGTGTCTGACAAACTACGTAGGACCAGGATGCGACATCCTGTCGAGTTACCTTCTTTTGTCTTTCATCTGTGTTTCCTTCCAGTGCTTCGTGTAGTTTGTGAGCAGTTTTAGCAACCTTCATTCTATTCTTTTGTGCGTGGATCCCGTCGAGTACGAAGGATGCGTAGGGGTGCTAATACCTTCCCTTCGCATAACCGACTCCCGATCCCATCTCTCTCTGGTCGCTAGACCATGTCTTTTCCAGGTTTACTTCGAGCGTTTCCTTTCCCTCTTTTGGGATAAATAACGCACGGTGGCGGCTCTGTTTGTTTCGTTTTCCCGCCAGTTTTTTGCGTAATGCGACAGCTGGCGACTCTGCTGGGGAGACAGAGAAGTTGACCTCTTGCTGGTCCATCTTCCCTAAGCGAGTCAATCCTAGCGCTCTTTAGGATAGTGTTGGTTGTTTTTACTGTTTTATTTATTGCATTTACGATTATGATGTGTTTGTATATATTTGCATATATGTTTGCATGCATCATATTATCTTTGTGCTGGCTGTGTCTCTGTTTCTCGGTGGGGTGGGAGTTACCAGAGGTAAAAGGCCCAATACCCAGGCCATGAGTGAACTTTAGGACACCTAGGAATAGAGTGATTCATGGGAAGCGGGTGGTATTGCGCCACTTAGCGGAACATGGTATCACGAGCAGTTCAGATTCTGATGGGGTATTATCGGTACATACATCGGGTGTGTACAGGATGATATTCTTGAAAGGGTTGTTTATCCTGCGTTTCTCTTGACCTTACCCTGGCCTAGATGACACCCGTGATCGGGGCGGGATTGAATCATTTGCAGGTACAGATGGTGACTATGGTTCAGTTGGACTTATGGATATCTATCTCTGACACGCCAGAATTCTGTCCGTGATATCTATCAGCGGGTTCCGTTTATTTCGGATCCCCGGGATGAATTTGAGGACACTTGTTCAGAGGATCTGGTTATCATCCGTTCAGTGGATTTCCTGTGATGATAGTGATATATCCCTCGATTCCGTTTATTTCGGAACCCCAAGTTAGATTTGCGGTTACATGGGCCTTCAGATGACTGTGACTGGTTCAGAGACTTGATGGATCCTTAGATGACTTGGGAGATGGCATAGTGACCTGGCCTGCATGCATTTACATCATTCCCATTTCGCATTCATCTGCATTTAACCCATGTCTATCCGTACTTGGGTCCATTTTTGATTGAGATTCTGGTCGAGAGACATCCGGATGTCAGAATGTTATCGATGAAATATTATTCGTCTCTATGAAGCCATAATCAAAGGACAGAATATTCCTCAGACGGATAGACATTGCATGTGTGAGTCATATTAACCTGTTTGTTGTTTTGTAGGTGACAGTATCTAACCGGTGCGTATAGCTCTTCCGTTCAGATATCTCAGACTGATGGATCCATCCAACACCGACATTCTCGAATTGAAAGAGATGATGAGGGAGATATTCAAAGTCGTGCAGGGGCTTGCCTTGGGGAAGAAAGAGATTGCTGAGAGGGTGGAAAGGATTGAGAAATGGATGATAAAGGAGAAAGTTCAGGGAAAGGCTCCGTCATCCATAGTAAAGAAGCCCTCTGGCAATGGTCAGCTCAAGAAGGAGGTTGAATCAGGTGGGGTGCAGGCCAAAAAAGAACGCGGTAAGGATCGTTACCACCCTTATGCTGCCACTGTAACCACTCCTGTTGGTAATCCACCTGCACAACAGCAACAACCACCACCCTAGAAGGCACCAAAAGCTAAGGGCCAAGTGAAGAAGGGGACGAAGGATCGTCAGTTTGATAAGCCACCCGTGACTTATACCCTTCTGTTCCAGAGGTTAAGGGATCTTGGGTTAGTTCGGCCGAGGATATTCGTTCCTATAGAACTGCATCAGAGGCCTGCAAATTACGACGAGAATGCCAGGTGCGAGTTCCATTCTGGGGCACCAGGACATAACATTGAGGGTTGTAGAGCTTTTAAGCATGCCGTCCAAGATATGGTGGAGTCTAAGGCTATCAGTTTGGCACAGATACTGAATGATAATGTTAACCCCGTGCCAATGAATAGTACTGTAGAGATGAAAGTGATGTCAAAGGACAAGAGAGGAACAAAGGTGACTGAGGGGGATCAGTTAAAAACTTCAGCGTCTGTGGTCCCAAAACATCTGATGAAGAGAGGAGCTTTCCCTAGTGTTAATAACTGTTGTGCGGTCGTCGCCACAAAGGGGTGTGTAGTGATGGGGGAAACGGTCCAGAGGCTGATGGAAGTAGAAATGGACGATGAAAAATGTGAAAAACCAAGTCAGGCTATTGAAACCGTCAAGGTAGAGGATACCATCTGTGCTGAGAAAGAGAAGAAGTTGTCCATTTCTTCTTACAAACAGGCCATGGAAGTGGTGAAGAACGGAGAAGCTCTAGGCTGGGGAAAGATCATAGACATTGTGGTGAAAACGGATATGTTTGGGGTTGGCTATCAGCCAGATCAAGACTCATCTGGGCAAAACAGAGGATGTCGTCAACCGTTCACATTCGTCAGTGCCAGAATGCTGGATCCAGGTCACGCCTGTACAGCGGGTGAAGAGATTGACAGTGACCGCGAGCTTGACTCGTGGATAAAATCGTGCGTACCAAGGAACTGGAAGGCCTCAAAGGTCATCACTGTCACTCATCATGAAGAGTAGTATTTCTGTTTTTCAATTCTGTTTGCATGAAAGCCATACGTTTTGCCCGAAACGTAATGGTCCATTGTAAGGGCCATCTCATGTGTTTCATTGTGCAACATTTTGCATCATTAATAAATGGATGTTTTTGTGATTAAAAGCGGTGTTCCCTATTTTTCATTTATTTTTGCAGTTTAAAAATAAAAAAATAAAAAGGGCAATGTTCATTTTCAGTTTTTCTTTCCTTTTGATTTGTCTTGTTCCAACCCCAAAAGCGACTATCCTCCTGATCTCATTGATAACAATTCGGTTACACCTTTGTATGACTTCGACAATCCGATCTATCATGCCGAAGAAGACGGCGAAGAAGATTGTGATCTGCTGGAATTAGCCAGGTTGTTGAAACAAGAGAAGGAGGTGATTCAACCGCACGAGGAGCGGTTCAAGATTGTTTTTCCAGGCACCGCCGAGGTCAGAAAGGAAGTGAAAGTTGGGGCCACTTCAGAGGCGAGTCGAGAGCAGAATGGTAGCCCTGTTGAAAGAGCGTGTGGATACCTTCGCCTGGTCGTATCAAGATATGCCAGGGTCGGATACTGATGTCGTTGTCCACAAGCTACCATTGAGAGAAGATTGTCCTCTAGTGAAGCAGAACGCCGGTGCCACGTATCAGAGTGACTTTGTTTCATGATATGATTCATCGTGGAATCAAATGCTATGTTGATGACATGATAGCAAAGTCCCAAGCAGAAGAGGGGCATTTGGTGGATCTGGCCAAGTTGTTTGATCGGTCGAGACAACTCAGACTGAGGTTGAGTCTGAATCAGTGCACTTGTGGAGTGCTGTCCGGTAAAATGCTGAGGCTTATTGTGAACGGATAAGAGGAATCGAGGTTGTACAAAGAAATGCCTGAACCGAGAACAGAAAAGGAAGTTCGTGGTTTCTTAAATAGATTGAACTGCATTTCACGGTTCATATCTCATCTGACAGCCACATGTGCACCCATATTCAAGTTGAAAAAAAAAGCAAACGGTCAGGTGGATAATGATTGCCAAGGGGCATTGAAAAAAGAATAAGTTGCAGGAACCTCTGATTCTGATGCCTCCTATGGAGAGACGGTCGTTAATTCTGTACTTGACAGCCCTCGATGGGTCTATGAGGTGCGTATTGTGTCCGCATGACGAGTCTGGTCGAAAAGAGCATGCAATTTACCTTAGCAAAAAGTTTATCGACTGTGAAACAATACACTCACTGCTCGAGAAGACTTGCTGTACTTTGGCCTAGGCTGCTCGCCGACTGAGACAGTATATGTTGGTTCATACCACTTTGTGGATGTCCAATATGGATCCGGTCAAGTATGCATTTCAGAAGCTAGCATTGACCGGACGGGTTGCAAGGGGGCAAATGATTTGGATTGAATACGATATTCAGTATACCTCTCAGAAGGCAATCGAGGGGAGTGTATTGTCCGATTACATCGCCCCGCAACCCATTGAGGATTATCAATCAAGGAAGTTTGAGTTCCCTGATGAGGACATCTCGAGGTGCTCAAATCGAGAGATTGTGAGGAACCGATCCCGGAGGAAGGGCCTGACCCTGAATCCGAACGGATTCTGATGTCTGATGGGGGGAGGTTAATGTGGATGAGTTAGTGCCGTTTTGGTTACGCCAAAAAGATCCCACATTCCTTTTGTTGCCCGGATAACATTTGAATGCACCAACAATGGTGGCTGAGTATGAAGCTTGTATCCTGGGTATCGATCTTCGGTGCGTACGTCTACTGGGGCAACGCCGCGCTCGCTCGTGTATGGGATAGAAGTGGTATTACCTACAGAAGTCTAGATCCCATCGTGGAGAGTCCTGATGGATGAGAAATTAGAGAAGGCTGAGTGGATAAGGACTCGGTATGACGCGTTGAGCCTGACTGAGGAAAAGAGGCTGGCAGTTACTTGTCATGGGGCAGTTGTACCCAGTGAATGAAGAGTGTTGTTGACCGAAAAGTGCGACCTCGTGCGTACCACGTGGGAGAGCAGGTATTGAAAAGGATCCTTCCTCCTCAACGATCATAGGGGTAAGTGGACACACAATTATGAAGGTCCATTCGTGGTCAAGAAGGTTTTCTCTGGCAGAGCTTTGTTGTCAACGACCACAGATGACGAGGATTTTTCGTCCCCTGTGAATGCGGACGTAGTTAAAAGATACTTCGTAAAAAAGAGACCCGCTGGACGAGAAGAATAAAAGAGTCCAGGCAAAAATGGGCATCCCGGCGAGCCAAAAAAAAGAGAATGAAAAGGTTCGGGCAAAAATTAGGGATAAAAGAGAAAAAACTGTACACCCGGCAAGTCGAAAACCCCACAAGGGCGGCTTTGGCAAAAAAGGGTATCCCGGTGGACTGAAAACCCGAAAGGGAGGTCCAGGCAAAAGAGGGAATAAAACGAACAACTGCGTCTAGCATAATCGTTTGTACTTTGGTTAAGACATCATGGATAATTCCCGGTGGAGATCGATTGGAAGCGTCTTGTTCAGAAGACAGAAATTGCGGAAAGTCTTGAGGACATGGGGGGTGTAACCGAGTTGGAACCCGATGAGATCACGGTTTCACATTGCCATTAGGATATATTTTTCCTTTGGTGCCCAATCACCTCTTTTCAGGGATGGCTTCCTATGTTGCTCGGTTCTGAGCCACCTTTTTCTGTCAATAAAATGTGTGTTCAGTCAAATAATTTTGTTTTTGTTTTCATGACCGCTTTGATTGCAAAAACATCCATATATTTTTTATAAGCATATTTGCATTTTGAAATATAAAGGTCCCTTCCGATGCATGCTTATAATATTGGAATCTGGAAATCTTATTCGGAATTTTGAGTGACCTAG
The DNA here is from genome assembly GCF_024323335.1 of Lathyrus oleraceus. NCBI lineage: Eukaryota > Viridiplantae > Streptophyta > Magnoliopsida > Fabales > Fabaceae > Lathyrus > Lathyrus oleraceus. Next base: position 55,955,470 of record NC_066580.1, on the reverse strand, counting down.
GTGTTGAAATGTTGGCACGTATGGGGCACGCTTTTATCTAACGATCTCTTGTGCAGGTGTTGTTAGATATCTTCATTCATTTGTAGGTTGTGATATGAAGCCTTTTGACAAAAGATCCCCGCAGAGTCCAATCAGGGGCAAGGGATAGAGAAATGGTGAAAAGACGGTGAAAGAAAGACGATGATCCTAGAGAGTAATCAAGAAGACTCTTCAAAGTCTGAAGATTGGAGAGTTTGCCCGGATCTGAGGAGATCAATTGTCTCGAAGCAAAGAAAAGACGAGAATACTGGGTGATGGATCAGAAAAGACCGGACGAGTCTGGGAGTCCTCAAAAGTGGGAAGTTGACACTATGGTTGGATGGTAAATGCCAGGGTTAGACGAATCGATGGGCGTTCCATGTCAATTAGGCCGTATCTCCCAGGTGGGTTGGAGAGTGTTATCTCCCTGTCAAATTCAAGATTGGTGTCTCCTCAGCAAGCCTGAAGGTTGCAATATCCCAGTGGAAGTGTTGGTGGGTAGATTGCTCCTAAGGGTTGAGGATGTTTCCCCAGCAGGCTTGAGAATGGCCGTTTCCCCAAGCAAGTATGAAAGCTGCTAGAACTGTTATTCCCCAGCAGTCGGGTGGCAGGTCCGAAGGCTATGCTATCCCCAGCCAGTCTGAAGATTGTCGGTCCCCACTGAATCTGGAGTTTGTTGTATCCCTAGCGGAGGTATCAGTGAGTAGTTTGTTCCCCAGCAGTTGGGTATGAAGTACTGTAATCCCCAGCATGGTCGTGAATGCCTTTCCCCAGCCGGGTTGTGAATATTCTCCCCAGCAATTTTGAAGTGGGTCGTTTTCCCAGCGGAGTTTATGTTGATGGTTTTCCCCAGCGAAGTCCCCAAGTGATCAGGTTCGGTGAAAATTATCCCCAATAAAGTTTCTTCCCTGAGGGTTGACAGTTACTCCCCTAGTAGAGGTGACCATTGGTTGTTTCCCCTAGCGGGATCCCTCAGTGGATTGGATTCAGTGGAAGTCGTCCCCGGTGGGATTTATCCTTTCTCCAGTAGCAATGCTATTCGCCAACACGGTTGAGAAGTTGGCGTGTTCCTCAGACAGAGTCTCCCCAGAGTTGGCTTGGTTTCCTCTGCCGTCTCCAGAGTATCAGATCAGCAAAGCACCCCCAGCAGTGCATCTCCCCACCGAGTCGGAGAATCTAATCAGATGTGTGCACTCAGAGGAGCGACCATTTGCTTCCCAGCAGGAGTTCTCATCATTTTGTATCTTGCATGTAGTAAACATTGCATCCTCAAACCGCGTAGCATTTCCATTCAATATAGAGCATTACGCCATAGAAAAATTCAAACATATGCATTCATGTGTTAAACCTAATTGGACCATATCCCCTGCAGAGGCGGATCATTGTTCAGCATCTGTACGGCGCATTTGCTACAATTGCTCTTGACAGACAGCATTCAGGGTTGATAATCCCCCAGAGAGGTTTATTTCCTCACCTGTTGGTGAAAGGAAAGGTTGATTCTCCCCAGTGAGATCCCCAGCAAGTGTTTGGCCTTGTCCCGGCATATGTAGATGTCATCCTTGTGATACCCGTGAGTGTCGTGGTTATCCCCGTGTGGGTTTTGTTTTGGTGTCTGTAGACATCATCTTTCGATGTTCGTATCATCCTCTTTCCGTATTCCCATTCATCTGTTGATGTCTGGTCACCTCTCCGTTGGTTTCGGTAAACGTTGAGTTTTTCTCATTCGTCCGTTGACGTATGGTGGTATCTCTTTCCCCAGTTCATCTGTTGATGTCTGGTCACCTCTCCGTTGGTTTCGGTAAACGTTGAGTTTTTCCCATTCGTCCGTTGACGTATGGTGGTATCTCTTTCCCCAGTTCATTCGTTGATGTCTGGTCACCTCTCCGTTGGTTTCGGTAAACGTTGAGTTTTTCCCATTCGTCTGTTGATGTATGGTTGTATCTCTTTCCCATTCATCCGTTGATGTCTGGTCACCTCTCCGTTGGTGTCGATAAACGTCGAGCTTCTCTCGTTCGTCCGTTGACGTATGGTTTGAGTCTTCCCAGTCATTCGTGGATGTCTGGTCACCTCTCCGTTGGTGTCGATAAACGTCGAGCTTCTCCCGTTCATCCGTTGATGTTTGGTCGAGTCTTCCCATTCATCTGTTGATGTCTGGTCACCTCTCCGTTGGTTTCGGTAAACGTTGAGTTTTTCCCATTCGTCCGTTGACGTATGGTGGTATCTCTTTCCCCAGTTCATCCGTTGATGTCCGGTCACCTCTCCGTTGGTTTCGGTAAACGTTGAGTTTTTCCCATTCGTCTGTTGACGTATGGTTGTATCTCTTTCCCATTCATCCGGTTGATGTCTAGTCACCTCTCCGTTGGTGTCGATAAACGTCGAGCTTCTCCCGTTCGTCCGTTGACGTCTGGTCGAGTCTTCCCATTCATCTGTTGATGTCTGGTCACCTCTCCGTTGGTGTCGATAAACGTCGAGTTTTTTCCTAGTCGTCCGTTGGCGTCTAGTTGTGATTTCTATGTCTGGATGTGGTTCCTTTTTTCTGAAAAAAATCAAAATCCCCAGTGATAAATATCATATCCCAGTGGAAGTTGTCCTTGGTGGACAGTCTGTTCTTGGATCCCCGCAGAGTGCAAATTTCTACGGTTATTTGGTATTCAATCCCTGTGTACCTTGAAGGTCTGACAACCGTTGCTCTCATCCGTTCAGGTTCCTAGTTGATTGAATAGGGGCAGCTGTAGCACCTCAAATTTGCACCTCCCATTTGTACATTCATTTCATTTTTTAGGTCATTAAGATTGCATTAGCATTGCATTGCATGTCATCAGTCAAGACTGGTCAGGAGATTCAACTGTGCAAGAGAGCAAGAGCATTTTCCATGAGATCAAAGCCCTAGGGTGATTCCAATGAGCTTACATGACCCAAGGATCCTTTTGAGGCAATTTGGCCAAGTGTTGAAGGCTCAGAACTCATCAGTGCATGTGCAAGTCATCTGAGGCCCATAAAAGTCAACTGCAAGTCAATTGCAAAGTCAACTGTGGATTTGGAGGTGGGAAGTGATGAGAGATACTTCATTCATGTTAAAACAAGTCTCATTTGACATTTCAAACACTCACAATGAAGAAATTGAAGTCAGGTCAAGAATTTCCCAAAATAGAAAATGACCTATAATTTGAACTTGCCAAAAATGGAAAGGTTTTGGACCAACTTCAACTCAATTTTACATCATCAACAAAGCTTCAAATGAAATTGTGTCCAACATGAAAGTTGAAGATCTTTCTCTCCCATTTCAAAAAGGGCCAAGATCATGGATTTATGATGTGTGGTTGAGGCGATATGATCCAATCATGGCAAAGTGTGTTCAAAACTTCAAATGGGCATAACTTTTGAACCAAGGCTCCAATTTTGTTGGCACTTTTTGCATTTTGTTCATCATAACATGTAGTTTCCAAAACATCCATTACATGGCATGAATCCCACTTGCATGATCATGTGCTCATTCATGAAGTTTTTGAAGGAAATTTTATAAAATCAATTTGGTTGATCATATGCATAAAAAACCAATCCCAAAGTGTGCATGGACTTATTTTAAGTGGTTTTGGGCCTTATTCTGGTACTGTTCACGTGGCTACCTCATGCATGGGGGTGAAAATCCATTTTGTACATACACCTCATAACTTGTTAATCCTAATGGCATTTGGCTTAAGCTTTTTTTCAGAATCATTAGCAGGACCTATATAATGTTAATCGCAACTGCTTTCATGATTAACCACAATTTTCAGATCTAGATTCAAAAATCAATGAAATTTTTCTCTCAAAAATATTTGCCAAATTCTTCACACAAAAGCATTTTCTCTTGTTGGAATCATGATCATGAAGCAGTTCTGAGCAAGTTTGAACGTGGATTTAAGAGAATTCGTGCCATATTTGACCATACTTGAAACTTGAAGGTTCAATGGAGATTTCAAAATCAACTGGATTCGTGCTTGTTTGAGCTTCAATTTTTCCATCAATCATCTCCACAAGCATTGTAGAAGAGTTTGGAACCATTACCAGCCTTGGATAGCACGATTTCAGCTTGCTGCTGTTCAAGAGGTCATGATTCGATTCTTTTAATTTTGAAATTCATTATGATATTTGTGTAGATCTTGGCTTGGTGATGATTCTGATACAAAGACTGATTGAAATGGTGCTTTATTGATGAAGTTATGCATGTTTGAAAGTTTGAGGTTCAATCTTATTCCCTTCGATTCTATTTGTGTATGTTGATTCACGCTTAGCTTTTGTGTGATCTTTAATCTCCATTGAAAGATCTACCTATTGATGTAATTAGTTTGGATTTCTGGAAATTTTGCTGGAGATTTGCATGAACATCATGTACTGTTCATCTTCTTCGTGAGGAAGAAGATGATGTTCATCCTATGGCAACGGTTTTGATCATTGGCCACGCTTTTTGGTTCACTTGTCACGCTGGCTTAGGGTTTCAATATCATTGGACCACGCATGCGCTTACTTTGCATTTCCACTGGCTCACATCGTTTTGACCTAGCCACTTCAGCGTTTGACTGCCACGCTGTATTAGTGGAATGGTGCGTTTTAGCACCAGGCGCGCCACATTTCAAATTCTCACCGGATTCGATTCCTGGCTAGGACATTTTTTTAAATCATTTCATGTTTTCACATATTCCCTCCATAATTGCCATGCCTTGCTAATTATTTTTTTTCTTTCCAAACTTAGAAAAATCATATCTAATTGAAAATTGATCCAATTTCATTCCAATTTTTTGCAGAATGCTCCTTATTCTGTCTAGTTTTTTATGATCATAAATTATAAAGTTGTGCCTGGCTGGAAAAATAATTTGTTCTAGGGTGATTGAATACATATGCATGTGTGATATTGCCTTGTTCTTTCCATCCTAAAATGCTCAAAAATAATCCAATGGCTTTGAAATTTTGTGTGTGGATTCTAGACATATTGATGGACATTTTGGTGTTGGTTTGACATTTTTCCCTTGCTTCAATTCTGTTTTATGCTCATGCTAACATGGTGTGACAATTTGTGTCACGCCTTTTGATGTTCAACTTGTACAATATGATTGCCATGCCAAATGATTTCCAATGCTTTTGATTTTTTGTGTGATGGATGTTGTGGATGTCTTGATTGCTCATGAATTTTTTCAGAATTATTTGAATCATTTCTGTTTTGATTGAGAATTTCCATTCATGTTGATCATTTGGATGCCTTGATTGGTCATTGACTTCACATGCTTGCTACGTGGACTTGCTTATTGATTATGATTTGGTACTTTTTAGGACTTGTTCTTGAGTGATTAAATATGATTCATGTTGAGTTTGAGGTTCTGTTTTGGATTTTTGATCCTCTTTTGACCCTAGGCTTTGACCTAGTGGTTTGCACTTACTATTTGGTTTGTGAATTTCAGGTTCAAGTATACATTTCCATGAGTGGAGTGACTTCTTCATTTAAGCTTGGTCAATTGTTGTCTTGTGCTGACCTTTGTGTGTTTTGTAGGCTTTGAGGACAATTCATTTGTGTTTGCCTTGTGCCTTGCACCATTGTTGCCTGATTAGATTTGTCTGTCTGTGTGATATGAACTGTTGATTGTTTGTCTGTACAGTTGAACTGATTGGTTTAGATGTTTTCACAGGTACCTAAGTTGCTTTGAGTTCATTTGAACTTGTTTGGCATTGCTTGTGGTTGCATACCACTGAGGTATAATTTCTGGATCTTCATGTAGTCTGGAAGACCTACTGTTATTGGTAGGCACCTGTCTGAAGCCCTCCTTAAGAGGCAATGCTTGTGTTTGTTTAATGTTGTGCCCTGTACATTCAAAGACCTCCTAAGTGAAGAGGCATTGGCAGATACAAGGGATATGCAATCCATCCCCTGCTATTTAGTTGTGTCATTCATCCTGCTCACACCATTGTGTTGGTGCACTTTGAATAAGAACCCAAGATCTTGTTGTGTCAGTCATGTGGAGAAGAGTTCCTACATTCTAAACTCCCACACTTTCTATTTGATTCATGCTCTCCCAGGCCAGGGATAAGAGCTGTGAGGTCTTACCCTCACTTCCCATTTCATCTGCTTCACCCTAACTCTCAATGTTAGGGTTAAGAGCTAACCATACCCCATTCCAGTTGGCTTGTTTTTATAGCCTAGCCTTGTATGAGCCCAATTGTTTGCATATAGTGTGTGTGCTTGCTCTATTGTGCTTGTATTTGTTTGACTGTGCTGTTTAGGCTAGCTTGCTCCCTGTGCAAGTTAGGTTAGGATAGAGACCTCAACATAGGGATCGTATGCATGACAACTTCTAGGCTCGAGTCGTAGTCTCCCTAGTAGTATGTTATCTCCCTTTGTCTCTGGTTAGGATAGAAGTTCTTTCCCTGTTTAGGGGAACTACGTCGCCGTGATCCTCATACCAGATGAGTTACGTAGGCAGGAGATGAGCTGATCTCTCCGGGCAACCTTTTTCTTTTTGTGTGTGTGTTTGGAGTCTGACATAAGTCCAGCGATTGGCAGTCGGTTTCCTGTTTTGCTTTGTGTGCCTGGAGTTGGATGTAAGCCCATTGATTGGCATTTCGTTTCCAGTTGTGTGTGTCATTTGACGTCTCAACGTCTCCTTTCAGCGTCTTTGTTTGGCGTGCGTTAGCCGAGCTACGAGTGCTCTGATTCTTACTTTTGTTAGAGAAGATACGTATGCATAGGATGCGACATCCTAGAGAGCACGTTCCGCTTTCCCCCTGAACTACGTCGACTCTGATGTTTGTGTCTGACAAACTACGTAGGACCAGGATGCGACATCCTGTCGAGTTACCTTCTTCCGTCTTTCGTCTGTGTTTCCTTCCAGTGCTTCGTGCAGTTTGTGAGCAGTTTTAGCAACCTTCCTTCTATTCTTTTGTGCGTGGATCCCGTCGAGTATGACGGATGCGTAGGGGTGCTAATACCTTCCCTTCGCATAACCGACTCCCGATCCCATCTCTCTCTGGTCGCGAGACCATGTCTTTTCCAGGTTTACTTCGAGCGTTTCCTTTCCCTCTTTTGGGATAAATAAAGCACAGTGGTGGCTCTGTTTGTTTCGTTTTCCCGCCGGTTTTTCGCGTAATGCGACACCAGGGCCGACCTAGCAGACAGCTATAGGCAGGCTGGATATCCATCACATAAAAGGTGCTCTTAAACACCTGCGGTCCAATCTTAACTGGCAACTCAACTTCGCCAAAGACAGATCTCTTGGAGCCATCAAAAGCCCTTACAATTAAATTACTTGGCCTCAGGATGGTGCCATCGTAATCCAACTTCATTAAGGCTTTCTTTGGAAGAACATTCAGAGAAGAGCCTGTATCAACCAAAACATGGGAAAGCACCACCCCTTTGCATTCCATTATGATATGCAAGGCTTTGTTGTGATTCCTGCCCTCAGATGTCAGGTCATGATCGGTGAAACCTAGCCCATGGCTAGCGTTTACATTAGAGACTACCGACTCTAGCTGGTTAACAGTTATCTCTGGTGGAACATAGGCCATATTCAGTACTTTCAACGAGGCTGCTCTGTGCGCCTCAAAGCACATCAATAATGAGAGAATGGAGATCTTTGAGGGTGTCTGATTTAGCTGGTCGACTACCTTGTAGTCACTTTTCTTGATAATCCTCATAAACTCATCCACTTCCTTCTCGAATGCGGTCTTAAGAGGAGCTTCCTCAGTAGTAACCTCTTCGGGGGCTACCTGTTTTCCTTTAGCCTTGGCAGCTGCCTCAGCTTCAGTAGTCGTGCACAATGTTGAGGGTGCAAATAGGCGTCCACTGCGAGTGAAGCCACCAACCCCTCCAACATTGTCTATAACGGAGCTACCAATGTCAATGTCTTCCCCGTTAACTTTCCGCCCCTGGCAGTAGATATCAGCCCCATAATGCCACGGGATAGCACTGTCTTTCTCATACGAAACAGGTCCTGGTACCGTGATGGTGACCAGACTAACCAAAGTCGGTTGAGGGCTGTCAGAGTAAATTGTAACTGGTGCTGGACTTTCTACGTTCACCGTTGCTGGTTTTGTACTTTCCGGGAAATATATTGTTGTCGGAGGGGGTCTCTCGGGAACATATATTTCTTCAGGAGTGAAATAAATCGTCACTGTCGACACATCATTCTTCACAGGACAGGTCTGGTCGAACTGAAGACAACCTTCATCTATCAGTTGCTGAATATCCTTTCTCAAACTGTCACATCCATTCTCGGCAGCTTGACAATTTCTGCACTCTTCCCCACAACCCGGGAAAATTTGTCCTTTCACAAGTCGGTCTTTAACCACCGATAGCGAAGTCTTCACTTTAGTCTCATCCGAAACCAAATTCAAAGTTTCCCCACTATCAACAGCATTAATCCTCTGCCCGCCCTGGGTTGGCATCGGGTTTTGGATAACATTAGGCACCGGAGAAAAATTGATAGCCTTGGCATCTATCAAATCTTGTACCTTTAGCTGGAAAGCCTTGCAATTATCTGTAGTATGGCCAGGTGCGTTGGAGTGAAAATCACATCTGGCGTTGACATCATAACCTCTAGGCAAATTATTGGGATCGATTGGTAGGGCCAGAGTTGTCAACGTAACCAGATTCAGGTCAATCAGCCTGGGAAGTAATACAAAATAACGCATTGGGATTGGCTCAATGACCCGGTCCGTCCGCCTTGGACGTTGTTGATAGTGTCTCGGCTGACCCGGATTACCTCCTTGTTGTTGATTGTTGTACCTGGGTTGCTGTTGCGGATGATACTGCGGTTGTTGTTGCTGTTGAGGAGCAGGTGTCGGAATAGTGAATTCAGCCACTTGGTCTTGGTAATAATTAGGGCATCCTCTGCCCCTGCCCCTGCTGGCATATACAACGCTTGTCTCGCCTTCTCTTCTTCGCTGACCGTTACCAGCAAACGGTTTCATGGGACCTGATGAGCTGGAAGCACTATTGACTTGAATTCGGCCCATCTTCAACAAACTCTCGATTCTTTCTCCAGCAATTACTATCTCTGCAAAGCTGATTGACGGGCAAGCAGCCAATCTCTCAATATAATTGCCTTGAAGAGTTTTCATGAACATGTCCGCCATCTCCCTTTCAGACATAGGGGGTTGGACGGACGCAACAATCTGTCTCAAATGCTGAGCATATTCTCTAAAGGTCTCCATGGCAGTCTGAGACATTCCTTGCAACAAGGTCCGATTTGGAGCCATGTCCAAGTTGTATTGATATTGCTTGACAAAAGCCTCTGCCAAGTCTTTCCAGCTCTTGATGGTAGTACGAGACAAATGGGAATACCATTCACGAGAAGCTCCAGTTAGACTATCTTCAAAATAGTACATCCACATATTTTCATCTTCCGTGTGAGCTCCCAACCTTCCCAAATAAGATTGGAGATGAGTGTGTGGGCAAGAAGCCCCGTTGTATTTCTCAAAAGTAGGGGGTTTGAACTTATGAGGAATCCTTACTCCCTGAACCAGACCAAGATTTGTGACATCAAAACCTAAGGAATTTTTTGACTCCAAAGATTTGAGCTTCTCAGCAAGCTCATCCATACGGCGAGTGGTCTCGTGGGCTTCGTCGTGCAAAGAGAATTGATCATATTAATAATCTTCAGTAATGGGGCGCCCGTTAATCCGAATTCCTTGATTCACATTGTACCTTTCGCCAATACCATTTCCAACATTCCCCGTGTTGCCAACATTACCCGGGTTTCCATCAGCATTTGCGTTACCCACGTTACCAGTGTTCACAGGGTTATCAGCGTTCCCAGGGTTACTAGGGTTTCCCTCGGCATTTGGTATCTCCACCTCTGGATCGGGCCTCGATTGCTCAACCAATTCCCTCAGCTTTTCCTGGCCTTCTGCCATACCAGTCATCAATGTCATGAACTGATCCATCCTTTCACGCATATCAGCCAGCTCTTTCTGTACCTGGTCCATTGCTAGTTGCGGATGATTTTCCTTTGTCGGGTACCTGTGGACTCACTTGCGACCAATAATGCCTGATTCAGCTATCCTGCTGATGGAACACCAAATAATATGAGAACACTGCGGCGGTACCTGTTATGCAAGACATGTTGATGGATATGTAAATGCAATGACATGTTTATCAATTCCAAAGGGCATTCTACCCCTTGATTCTAGTCTCACGTTTGATAAATAGTGTAAGAAAAAACCCCGACTAGAATCAAGAAGAAGATGTAAACTCCTGGGTATAGATAAACATGTGTTAAATTATGCGGATGCAAAATGATGTGATGCAATGATGTGAATGCAAATTGATGTGATGCAATGCAGTGACATGTAAATCAGGACTGCTGTATCTGCTTGAACATTTGTCGGGTTGCACTGTCTGAAGAGAAACCCACTGAGGAATATATAAGAGATCAAAGTTCTGGTCCAGAAAACTGGGTTGGTTGGAGGTTAAGGTTTCGTGAATTTAGCCCGCCCCTCACTGGTAGGTTCTAAGAACAGAAGTTCGTCAGCTTCAACCCTTTAGTCGAGAATAATACGTTTACCACTGAAGGTTTGACATTATTACGGGATAAAAGACCTCCACTGACTCCCTTCAACAGGACATCCTAAAGCAAGTTCCCAGTCTCGGGGTCCTCGGATTGAGCAGCGAGAATGCGCCCACCAGAGCTAACATAAACGCATCTCGGAGGAGAGGCCTTGACTGAGTTCTCGGGAAATGGTCACCAGAGTCGACGATCTCTAGAGGAACATCTGTCGTTATGGAACACCCATAGGATAGAATATATCCAAAAGAAACCTCCTCTGGGTGTGGTTCTTCATGAACGACTTAACGTAGCAACATGCCACACAAGCCTCATGACCATCCACTCTAAAACCTGTTAGTACGCTCAAGCCTGGGTAATGGGCTTATCTCTCATAGAACATCCCATCCCAACAAACAACCAACAGATCCAGTAATGATATGTACACAATGCAATAAGATAAAGCAGATAAATAAATAACTGTACAAAAGAATAAACACCCAATAAATAAACAACCTACAAAAGCTAGGAGTGACTCGCTTAGGGAAACTTGGTCCCCAGCAGAGTCGCCAGCTGTCGCAACCTGAAAAAAGCGATGAGTGCGAAAAAAACACAACCGACGAAGAAAGAAATGACAGAAGAGTCGCCACCGTGCAATATTTATCCCGAGGGAGGGAAAGGAAACGCTCGAAGTAAATCTGGAAAAAGGAAAGGAGAAGACAAGGTCTCGCAACCAAATCTTGGGTTCGGGAGTCGATTATGCGAAGGGAATGTATTAGCACCCCTACGCATCCGTAGTACTCTATGGGATCCACTCTTGTTGTTCTTGTTTAAAGGGTGTGGGTTTATCTAATGTGCTATTTACTAAAAGAGGGGTCAAAAGAAAATGACTCGCACGGATGTAGCATCCACTGCATACGTATCTCACCTGAATATGAGAATCAGTGTCTTCGTAGCTCGGCTACCTATGGGTTAAAGAGATGTGTGCTCGGTAAGACATCGCATCTTATGCCTACGTATCTGTAGCGGTGTATTCGTCGCTATATGATCTATCGATTAAATCATAAGCTAGGGGATACATTGAAAATTTCGAGTCGCCACCGCACTTTTATTTATCCGAAGGACTGGCTAAAAAGCGAACAAAAGCCTAAGAAGTTTTACACGTAGAAAACTAATAAAAAGATCAGAGATTCTGGGTAAGGGGTAAATTACGCAATGGGAAGGTGTTAGGCACCCACTACGTCCTAGGTACTCCTAGGGAGCCCTTTTCACACTTGTTATGCAAAATTATTATTTGTTATGACAAAAATGTTGTGCAAACATGATTGGGATGGTGAGAAAAGAATGTACATTTTTTATTATTTATTGGGTTCGAACGGATGAACCCGTTGCCTACGTACCTTCCATCAAAGGTAAGGATCAGAACGCCGTAGTTCGGCTAAAAGATTTCCAAAAGTGGGTTAGGTTCAATTTTAAACACAAACCCTAGGTCTTACGTTATCCACGGGAGAAAACTCAACCTTACATAAACAACAACGTCCACCATGTGAGAACGGCTTCAACTTGCCAGGGAGGGGTTAACCCTATAATAGGCAAGGAAGACTTACAATTCAATCACTAAAGACAGAAGGTGAGATTAACATCAACCACTAAGATAAATCAAACCTATAGCTCATGTATGAAAGCATTAATGGGCAAAGCCAAAACGAGTGAATGAGTGATGTTAATTGATTGTGATTATGAAAATGGAGTCAAAGTATAATTAAGGTCAATTCAAATAAGTATTATGAAATGAAGTTTGGAAAAAGGTCGAAGACTTGAGTCCAGGTTTTTAGTTAGAAAAACATGAAGATGTTTGCACAACACTTATGTCAAATTTGAAAGATAAAGTGTGAAAAGTCTAGGACATAATGAATGATGAATGAATGAAGGATGGATAGTAAAACTTCTCAGAAGGTTCACTTCTTGAAATCATATAGCAGATGATTCAAGTGTGTCCTTTGGAATAGCAATTAATAATAACAAGCAAAGCAAAAGAAAAGCGGATATCGGATGCCAATCAATGGTCTTATACCAATCTCCTAAAACAGAACGGGATATCAGATGCCACTCAATGGACTTACACTAATCTCCTCAAAAGAAAAAAACAAAGATGAAATATGGAAGTTAACTGCCAATCTGTCTGGACTTAGGTTAACTCCACAGTATGGTCCTAGGAAATCCAATGCCACATTACAGGGACTTACAATGGATCCTCACATACAAGAACAAAAGCAACAACATGATCACAGGAATGCAAATACCAACTTACAGGGACTTATAATTGCAACCTCTCATGCAAACAGATGAACAAACTATGATCACAGGAAAGCAGATGCCAACTTACAGGGACTTATAACTGCAACCTCACATACAACAAGCAGATCAAACTATGATCACAGGATAACAGATGCCAACTTACAGGGACTTATAACTGTATCCTCCCATACAAACAGATAAACAGAAGATATGAGTGACCAATGAGGTCTTACACTCTATCCTTCCATATCACAGGAGCAAAGGCCAAAAGAGATGGACTTACAATTGTCCTCAATGGGTAAACAGCAATGATAATGTCACAAAGACAAATGAGATGATCATGCATTAATGGCAATTGATGATGATGATAAATGCATAGCATATAGGCAAGCAAGTGCTCATGAAGCAAACAGTCAATCAATGAATATCAAACAGCACATTCTATAGCCAAACAATGGGGGCTCACACAAGAGGGTTTGACTTTAACAGTCCACTGTAATGGGTGAAGGTCGCTCTTAACCTGGCCATTGAGGGGCTCAGGTGAAGCAGATGAATAGGAGATGAGGGGTGTGCCTCATTGCTTCAATCTCATATCAGAGAGAGCATTAAAGAAAGTGTGGGAGTTCAGAAAGTAGGAACTCTCTCCACATTATTGACTCGATTAGATCTTGGGTATTTATCTCATTGCTTCAACCATGTAATGGGAGCAAAGAGAGGACACACTGAATAGTGGGGGATAGATTGCTTATCCCTACCTTCCACCAATTGCCTTACTTGAAGGACTTTTCCTGCTTGGGACAAATATAAACAAACACAGGCATTGCCTCTTAAGGAGGACTTCAGACAGTTTGCCCGGTCAAATAACAGACCGGGTCTCCAGACTACATGAAGAAGAAGTAATTATACCTCAAAGCAAATGCTAAAAAGCAAAGCAAGCAATCAAGTTCAAAGAACCTAGGCAACTAAAGTACCTGAAAAAGTCAAATTAATTAGTAAACAGTTCAACAATTAAAACAAAGAGAAATGAACCAAAAGTCAACCACAGAGGGACCAATTGTGCAAGGCACAAAGACTCAAGCCTATGAGTCAACCTACAAAACAAGTGTTAGCACATGATAAACAAACCAACTCAATCAAAATTGAAAGGTCTTTGGGGCATTGGTGCTCAACCTGAAACAGATGAACTCAACATAAGCTTAGAAGACCACTAGGACTAGCCTAGGGTCAAAGATGAAAGAAAAAGTCAAGGCAGCAAGGAAAAGTCAACCCAAACCAAGTCTAAACATTCAAGAAGTATTCTCAATTGGATTCACAATTATATCATGCATCATGGTCATTTCATATGCAAAAGGATGCAAAGCATGGCAAGAGAAGCATACAAAAGTCAACAGCAAAGACCTCATTCAAAAGTCAACTTAAACAATCTCAAAAATCATGAAATAAATCACACTCAATCCTAACATCTAACATGGAATACATGTAAAATTTCATGGCATTTGGATGAGAGGAAGGCAGTCAAATAAAATCATGAAGTCAAACCAAATTCAAGTAAGCATGGTGAAAGTCAACAAGCATGGGTCAACTTCAAAAAATCATATCAATTTGAAAACAGAAGAGAAATGAATGAGATTAACACCAATGCAAAGCTTGAGGTGTCTAGTTATCACATATGAAATTTCATGATCATACAATAAGATTTAAGAATTTCACAAAGGATTTAGCAAGGCATAGCACAAAAAGTCAACAAATGACCACATATGGAAGAAAATTCTCAATCAAATGGAAAACAGCAAGATTAATTCCAAGGAAATTCATACACAAACTAGACATACAAGGGATCATTCATGCAAAATTTGGGGTCAATTGGATGTAGGGAAGTGTGTGAACAAAAATTGTGAAAATGCATGATCATGGTATGACACCAAATGCAACACACAACTTCAAAAAATCATAACTATCAATCCACAAATGATAAATGCACAAACTTTATATGGAAATGAAAGTCAATGTGTCTAGTTCTACCACAAAAAATTTCAAAGGCATTGGATGCAATATGACAATTTCACAAAAGGAATGGAACAATGTATCATTTTGGCATACATGTCAAGAAAATAATTATCAATTAAAATCCAGCCAATGGAAAATTAATTAAAATTCACCATAAAATGAAGGACACATTCATGAATATGAGGAAAAAATTTCAAGATTTTTGGAATAAAAATGAATGAGAAATTAATTTGTGAAGTTGGATGAAATAATTGGATGAAACATGGAACAATAGGCATGGCAAATGGTCAAATAAAGTCAACCGGTGGCAATTGTGTAATTCTGCAGTCACTTATTGAAGTGCTGCGTTTTGACAGGGCAAAACAAAATGTTTTGATTGGCTCTCAGCCAATAAAACAGTAACATGGCCAACCAACTTGAATTTTTGAGTTTTGGCATAAACCCTAGGGTTTACATACAGCAGGGCATTTGGCCATCTTCCACCAACACATTCCAAATACAAACAACTCATACAGCATGGCAGTAACAAGGCAAACACATCATAAGTAACAAAACCAAAACAGTCCTAAGAATTTCTGGGCATGGCTCTATGGTTTTAGAAACAACAGCATTCATCATAACAGCAGCAGCAACATTCATCATCATGTTAAACCAAACAAGATGAACAACAACATATACCAACAACAGCAGCATAATGCATTCATCATCATGTTAAACCAAACAAGATGAACAACAGCATATACCAACAACAGCAGCATAATGCATTCATCATCATGTACTTATCATAACAGCATCAAGCAGACAGCAATGGTAATGATCATTTATCATTTTAGCAAGCCTAGCTAACAGCAAACAACATAATCATGGGAGTTTCTAGTCATGGTTCATGATTTAAATAACAACAGCAGGTTTTAACTAGCAGCATCATGTTCATTATTTAAATCACCCAACACATGAACAAAAGCACATAGCAGCATAGCATTCAAAAATCTGGGCAGCCACTAGGGTTTTAGAAACAGCAAGGCAATGGAAGCCAACACCAACAACCAACATTACAACCAAAGTCTGGACAGGACAGCAGCAGGGTTCAATAACAGCAACATATATGGTATTCATCATCAATTTGCAGCATAATGTGTTCATCAAAATCATCAAATGAAGTTCCAACCAACAAGCAACCCAACAAACAGCATACAATATGTTCAGCTCATAGAAACAAGCTTCAAGCAACATCATACAATAACATGGCATTGCAACATATAGCAAACAGCAATCAATCAACTTTGGATTATCTGGGTTTTCGTGCAATACTAGGGGTTTACACACACAGCATACAACTCCAATATCAATTGTTCAACACTCAAGCATCAACTGTAACCAATGTCAACAATCAAAACAAGGCAATGTAACCTCATCATGCAGCACCAACCAAAACAAACAACAGCATAAACATGGTATTGAACATCAATGTTCCTCATTCAACCAACACAGCATGGTAGTAGCATAACAGCAGAATGGCATGTTCATAATGTTTTAAACTGCAGCAAGGCAACAGCAAGGCATCGTGTATTCACCAACATCCAAACAAAATTATGAACAACAAATGTAATATAACAAACATGCAGCAAACAAGTAGCCACAAGCCCACACACAACAGCAGGGTATACATCATTGTCATTCAAGCATCCATCAACAACAAAGCAACATTTACTCATGAAAACAAATCTGGACAGGGCAGGTTATAGCAGCATGGTATTGGTAGGCTCTTCATGCAAGCTCGTCATAAACATCCAACCAAAAGCAAACATGAATAATTCTGGTGAATTCATCATAACAGCAAGCAGAGTATTTGCAGCATGCATTCGTGTTCATCATGTAATCAAACAAAACAAAACAACAGCAACAACATGTCTCATGGATTTCAGGACAATGTTTATGGGATTTCAAAACTGCAGCATTCAGCAATAGCAGCATTCACATGTTTTCATCAGTCGAAAATTCAAAAAGATACATGGTGAACAGCAAGGTATATGGCACAGCAAGTGGTAATGGCTCATGCAATTAAAATAGACAACAGCAGTCAATATTCATCATCATGTGCTCATCATCATGCAGGCAACTTCAAACAGACACAAGGAACAGCATGGCCAATGGTTGTTCATCAACATTCAAACAGAATAAACAACAACACACAACAGCATGAATTTTATGTAATCCACAACCAAGAATTCAACCAAGCCTCATGTAACAGCAGCAGTATTTTAGCAGTAACATTATGTGTTCAACATCAATGTTTATCATCAAACCAGTCCAAACAAACAACATAACAGAAGCAACATCCTCTTCATGTTCATCATTAGCATCAAACAGGTTTTGAGCAAAATCACTTAATGGCAAGGCATATGGCAATGTTCACATAGCAACCAAACAACAATATGCAACACAGTACATGTGGTTTTTCTGGGCAATATTCAAGCATAACAGCAGAGCATGTTTATCATTATCATGTAATCATCATAAGCAAACAACAAGCAAACAGCATGATGCTCAACATGGTATCACCAACATCAACACAAAATCACTTAACATGGTAAGCAACAAGGTTCATGCAACTTTTAAGCAACCACACCAAATAGATCAAGTGGAATTTCTGGTGAGAGTAAGGTTTAAACCATAGCAGGATTCATCATCATCTTCAAGAATCGACCATGAACAAAAAATCTCAGAAACAACAGTCAAGCATACAAATAGCAACATCAAACATCACATAATATAGATATGGTATCCTTTTCTTCTAATTCATCATGACCACACCAAATCGATAGAAAATGCTATTGGACATAAAAAAAGGAAACCAGATTTCTCTCAATATAATTGATCACTTAGCATGATTTAAGTAGCAACATGTTCAGCATACATCCATCTACCCTAAGCATATCATGGCATGGAGAGGAAAGTGATTCGAGAACTTACTTGGTTTTGAAGAAATTATGATGCAGTGTTGTTTTGGTGATTATGAGTGCCAACAGATGGTGCTTATACTTTATGTTGATGAATCCTCGAGGTAAACCAGCTCAAAACCACACATGTGAACTTGAACCAACCTTTGCCAATGTTGAACTCGGTGAAAAGCAGAGCGAGAAAAAGTTGTTACAGCAAGGGAATGGGGGTTCAAAAAGCTTCCTAAAGTTGTCCTAGTGAAGAAACCATGAAGAATTACTCGAAGGCTTTCAAGGTTTTGTGCAGAAAACCAATTTGGTCAAAATGCACAAGGAGAGAGTGAGGTTTTTTTTTCTGTGGCTGCAGTGTCTAGGGTTGTGAGAATGACAGAACAATGCCCTTATATTGTATGTTTATGGTTACTAATCCATGTGCTAATCAAACTCACCTTAATGAAACCCTTTTGCATATTTGCTAATTTTGAAAATGTGGAAAATGGAGGGTGCAGGCTGGCTCGAGTTGGGCTTCAAATAGGCTGCACAGACCAATACTTCTGCTGTTTGTTATTGTACATGAAAAGGCTGTACTTTATTTTGCTCTTTGAAACCAATTTGCAAAAATGCCAAGTTGGTGCATAAGTGGAAATGGAGGTATGTTTGCTGCTTGAGTGGGCTCTAAACAGGCTGTAAACAGACTGCAATTTTGCTGTTTTTGGTTGTACAGAAAATGCTGTATGTGTTTTGTTTGTGTACTTCCTTTTTTGCAACAAATGCCAAATTTGCATTTTGATTCAAAATGATGGGAAAATGGTGGTATGATGATGGTTTTGGAATTGGAACAAGTCACAAATGTGATATGGAACATTTCCCAATTGACCAAATCAAGAAAAAGTCAAAAACTCAAAAAGTCAAAGTTTGGTCAAACTTTGAATTTAAATGCAAAAGGTCCAAAAATGCCATTTTGATTGGCAAGGTTTTAGGTCAAGAAATTTATATTTTTGGAAAGAGGATGAAAAATGTGGTTTGTAGGAAAAAACCCCCACCAAATTTGGCCTTATGGTTTGAGAGTTATGGCTTGTTGAAGTTCAAAAATTGGTGAAAATGATTTGATCATATCTTGACAACCACACATGGGATTTGAGAGTTCTTGGACTTTTTGAAAATGGGAGAACAAGATCTTCAACTTTCATGTTGGGCAAAAATTCATTTGAAGCTTGCATCATGATGTAAGTTTAAGATCAAGAAGTTTCCATTTTTGGCAGTTGAAATTACAGGTCCACTTTCTATTTCTGGAAAATTTCTGTTTTCACTTGATTTTCTTCCATGATGAGGTTGAACATGATAGATGAGGCTTATACAAGCATGAATGAACTCCTTCAGATCAATTCTATCCATCAAATTACTGATTAAAACAACAGTTGACCAAGTTTGACTGTCTGTTGACTTTTTCTAGGGTTTTGGGTGACTGAGCCTCTTCTGATGATTTCCAAACCCTAATTCCTTGAGACCTTGACTTCAAATGATGTCCCAAGATGTATGAGCTCTTGATTATTGATCATGGTGCCCAAATTCTGCAAGAATGGCCACCATCCATTGCTTTGACTGATCAATGACTGACTTTGACCTAATTGCTGATGATTGCTTTAACTGCAAGCAAAAAGGTTAGACTGACAATATTTTTGTACTTTTTGAAAGATAAACATATGAAAGCAAAGATATACAAATGCAAAGTATGCTTGGTGATCAAGAAAACAACCCACAAGGCAATCTACCCACTAGGAGGGGACAAAGGCATGCAATGATCCTTGAGGTTATGATATGAATGATATGGGCCATGAGGGATCTTAGGGCCCAAAATTGGGGTCTTACAGATGCCCCTATTTAAGGTCATTCTAGCCGGAGGAGTGAAGTTTAGAAATCTTCATCTCGACGCGGTAGAATGGACTTAAATAACAGTAATGAGACAAATTTTGGTCCCTAAGAGACCTCATGATGCAAATGTATGTATGCAAAAGACACAAATTCTGTGGGGAAGATGATTCACACAGAAGAAAAGAAGATCCATCGGAGTAGTACACTCACCAGGAACAGAGACTCTAACCAGACTCTATGGGGATAATAAAAAGAAAAAGAAATGTGTGGACAATACACGACTCCAAACTGGGGAAAACAAAACTGACACAACGTGATCAAAACACGACTCTGATTAAGGAAAACAGAAAAAACAGACTGGAGAACTCACTGGGGAGTGAAGGACTCACACTGGGGAAAAGGATTCCAAATGGAAAATAAATCCATTGGAGGGACACAAGCTGACTCCTGAGGAAGAAACAACAAAAAGTTCCACTGAGGGAAGCAACAAAGGAATGAGATGTTACCAGGCATACGGGTATCGAACTCAGGAAAATCTGACTCCACAGGGGGACCGAGGTCATAATAGGGAGCAGAAAAGGAGGGAACACCAAGGATACCGGTTACTGGGTATATAATAGGTGACCGACCATAGCGTGAATTGGATTTCACTTCCAAAACACTCATCATCCTGAAGAAAGCTAGAGAAGCAAACTTGTTTATAGGATGGACATTCAATTCCACAAGGGATATGAATCTTACTCTGAGGGGAAAACAATCAAAAGATCGACCCAAGAGTGAATGAGATATAATATCCATTACCGTCAGAACGTGGATAAAATACTCAGATGAGACATATTATTCATTACCGGCAGACCGTGAATAATACACTCGAAAGGAAAATTATCCTGAACCGGTTACTGGGTTGTTTATAGGATAAAATCCGAAGACGTGAATTGGTTTTCACTTCGAAAACACTCATCATCCGAAAGGAGGGCTTGAAAAAGCAAATCGACTTACAGGATGGGCATTCGAATCCACAACGGGAAAACGAATCTTACTCAACTGGGGACACAAACCCAAAGAGTGCATGAGATACAATATCCATTACCGGCAGACCGTGGATAAGATACTCGCATGAGATATATTATCTATTACCGTCAGAACGTAGATAATACACTCGCATGGTAAGAAACACCAGAGATACCGGTTACTGGGTATATAATAGGTGATCTACCGAAAACGTGAATTGGATTTCACTTCCAAAACACTCATCATCCAAAACACAAACTGGTTAAAGGATGGCTATTCGATTCTACAAAGAATACGAATCTTGCTCAGTTGGGGAAAATCAACAAAAGATTCCAACTAAAGAGCGCATGAGATATATTATTCATTACCGGCAGACCGTGAATAATATACTCGAAAGGAAAAGACACCAGGGATACCGGTTACTGGGTATATAATAGGTGACTAACCAAAAAAAAGAGAGACAATCGATACCAAGCATACGGGTAAACGAAAGACAACTCAAAGGGATAAATTGCAAGCATCCGGCAATTATCCAACAACAAGAATATATTCGACCCCACAAAGGGAACATAACGAATCTTACTCGACTAGGGAAACACAAAAGGCTTCGACTGAAGAGTGCATGAGATATACTATTCATTACCGGCAGACCGTGAATAATACACTCGCATGGAAGATTATCCACAACCGGTTACTGGGTTAACAAAGGATAAATCAACCGAACAGAAAGGCATCGGGATACCAAATTAGGTATATAATGATAACCGATCAAAAGGAGCAACAGACGTTACCAACAGAAAGGGTAAATGAAAGGCGATCTGCTGAGGATAAATTGCGAGCATCCGGCAATTATCGACAGAAGACTAGCTGGGGATGCATTGGTAAACAACCAATGATCCGGGGAACAAATCACTAGCATACGGTGAAAAGACCCACTGGGGATAAAATTGCTAGCATACGGCAATTATCCACAAAAGACTTGCTGAGGATATAAGTGCTGATCTGAGCAACTTATACAAGCAAAAGGAAAATCATCATCAAATACTAGATGAAGATAACCACAAAATTAGGGTTTACATCTACCGAATACGGGGTAGAAGACCAACAACTCCGCGTGGGGATAGAACAAATCACAAATCCGCACGGGAAACCAAAATAGGGTTTATAACAAACCACAAACTGCTGAAAAGCAGGAAAATAGGATTTACAACTACCGGGTATGAGGTAGAAAACCAAAAAACTCTGGCTGGAGAATAAAAGGTGTATAACCACAAATTCTGTTAAGAAAGCCAGGAAAAGATAGGACTTATAACTACCGGTTATGAGGGTAGAGGCCCAAAAACATTCCGCTGGGGAACAACCCACTGGGAAGCACAAGACATTTGACAAATAGCCGATTCGGGAATGATCCGAAGAGACAGACTAAATAAAGACACGTCCTAATGAGGATGTAACTCAAATAGGAAAATCCATCCCAATATATGTGTTGGGAGAAAACGGAAGAAACCGTCATCCACGAGGATATATCTCAGTGGGGAACTGCAGAAGGAAAGACAACGTTTTCTGCTTATGGGCTTGACTCTATATGGAGAGATTTTAAACACCCGACATCTGCTTAAGGAGATCTGTAAAGAAGATCTGTATCACCATAGCAGGAGACACGACAAACAAAAGATATATGGCAAGAAATGCAACATGAATATCTGAATGTTTTATGAATATGCATGAATATGCGTGATTTATGTTTGATAAATGCTGACAAAACAGACAGTTCTAACACAAACAAGTTCAGGAACAAAACGTCCGGTATTATACTTCCAGGGGAGAAACCAGCTGGAGAGCCAATCTGCAGAGATCCACATGCTGTAAAGCAAAGACCTGCGGGTACTGCTGAAGAAGCAGAGGATCGGAGATATCAGGACATAACCCAATCAGGGTACAGATAGTCACAACGGGCAAAACAGCCACCAAGACAAATCTGTAGGGGAACAAAGAGAAGTCCCAAAGTGTCTGCAGGGGATCCCAGTGTCAACTGAGAAACAAAGGGTGCGTAGGCACGAACCGCTGTAGAAGCAAATCCACATAACTCCACTGGGGAACAACCCACTGAGGGAGAATGATATCATCCAGATAGAATCTAACTGCATAAGCAACTCTACTGGGGAAAACTGTCGGCTACTCTCTTGGGAACAAACCACTGAGGGAGGACAGATCAAACCAGCAGATTCTGCAACGAACCGCTCCACTTGGGAGAATACACAGCAAACTGATCACAACAAGTAGATTCTGCAATACAAGTCACTCTACTGGGGATCACAAACAGTCAGGGAATTAATCCACTCACTGGAGGCTAGAGCCATCATCCGACCATATCCGGGGGATTGGAGGAGTATTCAACAGACGAAACTGCCGCAACAAACACTCTGCAGACTAAGCTGAGGAAAAGATGATTGCAATACTGGGATGTCAACCCAATCAACCACGGAGTAGGAAAATAAATCCTGCTCTGCTGGAGAGAATAAACTCTGATGGAGAGATAGCAACCATTCCACAGACGACTTCGCCGGGGAGAGGGTAAAGTACTGGGTATCAAACCACTGACTTACCGAGTCTTCAAAAGAAAACAAACATGCTGAGGAAACAGACAGTTCCGCTGGCACACTGCATGGGGAAAAGAGGTAACAACTCCACTTGCAACCCTGGTGGGGATATTAATAACAGCTCTACTCGCGACTCCGAGGGGAGTACCAATCAATGGCTATACTCATGACTGCGCTGAGGAGACAAATAAAGTCTGGGGCATACGACCCACTGGAGAAAGTGACGGGGCACCAAGATGACAAACCATCAACCGCCGAAACTTCTACAAGAAAAACACCCATGCTAGGGAAAACTGCTGCTGGAGAAAACGAAGTCTTCAACAACACTCTATCTGCGATTGTACTGGGGAACAGTCCCAACAACAACTCTGTTTGAGGAACAACCCCAACAAAGATCTGAAGAAAGAAAATACCACCAAACCAGGAAAATGAACCAATGTCTTACCTGTTGGGAATCATGCCACCCTCGGGAGAGCACTGAGATATTCTTGAGTATCCTTTCAATCTTATGAATATTCACTTTGTTTAAAACAAAATTTTAAAAAATTTGATTTGTTTAAAACAATGACATTTTATCAATTTAAAACATGCAAAACATTTGTTGAGTTGAAACAAATAAGAGTGCAAATAAATTGGATAAAAAGCTCAAATTGATTTGATAGAATGGTAGTCTGCAAATGGCAAGACTCCATAGATCTGTACAAATTTGAAATCAGTGATATATATTGGAAGAGGGCTACATTGAACATAATGATCCTTTCTCTACCAATTTGAATCTCGATGTATCCGAAGCTTCGGTTGACGACGAATCGAGAATCTTCTGACGAAATGACGACTGATGAACCAGAAAGTCTTGTCAGGATGCAGTTACTTGCCAAAATCCCTAATTTTTGCCTAGATTGCCCCAGGGTGAGGTACTCAATCTAGCGGGATGCAAATATATATCTTTTTTCAAGTCTCTAATTTTTGCCTGGATTACCCTTGCGGGTTCTCCACCGAGACGCTCATTTTTGCCTAAGCCGCCCTTTCGGGTTTTCAACTTAGCGAGCTATTCTGTTTTTTTTCATTCTGTTTTCATTTGCATATACTTTTTTTTTTTAGGCAAAGTATCTCTTAACTGCATCTGAATTCACAGGACGAGTGAAATCCTCCCCATCCATTGTTGTAAGCATCAAAGCACCGCCTGAAAAGGCTCTCTTAACAACATATGGACCCTCGTAGTTTGGAGTCCACTTGCCCCTGGAATCGGGCGCGAAAGACAAAACTTTCTTGAGCACAAGGTCACCTTCTCGGAACACACGAGGCTTGACCTTCTTGTCGAATGCTTTCTTCATTCTCTGCTGATATAACTGACCATGGCACATGGCAGTTAAACGCTTCTCTTCGATCAAATTCAACTGGTCATAACGACTCTGAATCCATTCAGCATCAGTCAACTTGGCTTCCATCAAGACTCGCATTGATGGGATCTCCACCTCTACTGGGAGAACGGCTTCCATGCCATAAACAAGAGAGAAAGGGGTTGCCCCTGTTGAAGTGCGTACAGACGTACGATATCCATGCAAAGCAAATGGCAGCATCTCATGCCAATCTTTGTACGTGACAGTCATCTTCTGGATAATTCTCTTGATATTCTTGTTAGCAGCTTCAACAGCCCCATTCATCTTAGGTCTGTAAGGAGAGGAATTATGGTGTGCAATCTTGAATTCAGCGCACAACTCATCCATCATCTTGTTATTCAGATTGGATCCATTATCAGTAATGATCCTCTCTGGCACACCATAACGGCAAATCAACTGGTTCTTGATAAACTTCACAACCACCTGTCTGGTTACATTCGCGTACGAAGCGGCTTCAACCCATTTGGTGAAGTAATCAATTGCTACGAGAATAAACCGATGTCCGTTGGACGCTTTCGGCTCAATCATACCGATCATGTCGATTCCCCACATAGAGAAAGGCCATGGTGATGAAATCACATTCAGGAGTGTCGGAGGAATATGAATCTTATCCGCATAAATTTGACACTTGTGACATTTCTTCACATACTTGCAACAGTCAGACTCCATTGTCAGCCAATAGTAGCCTGCTCTCAACATCTTCTTAGCCATGGCATGTCCATTGGAATGAGTACCAAATGAACCCTCATGGACCTCAGTCATCAACAGGTTTGCTTCGTGTCTATCCACGCATCTGAGCAAAACCATATCAAAATTTCTCTTGTACAGCACTTCACCACTGAGGTAGAAACTGCCTGACAACCTTCTCAAAGTTTTCCTATCTTTCACAGATGCCCCAGGCGGGTAGACCTGGTTCTGGAGGAAATTCTTGATATCAAAATACCAAGGCTTGTCATCTTTCACGTCTTCGATTGCAAATATGTGAGCTGGTCTATCCAAGCGCATCACAGTAATGTTGGGAACATCATTCCACCATCTGACAACAATCATGGAAGCAAGCGTTGCAAGGGCATCTGCCATCCGATTATCCTCTCGAGGAATATGATAAAATTCAACTTCTGTAAAGAAAGTTGAAATTCTCCTTGCATAATCTCTGTATGGGATGAGACCTGGTTGATTTGTCTCCCATTCACCTTTGATCTGATTGACAACCAAAGCTGAATCACCATAGACATCAAGATACTTGATTCTTAAGTCAATGCATTCTTCAAGTCCCATAATACAGGCTTCGTACTCCGCCATATTATTCGTGCATTTGAAAGTTAGCCTTGCTGTAAATGGAATGTGCGATCCCTGGGGATTAACAATTACTGCCCCAATTCCATTTCCATATTGATTAACAGCGCCATCAAACACCATCGTCCATCTGGAACCAGGTTCTGGACCTTCATCAAGTGTAGGCTCATCGCAATCTTTCATCTTCAAATACAGAATTTCCTCATCAGGGAAGTCATACTGAACAGACTGATGATCTTCAATCGGCTGGTGCGCTAAGTGGTCAGCCAAGATACTACCTTTGATAGCTTTCTGAGCTCGATACTCAATATCATACTCAGATAACAGCATCTGCCAACGGGCAATCCTCCCAGTTAAAGCAGGCTTCTCGAAGATATACTTAATTGGATCCATTCTGGATATCAACCAAGTTGTATGATTAATCATGTACTGGCGCAAACGCTTAGCTGCCCAAGCTAAAGCACAGCACGTCTTCTCAAGCATAGAGTACCGAGACTCACAATCAGTAAATTTCTTACTGAGATAGTAGATAACAAACTCCTTCTTCCCTGATTCATCTTGTTGACCGAGTACACAACCCATCGAGTCTTCAAGAACTGTTAAGTACATAATCAGAGGTCTTCCTTCTACAGGCGGAGACAAAATCGGAGGTTCGGACAGATAATCCTTGATACTGTCGAAAGCTTTCTGGCAATCCTCGGTCCAATCATGAGACTGATCTTTCCGGAGGAGCTTGAATATCGGCGCACATGTGGCAGTCATGTGGGATATAAATCTGGAAATGTAGTTCAAGCGGCCAAGAAAACCTCGGACTTGCTTCTCAGTTTTGGGTGCGGGCATCTCTTGTATTGCTTTGACCTTTGCAGGATCAACCTCAATACCTCTTTCACTTACCACAAAACCCAACAACTTTCCGGAACGGACTCCAAAAGTACATTTGTTCGGATTCAGACGAAGCTGGAACTTCCTCAAACGCTGAAAAAGCTTCAACAAATGCTCAATATGCTCAACTTCCGTTCGGGACTTAGCAATCATATCATCAACATAGACTTCTATCTCCTTGTGCATCATATCATGAAACAAGGTAGTCATAGCTCGTTGATACGTGGCTCCGGCGTTCTTCAAACCGAAGGGCATCACTCGATAACAGAATGTTCCCCAAGGTGTGATGAATGTTGTCTTCTCCATATCCTCTGGTGCCATCTTGATTTGATTATATCCGGAAAATCCGTCCATAAAGGAAAAGACTTTGAATTTAGCTGTATTGTCTACCAACATGTCAATGTGTGGTAGAGGAAAATCATCTTTTGGGCTAGCTTTATTCAAATCTCTATAATCAACGCACATACGGACTTTTCCGTCCTTCTTAGGAACAGGCACAATATTGGCCACCCATTGAGGATATGTCGAAGTCACCAGAAACCCCGCATCAATTTGCTTCTGAACTTCCTCTTTGATCTTCACTGCCATATCTGGATGAGTTCTTCTGAGCTTCTGCTTCACAGGCACGCACTCAGGCTTCAAAGGCAGGAAATGTTGCACAATATCTGTATCTAAACCCGGCATGTCTTCATAGGACCAAGCAAAGATATCTGAATATTCTCGTAGCAAGCTGATCAAATCTTCCTTAACAGACCCTTCAAGAAGTGCTCCAATCTTCACTAGGCGCTCACAATCTTCAGATCCCAAGTTGACTGTTTCCAAGTCTTCGAGATGCGGCTGAATGATCTTCTCTTCGTGCTCAAGGAGACGGGTGATCTCATCAGGGATCTCTTCAACGTCATCTTCCTCTGCCTCAAATACAGGGAATTCAAAATTGGGAGATGGCGTTGGATCATTATGTTCAATGGGTTTTAGGATCAACCTGCATAATGATTTTGGTTAAGAAAAATTTCAGAATTTAAACAAGCAAATCATTATGCAGATGAAAAAAATGTTGCTTTTACAGCTTTTTATTTTGTTTTATGGTTTTTTGTGATCACTGATTTCATAAAGAAAGCAAAAAGTGAAAACAAAGGAAAAACAAATGTTTAACAATGCAAAAATTGAATGAAAATATCATTGTATATATGCTTTGCCAACAATGTCATCACTTCTCCTTTTGGCATGGGAGAAGGGTTTTAAACAAAATGAACAATTACTCTGATCTATGGATAACTGTAGGAACATCCACAGCGACCCAATTGTGGCAGACACCACCAGGAATAACAAAATTGTTCAAGTCTTCTGCATCTTCTTCTTCAATGATAGCAGCAGTTTCCTCTTCTGCAGGTTGATCAGCATGGATGAATCCTCCACTGGTGAACAGACCTTGCTCATTGCATGCCCCAGAACCAAAGCCAATGCCAGCCCGGGAACGGTTATCTTCAAGTTCAAGCACTTTCCCTAATCCAGCGACTGCACCACATTCAATGGCCAGCTTCGCATCTCGGTAGGAAGTGAATGAAGGAGACTTCTTCTCGATTGGTTTATCAATAGATAAAGCTTGAAACTGAGTTCCAACTTCATCCTCTGCATCAATGTACGAGAAAGAAGATAAATTACTGACCAGGAGAGCCTTTTCTCCCCCTACTACAACCAATTTCTTATTTTTCACAAACTTCAGCTTCTGGTGTAGGGTGGATGTCACGGCGCCAGCCTCGTGAATCCATGGTCTGCCCAAGAGACAGCTGTATGATGGGTGGATATCCATTACTTGAAAAGTGATCTGGAAATCACTTGGTCCAATCTTGATTGGGAGATCAACTTCCCCAATCACGGTCTTGCGCGACCCATCAAAAGCTTTAACAACAACCCCACTCTGCCTCATAGGAGGACCTTGATATGACAAACGAGAGAGTGTGGATTTCGGCAATACATTTAGGGACGATCCAGTGTCCACCAACACATTGGACATTGCATCAGATTTGCAATTCATAGATATATGTAAGGCCATGTTGTGGTCTCTTCCCTCCTCAGGGAGATCAGCGTCACAAAAGCTCAGAGTGTTGCAAGCGGTAATGTTTGCAACAATGCTATCGAATTGTTCCAAGGTGACGTCGTGATCGACATATGCCAGGTCCAAGACTTTCTGCAGAGATTCCCTATGAGGCTCTGAATTCAGCAACAAAGAAAGGATGGAAATCTTGGAGGGCGTGTGTAGAAGCTGGTCTACAATATTGTACTCACTCTTTCTGATGAGCCTCAGCATCTCATCAGATTCTTCATCAACAATGCCACTCGGGCCTTCTGAAGAAACAGGAGTCTTTTGTACAGACGAGGAGGGTTTGGCAACATCAAGTGCCGGATTCTGAACATTCACAGCAGTCCCCACAGGACGCTCAACAGATTCAGAGGCAACAGCCTTAGCAGGCGCAGAAAAGACACGACCACTGCGGGTCAATCCACTAACATCAGCGATAGTGGTCACGGAAGTTGAAGGCAAAGAAACCTCTACTCCATCTTGGACAGCAACAGGATTGTACCGGAAAGGTACGGCTTTATCGGATGAATACGGCACAGGGCCGGCCGGTTTGATGATCAAAACAGGGGAAACCTTCGGTTTGTTGCTATTATAACGAATAACAACCGGTTCTGGCAGTTTGAACACCGGGGAGATGACACTCACTTCGGGCTCAACAACATCAACATTGCGATTCTGGAGAATCTCAATGGTACCTTCATTCAACAGCATCTGAAGCTCACAGCGGACCTGATCACAACCCAAGCGGTTGACCGAGCAGACGCGGCACTTGTCGTGGTTATGCTCCAAATAGCTGTGCTGACACAGCATCTTATGTAATCCAACCAATGACTGCCGGATATGACTGATGTACTTCACCTTGTACTTCCCAAGGTCCTCCTGGATCATGTTCACAGATTTCCCATGCGAAGGCAATGGGTTCCGGGTGACATTTGGGTTGGAGTCTTCAAAACTCAGAATTCCACTTCTCATAAGGTCTTGAACCTTATTCTTTAGCGGGAAACAGTTCTCAACGTTATGGCCCGGAGCACCGGAATGGTAGACACAATGCTGGTCTGGTTTGTACCACCATTGCGGATTGGCAAGAATAGCAGGAGGATCCCTAGGAGAAACCAACTTCCTCTCCAACAAGGAGGGATAAAGCTCTGTATATGTCATCGGAATAGGGTCGAAGCTGACCTTCTTCCTATCATAGCTCACATTTGCTTGATCGGTTGTACTTCCACGAGGCTGGTAAGCCTGTTGCTGTGGACGTTGCTGTTGCTGTTGATATTGCGGTTGTGGATATTGCTGCTGATGCTGATACTGTTGAGCATTATCCTTGAATACAGGTGCCACACTAGCCACCTGGTGCTGATGTCTGGAATGACGTGCAGGCTTCCTCTGAACAGAGGGTCTTCTTTGTTTCGGCTGAGACTGCACAGCATGCGCTTCGCCTTCTTTCCTCTTAAACGCTCCATAACGCTTAGAGGAAGAGCTATCATCTTTAGCCAATCGTCCTTCGCGGACACCTTCTTCAAGACGCATCCCCATGTTCACCATCTCGGTGAAATCAGAGGGAGCGCTGGCCACCATTCTCTCATAGTAAAATGACCCAAGAGTCTTCAGGAAGATCTTGGTCATCTCCTTCTCTTCTAATGGTGGAGTGATTTGAGCTGCCAGCTCACGCCATCTCTGGGCGTACTCCTTGAACGTCTCTTTGTCCTTTTGTGACATAGACCTGAGTTGATCTCTGTCAGGCGCCATGTCAATGTTGTATTTATATTGCTTGACGAAAGCTTCGCCAAGGTCATTGAAAGAGCGGATGTTGGCACTGTCCAGGCTCATGTACCAACGGAGAGCAGCACCAGACAAGCTGTCTTGAAAGTAATGGATCAAGAGTTGATCGTTGTCGGTCTGCGTGGACATCTTCCTAGCATACATGACTAAGTGTGCCAAAGGACAAGTGTTCCCTTTATACTTCTCAAAGTCTGGGACCTTGAATTTAACAGGTATCTTCACACCGGGAACTAGACAAAGTTCGGCTGCTGACTTGCCGAAGAGATCTTTGCCTCTGAGAGTTCTCAATTCCTTTCTCAGCTCAAGGAATTGATCGTTCATTGCATCCATTTTTTCATGTACATCTGAGCCCTCAGACGCTTCAGAGTGATAAATGGTGTCGTCTACCCTCGGCATGGTATGCACGACAGGAGGAACAGGTATAGGGACCGGGCTAGATGCCGGCATTTGAGCAAAGGTAGGAGCTGGCAGATCAGGCATGAAGCCGGGAGGCATCCCCCAAGGAAAACCGGGAGGCATAGCATTTGGCTGCTGGGCACTGACAGGCACCGTTGATGTAGCTATCTCTGAGATAACCGTCCGCTGAACCGGAGTTGCTGGTTGAGGAGCGGGCTGATTCTGGGCGGCAAGGAGTTGCTCCATCAATGCGCCAAGTCTGGCAACTTCATCTCTCAAACTCTGGTTCTCTTGTTCCAATTGCTCCATAATCCTTGCAGAGTTGACCCTCGTATAATACCGGTGAGTCAGCTTGTCTTCAAAATAAATGAAGAGCAGATGTTAGAACCGGAAGACCATAAAAATGGGTACCTGTTTATGCAAGAATGATGCATGAAATGCTTGTGCAAATGCTTTGATTTTCAAGGAACCCTTAGGGTTTTGTTTGCAATATTTTGAATATTTAAACGTTTTGATTGCTCATGGAAAATATTTCATTCAAAATATTAAGACAAAGAGGTACAGCATTCTTTTAAATATTACAAAGAGAAAAGGTAAATGGCATCCTATGGATCCCTATTAGCTCGGGATGCTGGAAGACGAGAAGTGTACAACTTCTTGATCTCTCTCTCATAGGCAGCCTCCATATCAGCCTTCTCCTTTGCAAGTTGATCATACTTCCTTTTCCAGAATTTGGATGACTGAGGAAGCAGAGAAGTCCAAGTGTCGTTCGGATCGTCGATCACTCGGTGCTCGAGAAATTCAATCATATCATCCTTCTCCTTGAGCTGCTGCAGCAATTCCTCTCTCTCGCGGATCCAGGCACGCGAAAGGTCTTCTTCTCTCAATTCCTCTACACGTTGGGTAGGGAGGGTTGAAGGCCCAGCCACATCCAACAGTGTAGGTCTTGGATGATCATATGGCATCAGGTAGGTAGCAGCCCTCTGTCTGACCCAAGAGGTATATGGCTCCAAAGCAATGCAGTTCTTTGGACCCAATTCATTCCTACTCTTTATGCGAATATTGCACCAAGCGCGGACAAATCTGGCTTTCAGGCCTTGGGGATCTTTACCCTCCTGAAAGAACACACCTTCTAACAGAATGTTATGGGGTTTATCCTTTAGGGGGAACCCAAGCTGACGACGTGCAAGCGTAGGGTTGTAGGTAATCCCACCACATGTACCAAGAAGAGGCACATTGGGGAATTCACCACAAGAATTAATGATCTGAACGGTATCATACACGCGATCATACCAGGTGATATCATCATTGGTGAGAGACATGAGCCTCTGAGACCACCGTAGACATCCCTTGTTCTCCTTGAAAGCAACTGTCTGCGGCAAGTGCGAAATAAACCACTTGTACAGCAGGGGTAAACAGCAGACAATAACTCCTCCATTCTTCATATTCCTTAGGTGCAAGGAAACATATGCATCACCCAACAAGGTCGGAACTGGATTAAGGACTGAAAAAATCCTAATGGCATTCATATCGACGAACTTGTCAAAGTTGGGAAACAGCACCAATCCATAGATGAGCAATACGAATAGAGCCTCAAAGGCATCCTCACTCATGGCCTTCCCATAAAAGGTAGCTTGGGCAATGAGGAACTCGGAAGGAAAACCCTGAATTCCGCCTTTGGTAGTCAGATTAGCTCTAATCAGATCTTCATCTATATGCAACAAGCTGGAAATCTCTCGAGCAGATGGAATACTCTCTAAGCCACTGAACGGCACTTGATCCAGAATAGGAATCCCAATAAGGTGAGAGTATTCTTCCAAAGTTGGCAACAACTGGAAGTCCGGAAATAAGAAGCAATGATAGAGCGGATCATAGAACTGAGCGAGAGTGCTCATTAATCCCTCATCCACTTGAGTAGTCAGCAACGGCAGAAGCTTCCCATAGCGAGCCTTGAAACCCAAGGGATCTAGTACATATGATGTCAGATTCCTTAACTCTTTTACATCAGGCTGCTTAAAGCTGTACTTCTTTGTATGCCTTTTAGGTCTTTCCATGTCTGAAAATTTTGCAAATCAACCCTTTAAGTTCCTTGAAAATTTTCTCTTTTGATGATGACATGAATGCGGATGAATGCGTGAATGCATGAATGCAACAAACACACTCAAGGATCAAACAAAGCACACCAAACAAAGGTC
The DNA here is from genome assembly GCF_024323335.1 of Lathyrus oleraceus. Lineage (NCBI taxonomy): Eukaryota > Viridiplantae > Streptophyta > Magnoliopsida > Fabales > Fabaceae > Lathyrus > Lathyrus oleraceus. The sequence goes on along the minus strand of NC_066580.1, from coordinate 55,922,186 downwards.
GTGGGAAAGCTCTATGTATCCCTAATATCAATCATCCATTTTGGTGGATTTAGGTTTTCACCTTATCAACACCCAAGTTCCATTGATATTAACGGTACATGAACCGGTTCTAACATTCTTAATATCAACCAGCCGCTTTGATGGATTTTAGGTTTTACACCTGATCCGGGATCCATTGATATTAACAATGTTTGAACGACTCAACCACGAATCACGGGTTTGTTGAGAGTCACGAGCATGGAGTCTCGGTTAAGAACCACCCAAAGGGAGTGTACTAGGGTTTAAACCTGCCAGACATGTTCTATCAGAGGTTCCCATAATCATCGTTCCATCTTTCGAATATTATCGGAGGAACGAATACTCGTATTCCAAGAATATTCTCAAGAGAAACTCTTATGAGTGTAGTATCGCGTGACAATCGTATCAGAACTGACATCTGAACGACCTCCGCACTACGGTCCTAAAAAATAGGCCAAGATGGGTTTGGTAAACTAAGGTCCTTGGCTTCTGCGGAACATGATTGAAAGAATAATGCCTAACCACAAATAACTTGTGTGACATTATTAGTCCAACATGACCTCCACCAAGTGAATGGGCTCGCAAGTCAACTGGCTAAGGACTACTCCACACCAGTCGACAAGACTATGCCATTCTCCTATCCTAGAGTGCACTTGAGTTCGGGTACAGAACTCATCTCACAAATCACCAAAGCACACAGCAAATGTATATCAAGCAATTCACACATTACAATCAATACAGTTATCCCAAATTGTACAAAAATATGTCAGATAAAGAATAACAATATAGCACAACAAGGGTGAAAAGTAGGCAATACCACCAAGGATTCTGGGTTCGATCCCCAGCAGAGTCGCCACTTTTCTGTAGCGGTGTATTCGTCGCTATATGATCTATCGATTAAATCATAAGCTAGGGGATACATTGAAAATTTCGAGTCGCCACCGCACTTTTATTTATCCGAAGGACTGGCTAAAAAGCGAACAAAAGCCTAAGAAGTTTTACACGTAGAAAACTAATAAAAAGATCAGAGATTCTGGGTAAGGGGTAAATTACGCAATGGGAAGGTGTTAGGCACCCACTACGTCCTAGGTACTCCTAGGGAGCCCTTTTCACACTTGTTATGCAAAATTATTATTTGTTATGACAAAAATGTTGTGCAAACATGATTGGGATGGTGAGAAAAGAATGTACATTTTTTATTATTTATTGGGTTCGAACGGATGAACCCGTTGCCTACGTACCTTCCATCAAAGGTAAGGATCAGAACGCCGTAGTTCGGCTAAAAGATTTCCAAAAGTGGGTTAGGTTCAATTTTAAACACAAACCCTAGGTCTTACGTTATCCACGGGAGAAAACTCAACCTTACATAAACAACAACGTCCACCATGTGAGAACGGCTTCAACTTGCCAGGGAGGGGTTAACCCTATAATAGGCAAGGAAGACTTACAATTCAATCACTAAAGACAGAAGGTGAGATTAACATCAACCACTAAGATAAATCAAACCTATAGCTCATGTATGAAAGCATTAATGGGCAAAGCCAAAACGAGTGAATGAGTGATGTTAATTGATTGTGATTATGAAAATGGAGTCAAAGTATAATTAAGGTCAATTCAAATAAGTATTATGAAATGAAGTTTGGAAAAAGGTCGAAGACTTGAGTCCAGGTTTTTAGTTAGAAAAACATGAAGATGTTTGCACAACACTTATGTCAAATTTGAAAGATAAAGTGTGAAAAGTCTAGGACATAATGAATGATGAATGAATGAAGGATGGATAGTAAAACTTCTCAGAAGGTTCACTTCTTGAAATCATATAGCAGATGATTCAAGTGTGTCCTTTGGAATAGCAATTAATAATAACAAGCAAAGCAAAAGAAAAGCGGATATCGGATGCCAATCAATGGTCTTATACCAATCTCCTAAAACAGAACGGGATATCAGATGCCACTCAATGGACTTACACTAATCTCCTCAAAAGAAAAAAACAAAGATGAAATATGGAAGTTAACTGCCAATCTGTCTGGACTTAGGTTAACTCCACAGTATGGTCCTAGGAAATCCAATGCCACATTACAGGGACTTACAATGGATCCTCACATACAAGAACAAAAGCAACAACATGATCACAGGAATGCAAATACCAACTTACAGGGACTTATAATTGCAACCTCTCATGCAAACAGATGAACAAACTATGATCACAGGAAAGCAGATGCCAACTTACAGGGACTTATAACTGCAACCTCACATACAACAAGCAGATCAAACTATGATCACAGGATAACAGATGCCAACTTACAGGGACTTATAACTGTATCCTCCCATACAAACAGATAAACAGAAGATATGAGTGACCAATGAGGTCTTACACTCTATCCTTCCATATCACAGGAGCAAAGGCCAAAAGAGATGGACTTACAATTGTCCTCAATGGGTAAACAGCAATGATAATGTCACAAAGACAAATGAGATGATCATGCATTAATGGCAATTGATGATGATGATAAATGCATAGCATATAGGCAAGCAAGTGCTCATGAAGCAAACAGTCAATCAATGAATATCAAACAGCACATTCTATAGCCAAACAATGGGGGCTCACACAAGAGGGTTTGACTTTAACAGTCCACTGTAATGGGTGAAGGTCGCTCTTAACCTGGCCATTGAGGGGCTCAGGTGAAGCAGATGAATAGGAGATGAGGGGTGTGCCTCATTGCTTCAATCTCATATCAGAGAGAGCATTAAAGAAAGTGTGGGAGTTCAGAAAGTAGGAACTCTCTCCACATTATTGACTCGATTAGATCTTGGGTATTTATCTCATTGCTTCAACCATGTAATGGGAGCAAAGAGAGGACACACTGAATAGTGGGGGATAGATTGCTTATCCCTACCTTCCACCAATTGCCTTACTTGAAGGACTTTTCCTGCTTGGGACAAATATAAACAAACACAGGCATTGCCTCTTAAGGAGGACTTCAGACAGTTTGCCCGGTCAAATAACAGACCGGGTCTCCAGACTACATGAAGAAGAAGTAATTATACCTCAAAGCAAATGCTAAAAAGCAAAGCAAGCAATCAAGTTCAAAGAACCTAGGCAACTAAAGTACCTGAAAAAGTCAAATTAATTAGTAAACAGTTCAACAATTAAAACAAAGAGAAATGAACCAAAAGTCAACCACAGAGGGACCAATTGTGCAAGGCACAAAGACTCAAGCCTATGAGTCAACCTACAAAACAAGTGTTAGCACATGATAAACAAACCAACTCAATCAAAATTGAAAGGTCTTTGGGGCATTGGTGCTCAACCTGAAACAGATGAACTCAACATAAGCTTAGAAGACCACTAGGACTAGCCTAGGGTCAAAGATGAAAGAAAAAGTCAAGGCAGCAAGGAAAAGTCAACCCAAACCAAGTCTAAACATTCAAGAAGTATTCTCAATTGGATTCACAATTATATCATGCATCATGGTCATTTCATATGCAAAAGGATGCAAAGCATGGCAAGAGAAGCATACAAAAGTCAACAGCAAAGACCTCATTCAAAAGTCAACTTAAACAATCTCAAAAATCATGAAATAAATCACACTCAATCCTAACATCTAACATGGCATACATGTAAAATTTCATGGCATTTGGATGAGAGGAAGGCAGTCAAATAAAATCATGAAGTCAAACCAAATTCAAGTAAGCATGGTGAAAGTCAACAAGCATGGGTCAACTTCAAAAAATCATATCAATTTGAAAACAGAAGAGAAATGAATGAGATTAACACCAATGCAAAGCTTGAGGTGTCTAGTTATCACATATGAAATTTCATGATCATACAATAAGATTTAAGAATTTCACAAAGGATTTAGCAAGGCATAGCACAAAAAGTCAACAAATGACCACATATGGAAGAAAATTCTCAATCAAATGGAAAACAGCAAGATTAATTCCAAGGAAATTCATACACAAACTAGACATACAAGGGATCATTCATGCAAAATTTGGGGTCAATTGGATGTAGGGAAGTGTGTGAACAAAAATTGTGAAAATGCATGATCATGGTATGACACCAAATGCAACACACAACTTCAAAAAATCATAACTATCAATCCACAAATGATAAATGCACAAACTTTATATGGAAATGAAAGTCAATGTGTCTAGTTCTACCACAAAAAATTTCAAAGGCATTGGATGCAATATGACAATTTCACAAAAGGAATGGAACAATGTATCATTTTGGCATACATGTCAAGAAAATAATTATCAATTAAAATCCAGCCAATGGAAAATTAATTAAAATTCACCATAAAATGAAGGACACATTCATGAATATGAGGAAAAAATTTCAAGATTTTTGGAATAAAAATGAATGAGAAATTAATTTGTGAAGTTGGATGAAATAATTGGATGAAACATGGAACAATAGGCATGGCAAATGGTCAAATAAAGTCAACCGGTGGCAATTGTGTAATTCTGCAGTCACTTATTGAAGTGCTGCGTTTTGACAGGGCAAAACAAAATGTTTTGATTGGCTCTCAGCCAATAAAACAGTAACATGGCCAACCAACTTGAATTTTTGAGTTTTGGCATAAACCCTAGGGTTTACATACAACAGGGCATTTGGCCATCTTCCACCAACACATTCCAAATACAAACAACTCATACAGCATGGCAGTAACAAGGCAAACACATCATAAGTAACAAAACCAAAACAGTCCTAAGAATTTCTGGGCATGGCTCTATGGTTTTAGAAACAACAGCATTCATCATAACAGCAGCAGCAACATTCATCATCATGTTAAACCAAACAAGATGAACAACAGCATATACCAACAACAGCAGCATAATGCATTCATCATCATGTTAAACCAAACAAGATGAACAACAGCATATACCAACAACAGCAGCATAATGCATTCATCATCATGTACTTATCATAACAGCATCAAGCAGACAGCAATGGTAATGATCATTTATCATTTTAGCAAGCCTAGCTAACAGCAAACAACATAATCATGGGAGTTTCTAGTCATGGTTCATGATTTAAATAACAACAGCAGGTTTTAACTAGCAGCATCATGTTCATTATTTAAATCACCCAACACATGAACAAAAGCACATAGCAGCATAGCATTCAAAAATCTGGGCAGCCACTAGGGTTTTAGAAACAGCAAGGCAATGGAAGCCAACACCAACAACCAACATTACAACCAAAGTCTGGACAGGACAGCAGCAGGGTTCAATAACAGCAACATATATGGTATTCATCATCAATTTGCAGCATAATGTGTTCATCAAAATCATCAAATGAAGTTCCAACCAACAAGCAACCCAACAAACAGCATACAATATGTTCAGCTCATAGAAACAAGCTTCAAGCAACATCATACAATAACATGGCATTGCAACATATAGCAAACAGCAATCAATCAACTTTGGATTATCTGGGTTTTCGTGCAATACTAGGGGTTTACACACACAGCATACAACTCCAATATCAATTGTTCAACACTCAAGCATCAACTGTAACCAATGTCAACAATCAAAACAAGGCAATGTAACCTCATCATGCAGCACCAACCAAAACAAACAACAGCATAAACATGGTATTGAACATCAATGTTCCTCATTCAACCAACACAGCATGGTAGTAGCATAACAGCAGAATGGCATGTTCATAATGTTTTAAACTGCAGCAAGGCAACAGCAAGGCATCGTGTATTCACCAACATCCAAACAAAATTATGAACAACAAATGTAATATAACAAACATGCAGCAAACAAGTAGCCACAAGCCCACACACAACAGCAGGGTATACATCATTGTCATTCAAGCATCCATCAACAACAAAGCAACATTTACTCATGAAAACAAATCTGGACAGGGCAGGTTATAGCAGCATGGTATTGGTAGGCTCTTCATGCAAGCTCGTCATAAACATCCAACCAAAAGCAAACATGAATAATTCTGGTGAATTCATCATAACAGCAAGCAGAGTATTTGCAGCATGCATTCGTGTTCATCATGTAATCAAACAAAACAAAACAACAGCAACAACATGTCTCATGGATTTCAGGACAATGTTTATGGGATTTCAAAACTGCAGCATTCAGCAATAGCAGCATTCACATGTTTTCATCAGTCGAAAATTCAAAAAGATACATGGTGAACAGCAAGGTATATGGCACAGCAAGTGGTAATGGCTCATGCAATTAAAATAGACAACAGCAGTCAATATTCATCATCATGTGCTCATCATCATGCAGGCAACTTCAAACAGACACAAGGAACAGCATGGCCAATGGTTGTTCATCAACATTCAAACAGAATAAACAACAACACACAACAGCATGAATTTTATGTAATCCACAACCAAGAATTCAACCAAGCCTCATGTAACAGCAGCAGTATTTTAGCAGTAACATTATGTGTTCAACATCAATGTTTATCATCAAACCAGTCCAAACAAACAACATAACAGAAGCAACATCCTCTTCATGTTCATCATTAGCATCAAACAGGTTTTGAGCAAAATCACTTAATGGCAAGGCATATGGCAATGTTCACATAGCAACCAAACAACAATATGCAACACAGTACATGTGGTTTTTCTGGGCAATATTCAAGCATAACAGCAGAGCATGTTTATCATTATCATGTAATCATCATAAGCAAACAACAAGCAAACAGCATGATGCTCAACATGGTATCACCAACATCAACACAAAATCACTTAACATGGTAAGCAACAAGGTTCATGCAACTTTTAAGCAACCACACCAAATAGATCAAGTGGAATTTCTGGTGAGAGTAAGGTTTAAACCATAGCAGGATTCATCATCATCTTCAAGAATCGACCATGAACAAAAAATCTCAGAAACAACAGTCAAGCATACAAATAGCAACATCAAACATCACATAATATAGATATGGTATCCTTTTCTTCTAATTCATCATGACCACACCAAATCGATAGAAAATGCTATTGGACATAAAAAAAGGAAACCAGATTTCTCTCAATATAATTGATCACTTAGCATGATTTAAGTAGCAACATGTTCAGCATACATCCATCTACCCTAAGCATATCATGGCATGGAGAGGAAAGTGATTCGAGAACTTACTTGGTTTTGAAGAAATTATGATGCAGTGTTGTTTTGGTGATTATGAGTGCCAACAGATGGTGCTTATACTTTATGTTGATGAATCCTCGAGGTAAACCAGCTCAAAACCACACATGTGAACTTGAACCAACCTTTGCCAATGTTGAACTCGGTGAAAAGCAGAGCGAGAAAAAGTTGTTACAGCAAGGGAATGGGGGTTCAAAAAGCTTCCTAAAGTTGTCCTAGTGAAGAAACCATGAAGAATTACTCGAAGGCTTTCAAGGTTTTGTGCAGAAAACCAATTTGGTCAAAATGCACAAGGAGAGAGTGAGGTTTTTTTTTCTGTGGCTGCAGTGTCTAGGGTTGTGAGAATGACAGAACAATGCCCTTATATTGTATGTTTATGGTTACTAATCCATGTGCTAATCAAACTCACCTTAATGAAACCCTTTTGCATATTTGCTAATTTTGAAAATGTGGAAAATGGAGGGTGCAGGCTGGCTCGAGTTGGGCTTCAAATAGGCTGCACAGACCAATACTTCTGCTGTTTGTTATTGTACATGAAAAGGCTGTACTTTATTTTGCTCTTTGAAACCAATTTGCAAAAATGCCAAGTTGGTGCATAAGTGGAAATGGAGGTATGTTTGCTGCTTGAGTGGGCTCTAAACAGGCTGTAAACAGACTGCAATTTTGCTGTTTTTGGTTGTACAGAAAATGCTGTATGTGTTTTGTTTGTGTACTTCCTTTTTTGCAACAAATGCCAAATTTGCATTTTGATTCAAAATGATGGGAAAATGGTGGTATGATGATGGTTTTGGAATTGGAACAAGTCACAAATGTGATATGGAACATTTCCCAATTGACCAAATCAAGAAAAAGTCAAAAACTCAAAAAGTCAAAGTTTGGTCAAACTTTGAATTTAAATGCAAAAGGTCCAAAAATGCCATTTTGATTGGCAAGGTTTTAGGTCAAGAAATTTATATTTTTGGAAAGAGGATGAAAAATGTGGTTTGTAGGAAAAAACCCCACCAAATTTGGCCTTATGGTTTGAGAGTTATGGCTTGTTGAAGTTCAAAAATTGGTGAAAATGATTTGATCATATCTTGACAACCACACATGGGATTTGAGAGTTCTTGGACTTTTTGAAAATGGGAGAACAAGATCTTCAACTTTCATGTTGGGCAAAAATTCATTTGAAGCTTGCATCATGATGTAAGTTTAAGATCAAGAAGTTTCCATTTTTGGCAGTTGAAATTACAGGTCCACTTTCTATTTCTGGAAAATTTCTGTTTTCACTTGATTTTCTTCCATGATGAGGTTGAACATGATAGATGAGGCTTATACAAGCATGAATGAACTCCTTCAGATCAATTCTATCCATCAAATTACTGATTAAAACAACAGTTGACCAAGTTTGACTGTCTGTTGACTTTTTCTAGGGTTTTGGGTGACTGAGCCTCTTCTGATGATTTCCAAACCCTAATTCCTTGAGACCTTGACTTCAAATGATGTCCCAAGATGTATGAGCTCTTGATTATTGATCATGGTGCCCAAATTCTGCAAGAATGGCCACCATCCATTGCTTTGACTGATCAATGACTGACTTTGACCTAATTGCTGATGATTGCTTTAACTGCAAGCAAAAAGGTTAGACTGACAATATTTTTGTACTTTTTGAAAGATAAACATATGAAAGCAAAGATATACAAATGCAAAGTATGCTTGGTGATCAAGAAAACAACCCACAAGGCAATCTACCCACTAGGAGGGGACAAAGGCATGCAATGATCCTTGAGGTTATGATATGAATGATATGGGCCATGAGGGATCTTAGGGCCCAAAATTGGGGTCTTACAGTATCTCATCTGGAATGAGAATCAGAGCAAAACGTAGTTCGGCTAACTACGGGTTCGTGTTTTTGGGTGAACGACGTTACTACGCAATCTACCGGATGCTCGACCTTTGAAGACTTACTCGCCTGTAGTAGAAGGAGTTAACGTGTTCTTAGGAGAAGAAAAATCAATGAGTTTGTTTGGGGATGCTCATGCAAAAAGGCAGTCCTAGACGAAAGAACCACGCTACCTTAGGTGACATGCAAACGAGAGACTATACGAAGTCTAGCAAACCTATGGGGGGTGATCATACCACACAAAACATGTATCTTAAAATAAACATACCAAAAAGAGGGCTCAAACATACATGGGTAGGGCTTTAGTCAAGAGGGGTCATATCAACCTCGACAAACAAACCATGGGAGGGTAATCAAATGGGCTCTTAACCACTGACACTGAACGTCAGGGTGAGCAGATCAAAAGGGTAATGAGGATAAGACCTCATAGCTCTTAACCCTGGACAGGGTGAGCTCATGACAAGGCGTGGGGGTTCAGAAAGATGGAACCCTCTCCACTGACCGACCGGACAAAAGATCTTGGGCTTTTGATATGAAGTATCGACACGTAGTGTGATCTTAAAGAACGACGCACTGAATAACGGGGGATTGACTACTAATCCCTTTTATCCCACAAATGCATCAAAAGGATGTCAAAACCCATGGTTCGGGGGCAAGGATCCACGCATCAAGATACGAAATACATACTAAAACATGTGCCCGGATATAATAGAAAGCATGTCGTAACAAACACAAAACAGATTGGAAAGCAAGCAGAAAAAAAAACAGATACTGTCGCGATCGCTACTGCTTCGCCTAGCGAAGGCTTAGCGAAGCTTCGCTGCAGGCTCACCTAGCGATGGTGCTAGTGAACGCCTACGGGTTTTGGGTTTTTTAGGGATAACAGTATGATCTCAGAAACCCCAAACCCTGTGGTACCTGATTCAGAGATTAAGTGATCAAACATTCAAGGTATTGTTCTACACATTCATGCACATCTAAACCCCACATGCAAAACCTAATGAAACCTGCCCTTCCGAATTCATCCCTAATACCTCATATATTCAGAAATTTCAAATTGAAGGCGTAAATTAAAGGGTATAGGGCAAACCTGATTGGAGATCTCGATTGAAATCGAATGGCACGGCTGGGTTTGCAAAGCAATGTTAGGGTTTTGCGTGAGATGAAGGTGAAAAGTGTGAGTCAGAGGGAACTTTTCAGAGCTGTCCGGAGGTTGCTGCAGATTAGTTCGTAGTTCTCTCTCTGCTCTTCTCTTCTTTCTGGCTATCTAGGGTTTCTCCACAGATTTTTTAGAATTTATAGCCTGATTTTCGTGGCTTGGTGGGCTCAAATGAGAGAGGCCCAAGTCTGTGACTTGCTGTTATATTTTTTCAAAAACGCGTGGGCTTCGCCTAGCGAGCATGACAGTCCAGATTCGCTAGGCGAACCATTCTGATCGCCTAGTGAGCATGACAGTTCAAGTCATCTTTTGCTCCTTCAAGATTAGTGCTTTGCATGATGGATAAACCCCATTTGAACCTGTTGGAAGTAACTCAAGCCTTTCCCTTATGTTGACTGATCACCCGGGTAGAACCCACAAAGTGTCTTGGATGATATTCAAGCTTCTTGGATCTGATTCTGATTGACATGATAGAATGCTATATGAAATGTTTAAATGACCTAAAAATGAATGCATGAATGAGGAGGGCAAATTTTGGGGTGTTACACGAGGAAATAAATAAAAGTAGTTCGAGTGCGAGGAAATAAATAATTTAAAGCGAGTGCGAGGAAATAAATAATTTAAAGCGAGTGCAAGGAAATAAATAAATGTAAAGCGAGTGCGGGAAAATAAATAAGATAAAGACAAGTAATAAAAAACTGCTCCAATCGGAGGGTTGATAAATTGCAAAGCGAAAATGAAAATGGCGGCAGGATTAACTTCCTTCCAAGGTGCTCCAAACTCGATTACAGACTCTATCACAGACTTGATTACACAATTGTGGTAACACTCCAATGCGAAGCGATTACCACTTTAAAATACTGAATATATGCCTAAGTGAAACAAAGTTGCTATGAGTTTGCCTCTATTCTAAGTTTAGATGATTGTAAAAGTGATTTCGAGTTTCTATTTATAAGCAAGGAAAAAGATGGAAATGACAAGGATGCCCTTCAACTTGAAAATGGGAGGGAAAACCTTTCCTCTTGTGGCGCCCGCCACAAGACCATTCTGAGGCGCCTTATTGGAAGTAGTGGGGAACGTGGCAGTTGAGGGAAGTTGAGCTTGGACACGTCATGGCAGGGTCTATGGCGCCAGCCATGGGGTAAGCCACAAGAACAAAATGTTGAATTTTAGGGTTTTTAGTTCTTTTTCAGTCCTTTTCATGATCGGGGCTCCGATTAAAGTAAAAACCTGAAAAAAAGAAAAACATAGTAATAACACAAAAAAATAGCAATAAAACAACTAGAATGCATGTGAAATCGGAGTCGAAAATACGGTAAATTTCAGTGTTATCAAACTCTCACACACTAAAACCTTTGCTTGTCCTCAAGCAAAACATTAAAAAGCTCATAAAAGAAAAACTGATGTAAACGAGTGCTTCAGATAAAAATTCTAAGTTCAAGTCGGGATGCAGTGATTGGTACTAACTGAGTGAACTAAGGGTATCATGATGACACTAATCCGCAAATATAGACATAGACTTCATTCCTATATTAACCAACCCATATTATCCCACAATACCTAGGCCTGCCTCTTCATTTTTTTGGTGTCCTTTTCATTCAGGCGCAATCACATTAAGCCCGTTATCCGTTCATGCTTCGTAGTAGAGTGGGCTGTTAGTGATTATGATCTGAGCATGGGGTTTCTGGCACATAAATATGTGTAAACCCTTTTATTGGACTCAACTGTAGTTGTGGGGGATCGGATTGTAATTCGCCCTACCGAGTTCAGTGTCAGATACCTCTGAACCAACTAATAGTGGGTAAGTTTTTCTTTTTCTTTTTCTTTTTATTTTTGTAGATTTTTTTTTTACAATTCTTTGGTTTAAATGACTTTGTGTGGGTCACCTATACCGAAGTTGCCTTTTTGCTTTCTTTTATTTTTTTGTTTTGCTGGATCATTCACTTATTTGCATCGGTCCCCTACGTAGAGGATGCGTAGGCCTGAGCTGACTATTGAGATAAACTACTGAGGACTTATACGGAAATGATGATTAAGGCCATGGTATATGGGGTTTAGGGAGTGGTTCCTATATTTACGAAGTCTATGGTACTAAAATAATATTCATGTTTCGCAAAGTTCTCCCAAGTCACCGCATCCTTACTCAAAACATGTCTTTAAAACCTGAAAACTTTCGGAATAACACTATTTTCTATTGCAAAAAAAAATTCGGTGGGGCTAAAGGTATGGGGAGATTTGGATTGTACTAAAAATATACTGTCTTTGGTGACTCGTCAGACTCATGCATTATACTAAAAAGCAAAATAAACAACTAAAAATAAACAAACTATCTAAGAACAGCAAAGCAAAGAGATAGAGAAAAAAAACGAGAAAGGTAATAAAGAAAAGACGATAGATTCTCCTCCCACACTTAAATCGAACATTGTCCCTAATGTTTCGAAATAAGATAAGGGAAGAGTTACCTGACAACCTATAGCTGACCACTGGTGCCCTCGTTATCCTGAGGTGGACGACGGGATCGGGTACGACGACGGTCTCTCTGATCCATCCTCGCCTGCAGGGCATCCTGAGCGGTCCTTACCTCTCGAAGGTTACGCATAATGGAACCATGAGTGGCTTCAATGAGTTCCATGTGTCGCTGGTGGTATTGTTGCCGACGGGCTTGTGTATTTGTGATCGTTTGCAGGGACTGTTGTAGCACCTCAAATTTGCCCTTCTCATTCATGCATTCATTTTAGGTCATTTAACATTTCATATTGCATTTCAACATGTTCAAATGGGGTCTATTCATCATTCAAAGCACTAAACTTGAAGGAGCAAAAGTCTGCTCATGAGCTGTCATGCTCGCTAGGCGAGCAGAATGGTTCGCCTAGCGAACCTGAACTGTAATGCTCGTTAGGCGAGCAAATCCTTCGCTAGGCGAAGCGCGCACATTTAGAAAAAATATAACAGAAAGTCACAGACTTGGGCCTCTCTCATTTGAGCCCACAAAGCCACAAAAATCAGGTTATAAAATCTAGATTTCATTGAAACAAAACCCTAGAGACAGAGACAGAGACAGAGAGAAAGATATAGAGAGTGAGAGTTAATTCAGAGCAACCTCCGGAAACTGAAAAATTCACTTTGACTCATACACTTTTTCATATAAACCCTAAGATTGTTCTGCAAACCGAACAGTGCACTTCAAGGTTTGCCCTATTCCCATTATTTTACGCCTTCGATTTGAAATTTCTAAATGTATGAGGTATTAGATTTTGCATTTGGGTTTAGATGTGCATGAATATGTAAAATAATGCCTTGAATGTCTAATCACTTCGTTTCTGAGATGGATACCATAGGGTTTGGGATTATGGAAATCGGACTGTTATCAAGGAAGAATCCAAAACCCGCAGGCACTCGCTAGCACCTCGCTAGGCGAGCATGTAGCGAAGCTTCGCTAAGCCTTCTCTAGGCGAAGCCGTAGCGAGCGTGACAGTAATTGTTTTTTTTCTGTTTGCTCTAATTCGTTTTGTGTTAGACATGGCATATTTTCTTCTGATTTCATTCTGTTACTCTAACCTGTTTGTTGAGTTTTTATGAGGGCTCACATGACTCTTGCAGAGATGGCTTGCTTGGTATTCCACTTTATTTGTGGGATACCATTTGGAGATTTATTCTGATCACCTTTGCTGACTGGCTTTCTTTGATTATGCTAGCTTGAGAGATCTCCGGGTTTCTTATTTCTTTAATTGATGTTACTTCGGATCTTTTCCGTGCGGTAGACCTGTTGATCCCTTTATTTTTTCCCGTATTTTACCGCTTTCTTAGCTGGAAGACCTCGATAGCAGGCGATGTTTTGTGTGTTTACTTTTGTGCCTAAAGACCTCCAAGCAGAAGCACCAGTGCTAAAGACCTCCAGGAAGAGGCAATTGACGGATAAAAGGGATTAGTAGTCAATCCCCCGTTATTCAGTGCATCGTTCTTTAAGATCACAATACGTGTCGATACTTCAGAACAAAAGCCCAAGATCTTTTGTCCGGTCGGTCAGTGGAGAGGGTTCTATCTTTCTGAACCCCCACGCCTTGTCATCAGCTCACCCTGTCCAGGGTTAAGAGCTATGAGGTATTATCCTCATTACCCTTTTGATCTGCTCACCCTGACGTTCAATGTCAGCGGTTAAGAGCCCTTATGATTACCCTTCCATGGCTTGTTTGTCGAGGTTGATATGACCCCTCTTGACTAAAGCCCTACCCATATATGTTTGAGCCCCTTGCTCGTGTGTTTACTTTAAGATACATGTTTTGTGTGGTGTGATCGTCTCCCCATAGGATTGCTAGGCTTCGTGTAGTCTCTCGTTTGCATGACAATTAAGGTAGCGCGGTTCCTTCGTCTAGGACTGCCTTTTTGCATGAGCATCCCTAAAACACAAACAAATTCATTGATTTTTCTCTTCCTAAGAACACGTTAACTCCTTCTACTACAGGTGACTATGTCTCCAAAGGTCGAGCATCCGGTAGATTGCGTAGTAACGTCGTTCACCCAAAAAACAAACCCGTAGTTAGCCGAACTACGTTTTGCTCTAATTCTCATTCCAAATGAGATACGTAGGCATAAGACGCGATGTCTCAGCGAGCACACTAACCCTTAACCCATAGGTAGCCGAGCTACGAATACTCTGATTCTCATATTCAGATGAGATACGTATGCAGTGGATGCGAAATCCGTGCTAGTCATTTTCTTTTGACCCTCTTTTAGTAAATAGTACATTAGATAAACCCACACCCTTTAGACAAGAACAACAAAAGTGGATCCCGTAGAGTACTACGGATGCGTAGGGGTGCTAATACCTTCCCTTCGCATAATCGACTCCCGAACCCAAGATTTTGTTGCGAGACCTTGTCTTTTCCTTTCCTTTTTCCAGGTTTACTTTGAGCGTTTCCTTTCCTTCCTTTGGGATAAATAACGCACGGTGTCGACTCTTTTGTCATTTCCTTTTCACCGGTTGTTCTTTTTCGCACTGATTTTTCAGGTTGCGACAGCTGGCGACTCTGCCGGGGTAATGGTTTCCCTAAGCGAGTCCCTCCTAGCTTTTGTAGGTTGTTTGTTTATTGGGTGTTTATTCTTTTGTACAGTTAGTTATTTATCAGCTTTATCTTATTGCATTGTGCACATATCATTGCTGGATCTGTTGGTTGTTTGTTGGGATGGGATGTTCTATGAGAGATAAGCCCATTACCCAGGCTTGAGCGTACACACAGGTTTTAGAGTGGATGGTCATGAGGCTTGCGTGGCATGTTGCTACGTTTAGTCGTTCATGAAGAACCACACCCAGGCGAGGTTTCTTTTGGATATATTATGTCCTATGGGTGTTCCATAACGACAGATGTTCCTTTAGAAATTGTCGACTCTGGTGACCATTTCCCGAGAACTCAGTCAAGGCCTCTCCTCCGAGACGCGTTTATGTTAGCTCTGGTGGGCGCATTCTCGTTGCTCAACCCGAGGACCCCGAGACTGGGAACTTGCTTTAGGATATCCTGTTGAGGGGAGTCAGTGGAAGTCTTTTATCCTGTAATAATGCCAAACCTTCAGGGGTAAACGTATTATTCTCGACTGAAAGGCTAGAAGCTGACAAACTTCTGTTTTTAGAACCTACCAGTGAGGGGCGGGCTAAATTCAGGAAACCTTAACCTTCAACCAACCCGGTTTTCTGGTATTCTTGTTGGAGCAAAGCTTTGATCTTTATATATTCCTCAGTGGGTTTCTCTTCAGACAGTGCGACCTGACAGTTGTTCAAGCAGATACAACAATCTTGATTTCCATGTCACTGCATTGCATCACATCATTTTGCATCATAGCATGTTCATTTTTAAAAAAAAGAGTTAACCCGCATAGGCATATCATTTTCCAAAACATAGCATACGCATCATACACATATCATTCATGTATCAGTACAGGTGTTCTTGAAGAGGATTTCTCATTCTGGTTCTCGTGCGGCAGAATTGCTGAGTGTCGTCCGCACCGTTACGCGACAAGGCAGAATCAACAGAGGATTATGGATCAATTTCAAGCAGATCTTTCAGAGATGAGGACCAACATGGCCCAGTTCACGAGTATGATGCAAGGGGTAGTGCAAGGGCAAGAGGAACTCCGAGCCCTGGTCCAGAGACAAGAAACTGTGATTCCCCCTGTCGGTCAGAATCCGCCAGAAGGAACCCCTGTCGATGACGCTTCTGTTACCAACCCTGTCAAAAACTATGCTGCTGGTGACGAATTGCGTGGTATTAGAATCAATGGACAACCCGTTATTACCGAGACTGCTAATGCTCGAGCGGCACGTGCTCCAGTTCACCATCCTCCTCATTTGGTTGCCAAGCAAGAAGATATGTTCACTATTCCCAGTGATGATGATGAATTTGGAAAGGCGGAAGAGAGAGATAGAAAGGTTGACGCCCTTGCTGAAAAGATTCGCGCCATGGAGTGCGAGAATTCTTTGGGCTTTGATGTGACTAACATGGGTTTAGTTGATGGGTTGAGGATCCCGTACAAGTTCAAAGCGCCATCTTTTGACAAGTACAATGGCACTTCTTGTCCCCGAACTCATGTGCAAGCTTACTACCGGAAGATATCCGCTTATACTGATGATGAAAAGATGTGGATGTACTTTTTCCAAGACAGCTTGTCTGGAGCCTCGTTGGATTGGTACATGGACTTGAGAAAGGAATCTGTCAGAAGCTGGAGATAGTTAGGTGAAGCTTTTCTGAGGCAGTACAAGTATAACATAGACATGGCTCCGAGCAGAACCCAGTTGCAGAGTTTGTTTCAGAAGACCGGTGAGAGTTTCAAAGAATATGCCCAGAGGTGGCGTGAACTAGCTGCAAGAGTACAACCTCCGATGTTAGAGAGAGAATTGACAGATATGTTCATTGGAACCCTACAAGGTGTTTTCATGGATCGTATGGGAAGTTGCCCATTCGGTAGTTTTTCAGATGTTGTGATTTACGGAGAAAGAACTGAAAGTCGTATCAAAGCGGGAAAAATCCAAGACCCTAGTTCTTCAAGTTCTTCAAGTGCTAAGAAACCATTTTCAGGGGCACCCAAAAGGAGAGAGGGTGAGACAAATGCTATACATAATCAGAGAAATGGAAACAGAGGACAACAGTACCGTCATGTTGCTGCTGTGACTATTCCAGCAACCAAACCTCAACAACAACAAAGAGGACAACCACAACAACAACAACAACGCCAATTCCAACCAAGACAAAGAATGCCAGATCGTCATTTTGATCCGTTACCAATGATTTATACCGAATTACTCCCTGAACTGCTCAGGTTAAAGTTTGTTGAACTTCGCACTATGGCTCCATAAACAAGGATTCCCGCTGGTTATGATGCTAGTGTCCGTTGTGATTTTCATTCTGGTGCGCCAGGGCACCACATCGAGAATTGTCGGGCTTTTCACCATAAAGTTCAAGACTTGATTGATGCCAAGACGATTAACTTTGCGCCTACTCCGAATGTGGTGAATAACCCTATGCCTCAGCATGGAGGACCCAGGGTAAATAGTGTGGAAGATGGGGAAAATTTGAACTTGGTAGTCGATGTTAATGATGTTCAGACCTTGTTGTTTGTAATGAAGGAACGTTTGCTCAAAGGGGGAGTATTCCTGGGATCTGACAAGAATTGTTCAGATTGTGGTAATCATGAAAACGGCTGTGTTAAATTGAAAGAAGGTATCCAGGAACTGATGAATGAAGGTTGTTTACAGTTTGATCAAGTAGTGAAAGACCGTGAAGAGGTATCGACGGTTACCATTTACTTTACACCGTCAGAAGGTCCTGTACATGCTCCAAGAACTATTAGTGCGCCTGTGACTATTGGTACTCCTGTGACCGTAGCTGCTCCCGTGACCATATCTGCTCCGGTGACTGTTTGTATTCCCGTGATTATTAATTCTCCAGGAACTATCAGTGCTCCTACCACCATTGCTGCTTCTAGTGGAAGACTTTTTGAGAATAGTAGAGCAATTCCGTGGCAATATGACGATGCTCTTTGCAGAAGTAGAAGACCAGAGAATCAGACTCCAATAACAGTTGGTTCGGTTGTGGGTAATGTGGGAGGACCCGGAGGATTTACGAGAAGTGGTCGTTTGTTTGTACCACAGGTTCCGAAGGATAACAATGTTGAGGCTCTTGCTAGAACAAAAGGAAAACAAGCTGTAGTTGAAGAAGAACCAGTGCGAAAGGAAGTGCCCGAGAGTTCTTTTGAGGAGGACGTGGAGGAATTTATGAGAATTATCAAGAAGAGTGATTACAAGATCATGGATCAGTTGAACCAGACACCGTCAAAAATCTCTATTCTCTCTCTGTTAATGTGTTCCGAGGCACATCGTAACGCCTTGTTGAAAATGTTGATTATGGCTTATGTGCCTCAAGAGATTTCTGTTAACCAGTTTGAAGGTGTTATTGCAAATGTTAACACGAGACATGGTTTGGGATTCACAGATCTAGACTTGACACCTGAGGGTCGCAATCACAATAGAGCTCTGCATATCACGATGGAGTGCAAAGGCGCGGTTTTGTCGCATGTTTTGGTTGATACCGGTTCTTCTTTGAATGTGCTGCCCAAAAAGGCTCTGGGTAAGCTTGATGCCGAAGGGGTTGTTCTCACACCAAATGATCTTGTTGTCCGTGCTTTTGATGGATCCAAGCGATCAGTTTTTGGTGAAGTCACGTTGCCTGCGAAGATCGGCCCGGAAGTGTTTAATATTGTCTTCTATGTGATGGATATTCAACCAGCATATAGTTGTCTGTTGGGGCGTCCCTGGATACATGGAGCTAGAGCAGTTTCTCCGAATCTCCACCAAAAGCTAAAATATGTGTGGGATGGTCAAGTTGTGACCGTGTGTGGCGAAGAGGACATCTTTGTGAGCCACTTATCCTCCTTCAAATATGTGGAGATGGATGGCGAAATTCATGAAACTCTATGTCAAGCTTTTGAGACCGCCATTATTAAGGTGGCTTTTGTGGAACAGAAGAAACCAGGTACCTCAATTGCGTCCTATAAACAAGCTCTGGAGGTCATTCATTCAGGTAACGCGGAAGGCTGGGGCAAGGTGATTATTGTGCCCGTAAAAGAAGACATGTTTGGCATTGGTTACGAGCCTTTTCAATTATCAGAGAAGGGTGTCCAGGATCAGAAAGGGGCGTGTACTTTTACTAGTCCTGGATTGATGAATCATGGGGATTTCTTTGCAACAGACAATGAAGATGGTAGCAGTGATTGTGATATGGATAATTGGGTGCGCCCGTGTGCTCCAGGGGAGAAGATCAACAACTGGACTACTGAAGAAATAGTCCAAGTTACTCTTCAGACATAGTAATTTTCTTTTGTTTTTCATTTTGCATGAAAGCCCTACGCTCTGCCCGAGGCGTAGTGGTTCATTGTAGGGCCACATCATGTTTTAAAATTTTTAATGATTATCATCAAATAAAGGACGTTTTGCATTCAAATTTGTGTTCCCTATTTTTCTGTTTTTATTACTTTGATTTTCAAAACAATAAAAATGGCAATGTTTTTTCCTTTTTCGTGACTTTCTTGAACTCTTTTCTAAAATAAAGCATGAAACTTCGTCGTGCAAAATTGATCTTGCGGATTCCATTGAAAACAGTTTTGTTATGGCTCAGTATGACTTCGATAATCCCATTTACCAAGCCGAAGAGGAGAGTGAAGAAGATTGTGAACTCCCCAAAGAATTGGCCAAACTATTGAAACAGGAGGAAATGGTTATTCAACGTCATCAGGAAGAGTTGGAAGTCATTAACCTTGATACTGAGTGTCGCATTACGCGAGAAACCGGCGGGAAAACAAAACAACAAAGCCGCCACCGTGCGTTATTTATCCCAAAAGAGGGAAAGGAAACGCTCGAAGTAAACCTGGAAAAGACATGGTCTCACGACCAAAGAGAGATGCGATCGGGAGTCGGTTATGCGAAGGGAAGGTATTAGCACCCCTACGCATCCGTCGTACTCGACGGGATCCACGCACAAAAGAAAGGAAAAAGATTGCTAAAAAACTGCTCAAACAAACACACACTGGCTGAAAGAGACACAGGAAAGACAAAAGAAACTAACTCGGTAGGATATCGCATCCTGGGCCTACGTAGTCTGTCAGGCACAGACATCAGAGTCGACGTAGTTCGGGACAAGGGGAAACGTGCTCTCTAGGATGTCGCATCCTATGCATACGTATCTTCTCGGACTAAAGAAGAATCAGAGCACTCGTAGCTCGGCTAACGCACGCCAAACAAAACCACACAGGAAATCGACTGCGAATCGCTGGACTTACGTCAAACTCCACACAAACCGGCAAACATGGAAACCGAATGCCAATCGCTGGACTTACATCAGACTCCGAACCAAACACACGCACACTGGAAACCAAAAGCCAATCGTTGGTCTTACATCCATCTCCTGCACACACAAGACAAAACAAAAAGGGCGCCCGGAGAGATCAGCTCATCTCCTACCTACGTACCTCATCTGGTATGAGGATCAGGGCGACGTAGTTCCCCTACGCAGGGACAAAGGACTAGCCTAACCAGATACAAAGGGAGACACAACTAGGGAGACTACGACTCGAGCCTAGATGTTATCATGCATATCATCCCTAAGTTAAGGTTGCTATCTAACTTGCACAGGGAGCAAGCTATCCTAAGCAACACAGGCAAAGCAATCAATCACACAAATAGCACACACTATATACAAACAAAGTGGGTTCACACAAGGTTAGGCTGTGAAACACAAGCCAACTGGAATCGGGTGATGTTAGCTCTTAACCTTAACATTGAGAGTTAAGGTGAAGCAGATGAAATGGGAAGTGAAGATAAGACTTCACAGCTCTTATCCCTGGCCTTGGAGAGCTTCAGACAAAGGAATGTGTGGGTTCAGAAAGTTGGAACCCTTCTACACATATGACTGACTCAACATGGATCTTAGGTTATTATCCACAATGCATCAACACAAGGTGTGTGAGCAAAGGGATGACTCAACTAAATAGCAGGAGATGGATTGCACATCTCTTTTATCTGCCAATTGCCTCTTAGAGGTCTTTTCCTTCTTGGCACAAACATAAACAAACACAAGCATTGCCTCTTAAGGAGGACTTCAGACAGGTGCTTGCCCAAGTAACAGGACAGGTCTTCCAGACTACATGAAGTCAGAGAAGTTATACCTCAATGCTTAAGCTATCAAGCAAAGCAAAAGCAAGTTCACAATGAACTATAGCAACTAAGGTACCTGAAAACAATCCAATACAATCAGTACACAACTCAAAAAAGGAAACAGACAATTACAAGTCAACAGTCAACTGCACATAAACAGACAGACAAGCATCAATGCACAAAGGTGCAAGCCACAAGGCCTAGGCTTAAGTCTCAAAGCCTACAAAACAAACTCAAGATTAGCTATCAACAAGCAATGGATCAACTCCAAATGAGTGAACATCATCAAGTATGGCAATTGTCCTTCTTATCCTGAAACAAAGCTCAAATGTGAGAGGCAAACCACTAGGACAAGGCCTAGGGTCAAAGAGGGAGAAATGATTCAAAACAGAACATGAAAACTGACAAGAAGCAAGCTCAATCAATTAAGAACAATGTCCAAGTGGTCTCATATTCATATCATACACCAATTTCATTTCACAAAGCCACTAAGGCAAAGCATGCAACTTGAAACCTCATTGATACAACAGCAAGAACAAATCCACATAAATCAAAAATAGCTCAATAAATCCCAAGAAAAATCATGGCTAAACAGCACACATCACATGATCAGCACACCAAATTTCAATGCATTTGGACAAGTATAGGCAAGGCAATTAAAATCCATAAGGCAAGGTAAGCACAAACAAGCTCAATTAGGGCACAAATAGATGCATCAACTTCACACAAGCCTAAAACAGAATCCATACATGATAAATGTCCCAAACCAAAGCCATAACAAACTTCAAAGTGTCTAGAACACATGTGCAAAATTTAAAGTTCATATGATAAACATCAAGCATTTCACAAATCATCTAAATTCATGACTCTCAAAAAGTCCAAACATGACCAATCAGCAAAGAAAATCTCAAACAAATTGGAAATGCACTCAAACATTCTACAAAAATTCATGATCAAATTTAACATCCAGAAAAAACATCACACAAAAAAATAGATCATTTGGCATTGAATTGGCATGGCAATAAAAATCAGAAAGTCAAGTAAGCAATGGTGTGACACACATTGTCACACCTACATTAACCCCAGCATATCTCCACAACCAGAAATGAGAAAAATGAAAACTCTATACCAAAAAATCCCTAAAGGTGTCTAGTTTAAGCATGAAAAATTTCAAAGTCATAGGATCAAAACTCATCATTTCATGAAGCAAATGGCAAGGCATGTCAAGAAAACACACATATGAACATTCCCTAGGCAAAGTTAAAATCCATGCGTGCACAATTTCTGGAAAAATCATCAAAAAATTCTAGAGATCATGAGGAAAACAACAAAAAAACCACACATTATTTGGACAATTATTCATGAAGTTATGAATTTTTCAAATGAATGAAAAAATAAAAAAAAACATGTGGAAAGGCATACATGAACATGGATGGAATAAGGAATGAAAATGCAAAGCAATATCATGAAAAGCCTGAGCCAAGTATCGAACCGGCTACGTTTTCAAATGAAGCGCCCTTAAGTGAAACGCACCGTTTCACTTAAGGCTATGTGGCAAAGGCGAGCAACCTGGACCAACGGATACGCCACTCTGGATACAGCTGGACCAATGCATGAAGGAAAAACACAAAAACTCATGCATATTGGCGCTGGACGGATCAAACGCATTTCTGGAAAAAAACCTTAGGATCTTCAACAACATTCAACGTGTTCTTGAGCTCAAGAACACTTTCATCCAGAAATTCATAAAACGTATATCATTGGAATCATCTTCTAACAAGCAACACGAATCTAAGTTCAATTTATCCTAACTCCTCATGCATCAAGAGATTCGAGCCAAAGAACATTCATCCCTCAAACTTATAATCAACATAACTAAGTCATTTCAGCATAAAAATCAAGGATCTAAAGTGCAGATTAACCACCTATGAAAGATCTACAACATGCATCCATCAATTTTAAGAATCATGAGAGTCGAATTCCAACCTTAATTGAAGTGCAGAACTGAAATCGAGGCTTTCAGGCTTGGCAAGGCACAAACAGAAGCTCCTCTACTCTTGGATGAATGAATGGATGAAATTTTGAGTGTTAAACTTGCATGATCTAGCTCAAATCTCCACTCGCCATTGATGATGCAACTAGCAACAGTCCTCGAATCTTGAAGAAATCCTCTGAATCTTGCTTCCAATAGCCTCAATTATGCTTGTGGATGAAGGATTAACCAAGAACAATTCAAGGTTTATGAAGATTTTGGATGAAAAAGTGAGAGGAAAAAATGTGAAGATTTGTGAAACTAGATCTAGATCTGAGAATTATGCCCTGTTAACCAGGTTTTCTGTTATGATTATCTTTATATATGAGCTGTTAATGATTCTCCTAATCACAATTAGCCAAATGCAAGAGTATTAGTGAAATGAAGGTGTAATGTCAATTTTGCAAATCCACCCTCATGTACATGTATGCAGTGGAACAGTACACGGTTTTGTGCTTAATTCACCTGAAAAATCCATTTGGAGCCAAATGACAATGTTTGAAAGTGAGAACAATGCATAGTTTTCAAATTAGACTTTTCCCTCCAAATTTCAAATGCAAAATGCCAAAATTTTGTAATGGAAATGCATGGTTTTTGATGTATGTTTTGGATAGCTCATGTTAAAATAGGAATGTTGCAAAAAAAAACCATTCCATTTGGCCTTGTGGTGTGAAAGTTATCCCCTTTTGAACTTCAAATTATCTTGACCATGATTGATCCATAACTTTTCAACCGTACATGAGAAATTCATGTTCTTGGACTTTTTGGAAAGGTGAGAGCAATATCTTCAACTTTCATGTTGGACAAAATTTCATTTGAAGCTTTCTTGATGATGTAAAGTTGAGGAGAAAACCTTTCCATTTTTGGCAATTTGAAATTATAGGTCACTTACTATTTTTGGAAACTTTTCATCTGACCTCAAATTCTTAATTGTTGATGTTTGTAATGACAGATGAGACTTGTATGGACATGAATGAGGCCTCTCTAACCATCTCCCACCTTCAAATCCATGGTTGAATGCACAGTTGACTTTGGTTGACTTCCTAGGGTTTCAGATGAGATTCAGCTTGACTGTTGAGCTTTGATCATCCAACCTTTGGCCAAACCTCTTCAAAATGATTCCTAGGTCACATGTACTTGTTGCACCCACCCTAGGGCTTTGCTTCAATAGGATTGCACTTGCTTGCTTGCTTAACTGGATCTCCTGACCAGTCTTGACTGATGAACTAATGACTTGGCAATGGACAATGCAATGTTATGCAGTGGACAATGCTAATGTTAATGACCTAAAATGAAAATGTATGTACAAAATGGTAGGTGCAAATTTGAGGTGCTACAGCTGCCCCAATTCAATCAACTGGGAACCAGAATGGATGAGAGCAACGGCTGTCAGACTTTCAGGGTAAACAGGGATTGAATACCAAAGAACCGTAGAAATTTGCACACTACGGGGATCCACCAACGGAAACGTCCACTGGGATCTGATATTTATTACTGGGGTTTTTGATTTTTATCTTTTCTCAAAGGTACAGCCACATCCAGACATCGAAAGACGATGAATGGGAACAAAAATCACAACTAGACGTCAACAGACGACTAGAAAAAACTCAACGATTATCGAAACCAACGGAGAGGTAACCAGACATTAATGAATGACTGGAAGAGAGATACAACCATACGTCAACGGACGAAATAGGAAAAACTCAATGTTTACCGAAACCAACGGAGAGGTAACTCTATTGGGGACGACCAGGAAAAACTCGACGTTTACCAAAACCAACGGAGAGGTAACCAGACATCAACAGATGAACTGGGAAGACTTGACCAGACGTCAACGGAAGAATGGGAGAAGCTCGACGTTTATCGACACCAACGGAGAAGGAGACCAGACATCAACGGATGAATGGGAAGACTCGGCCAGACGTCAACGGACGAAAGGGAGAAGCTCGACGTTTATCGACACCAACGGAGAAGGAGAAGCTCAACGTTTATCGACACCAACGGAGAAGGAGAAGCTCAACGTTTATCGACACCAACGGAGAAGGAGAAGCTCAACGTTTATCGACACCAACAGAGAAGGAGAAGCTCAACGTTTATCGACACCAGCGGAGAAGGAGAAGCTCAACGTTTATCGACACCAACGGAGAAGGAGAAGCTCAACGTTTATCGACACCAACGGAGCATAGAAAACTAATGAGAAGATCAGAGATCGGGGTAAGGGGTAAATTACGCAATAGGAAGGTGTCAGGCACCCAAAACGTCCTAGGTACTCCTAGGGAGCCCTTTTCACACTTGTTGAATGAAAATGTTATTTGTTTTGAAATATTTATTGTGCAAACATGAATGGGATGGTGAGAAAAGAATGTACAAGTTATTATTTTTGTGTTTGAACGGATGAACCCGTTGCCTACGTACCCTTCCATGAAAAGGTAAAGGATCAAAACGGCGTAGTTCGGCTAAAAGATTTCCAAAAATTAGTGAATTTAATTTTAAACACAAGCCCTAAGGTCCTACGTTACCCACGGGAGAAAACTCAACCTTATATAACAACAAGTCCACCATGTGAGAAAAGCTTCAACTTGCTAGTGAGGGGTTAACCCTATAATAAGCAAGGAAGACTTACAATTCAATCACTAAGGACAAATAGGTGAGATTAACATCGACCAACTAGGATAAATCAAACCTATGGCTAATGTATGAAAACTTAACAAGAATGGACAAAGCCACAAAACAATTGAATGGGTGAAGTTAATTGATTATGAGTATTTACAAAAGGATGGTCAAAGTATGATTAAGATTCAATTCAGAAAGAAGTATTAACAAAAGTGAAGTTTGAAAATCAAGGACTTAAGGTCCAGGTTTCTAATTTGAAAAGGCATGAAGATGTTTGCACAACATTTATCTCAGTTTTAAAACAAGATGTGAAAAGGAATTTTGGAACAAAAAGGGTGAATGGATAAAGATGGCGTGTAAAACTTCTTAGAAGGGTTCACCTCTTGAAATCATATAGAAGATGATTCAAGTATGTCATTAGGAATAGGCAAAGAGCAATAACAAATAAGCAAAACAAATGATACCGGATGCCAATCAATGGTCTTACACCAATCTCACAAACAAAGGTGGATATCAGATACCAATAAATGGATTTACACCAATCTCCTAAAACAAACATGGATATCAGATGCCAATAAATGATCTTACTCCAATCTCCTAAAGCAAAATGAAACAAAAGGGTGGATACCGGATACCAATAAATGGATTTACACCAATCTCCCAAAGCAAAACAAAACAGTGGATATCAGATGCCAATCTATCTGGACTTATTCCAATCTCCATAAAAATGATCACAGGAATACAAATGCCAACAATATGGACTTACAATTGCACCCTCACATACAACAAACAAACAGAAGCAAAATCATGGATATCAGATGCCAATCTATCTGGACTTATTCTAATCTCCACAAGATGATCATAGGAATACAAATGCCAACAATATGGACTTACAATTGAATCCTCACATAAGCACAACAAACATAAGCAATAAGCAAAGAGGATATAAGTTGCCAATCAACATGGTCTTACACTCAATCCCTTCCAAATCATAGGAACAATGGCCAATCAATCATGGACTTACAATTGTCCTCAATGGACAATCAACAATGTCACAAAGATATGAAATGATGATCATGCAATAATGAACGGTTAATTATGATAAATGCACAAAGGCAAACAAACAAATATGTACAAATGAATGAACCAATAAGCAATCAATGATTCAGTTAGCACACACTATACACAAGCAATTAGGCTCAAGAAAGGGTTAGACTTTTAAAGTCAACTAGAATAGGGTGAATGATGCTCTTAACCTTAACATTGAGAGTTAAGGTGAAGCAGATGAAAGGATATGAGGGGTGTGCCTCATGCTCTTATCCCTGGTCAGGGAGAGCTTCAAATGATAGAAGGTGTGGGAGTTCAGAAAGTTGGAACTCTCTCCACAAGTTAGACTCTATAGATCTTGGGTTAGGATCCACAATGCTACTACATATAATGTGAGCAAAGGGAAGACACACAGAATAGTAGGAGATGGATTACACATCTCTTTTATCTACCGATTGCCTTATTCAAAGGACTTTTCCTGCTTGGGGACAAAGGTAAACAAGCACAAACATTGCCTCTTAAGGAGGACTTTAGATAGGTGCCTGGCCAAGTAACAAGCCAGGTCTTCCAGACTACATGAAGAAAAGGGTGTTATACCTCAATGCTAATGCTATCAAGCAAAGCAAAAGCAATTTCACAAAGGAACTAAAGCAACTAATGTACCTGAAATCAATCAAATATAATCAGTATACCAATCACAAGGTCAAAACAGACAAGATAAGAACCAACAGTCAACACAATCAAACACATGTGCAAAGCACAAGCTCAAAGCAAATGAGCTAAGCATCCTACAAAACAAACCAAATTAGTTCATAACAATCAAATAAACCAAACTCAATCAACTTGAGTTAATCTCCTTAAAGCATTTGCTTCTCAACTTGAAAAGCAAACTCAAACATGAGAAGCAAGACCACTAGGACAAAGCCTAGGGTCAAAAGAGGAGCAATCAACCAAAACAGAACATGAAAATTGATCAAAATCAAGATTAATCAATCAATAACAACATCCAATTGGTCTCATATCAAAACTATGCACCAAAATCATTTCATAAGCAAATCATGTCAAACTAGGCAATTTGGAATCACATTGGAGCAAACAGAAAGATCACAATCCTATCAATACCAAAATAGCTCAATAGATTCCAAGAAAAATCATGCTTAAACAGAACACATTCAATGAGCAACACACCAAATTTCATGGCATTTGGATGAGAGGAAGCAACTCAAAGAAAATCATGAAGTCATGGTAAGCATACACAAGCTAATACAAGGCCACAAATGATGCATCAACTTCAAGCAATCATAAAACAGCAACCAAACATGATAAATGAGTGCAATCAAGGCCATGGCACACTTCAAGAGGTCTACAATACACATGCCAAATTTCAAGTCCATCCAATACATATTAAGGATTTCACAAATCATGGAAGTTGAACACTCAAGAAAAGTCCACAAATGACTAAACAACCAAGAAAATCCCAATCAAATAGGAAATGTATCTACAAATCCTACAAAAAATCATGCTCAAACTAGACATACATAAGTATCATCATGCAAATAATTAGAGCAATTCAAGTTCATATGGCAGGGTAGAAAAAAATCAAGAGCATGAACAAAAAATGGTGTGACACACATTGTCACACCTTCAAAGATCACATCATATCTCACAATCCAAGAACTCAAAAATAGCAAACCATATACCAAAATGACCAGGAATGAGTCTAGAACACATATGTAAAATTTCAAACATTTCCAATTAGGCATCAAGATTTCATGAAAGAAATGGTAAGCATGGTGCAAAAAGTGACATATGAGAACAAACCCTAGGCATTTATTTTTTTTACATGTGCACAAATTTATTAAAAATCATC
Organism: Lathyrus oleraceus; assembly: GCF_024323335.1. Taxonomy (NCBI): domain Eukaryota; kingdom Viridiplantae; phylum Streptophyta; class Magnoliopsida; order Fabales; family Fabaceae; genus Lathyrus; species Lathyrus oleraceus. Next base: position 55,893,243 of record NC_066580.1, on the reverse strand, counting down.
AAAAAATAAAGCACATCACAAGGATCATGGTGAAAAAAAATTGCATGTGATTTGGACAATTATTGAATGAGTTATGAATTTTTGATTGTGGAAGAAAAATAAAAAAAACATGGAATGGAAGCATATGAACATGTAAGCATAACATGGAGAAAATATGGCAAGGCAATTGGAAATTGATGGAACGGGGAATCGAACCCCAGCGCAATTCAAAAGAAGCCCCCACTTAATGAAACACTGCGTTTCATTAAGTGATGTGTCAAGCGGTAATTGGATACATGGCGCTAAAACAAGAAATACATGCAAAGGCCAGGCGAAATGGATCTGAGCGCGTTCTGGAAACAGAAATTTGAACATTCATCACACATTCATCATGTTCATCATCATCATGAACATTTCATCTCAGAAATTCACAAAAATTATATGGATCGAATCAACATTCAACCTAGATCACTAATCCATCATTCATTTGTTCTAACATTACTCATGGCAAAAGAATCGAGCACAAGAAGTTTTGGTATCAAACATTCAAATCCATGTAACTTGCTCAAATCTTAATGGAATTGCACGATTCAACTTGCAGCAAGCTCAGCAATAAAAGATCTATCAAAGCCATATCATAATTTTAGCAATTGAAGAATTCGAATTCTTACCTCTTGAAGATACAGATCTTGATTCTGCTTGTTTCAAGGCTTGAATTATCAAAACAGATCTTCAATAATGCTTGGATGAAGGTATAGGATCAAGATCTCAGCTCAACACAGCTTGAATTAGCATAAATCTTCAACTGCCATGTGCAAGCTCAAAGTTCTACAGCCACGATTCTTCAAGATTCTTCCACTTTTTGCCTTCAACAGTTCTTCAATTACACCTACAGATGAAGATTAGCACAAGAGAAAGCAGAAAGAATGATGAAATTCGATGGAAAAGTGAAAAAAAGTTTGAACAAATTTGAGAGAATTTTGGAGATTTTTGGTTTGGATCTGAGATTGTGATTGCTCCCCCCAATTTTCTGTTATGATTAGGAATATATACTCCTGTTAATCCACTTGGTAAACATGATTAGCAACAATTGGAATGGATTAATGAAATGAAGCTTGTTATGCAATTTGGCAAAAATGCCCTTTTTCAAATGTGACCAATGGAATAGTAAAAACTCATTTGAAGCAAATCCAAATTACTGTTTAGAAGCTATTGGAAATGGTTTGGCATGAAAATTGCATGTACTTTTTAAACTCACTTTTTTCCCACGAAAATTTAAAATGGTTCACTTGAAAAATGACCTTTTGATGTGATGATTTTTGATGAAATGTGATGCTGGATTATGATAGTACATGTCAAATGGAGTTTGCTCAAAAAAGAATCACCCAATTTGGCCAAATGGTTCAAGAGTTATGCCTCCTTGAAGTTCAACTTTTCTTGGAAATGATTTGATCATAACTTACCAACCATAAATGAGAAATGAGTGTTCTTGGACTTTTTGGAAAGGTGAGAGCAAGATCTTCAACTTTCATGTTGGACAAAATTTCATTTGAAGCTTCCTTGATGATGTAAATTTGAGGAGCAAGACTTTCCATTTTTGGCAGTTTGAAATTACAGGTCACTTACTATTTTTGGAAACTTTTTGTCTGACCTCAAATCCTTCAATGATGATCTTTGAAATGTCAAATGAGACTTGTATGGACATGAATGAGGCCTTTCTAACCATCTCACACCTTCAAATCCCTGATTAAATGCACAGTTGACCACAGTTGACTTTGCTAGGGTTTTGGTTGACTGAGCCATGCTTTGATGAATTTCAAGCCTCTACCACTTGAGATCTTGATTCCAAATGATATCACAACTCAAATGAACTTCTATTGAATAATCATGGTGCCCAAATTCTTCAAGAATGGCCACCATCTATTGCTCAATGGCTGATTTTGACTGTCTTGACCTAGTTTGCTTCATCTGCAAGTAACAAGGTTAGATGACAATATTTTTGTACTTTTGGCTAGTAAACAAATGAAAAGCAATGATATACAAATGCAATACATGCTTGGTGATCAAGAATCACACTCACAAGATACCCCACCCACTAGGAGGGAGGCAAAGGTGCACAATGATCCTTGAGGCAAATGATATGGTATGATGTGATGCCATGAGGGATCTTAGGGACAAAATTGGGGTCTTACAAGTCCATATAAGGATTTTTTAAGTTTAAAAACATGTTTTGGATAATTTAGATTTTCAAAACCTGGAGGTTGGTTGACATACACTTCTTCTGATATATAACCATTAAGGAATGCGCTATTGACATCCATTTGATACAATTTGATAGAATGATTTATAGCGAATGATACAAGAAGATGAATAGATTCTAACCTGGCGACTGGAGCAAAGGTTTCATTGTAGTCAATACCTTCTTGTTGACTGTAACCTTGAGCCACCAATCGAGCTTTGTTTCTGACGACTTCTCTTTTCTCATTCAGCTTGTTTCTGAATACCCATCTGGTTCCGATAACATGAGTGCCTCTAGGGTTTGGAACAAGATCCCAGACATCGTTCTTTGTGAATTGATCTAGCTCTTCTTGCATGGCTAGAACCCAGTCGTTATCTTGAAGTGCCGCATCACAGGACGTAGGCTCGATAAGAGATACTAGTCCTAGAGGAGTTTCTTCAGAGGTCTTGAAGGTAGAAATGGTTCTGACAGGTTCATCCTTGTTACCCAGAATCAACTCTTCAGATATGTTGAGGCGACTTTTAGCTTTCTTTGGAATTAATGGAAGGTTAATTTCTTCAGGAGTTTGAATGGCAGTTGCTTCTGGAGCTTTGTCAGATCCTGCAAGAGTGATTTCTAAATCTGCAAAATTCTCAACTAGCTTTGACTTTTCAGCGTCAAGCTTATCGTCAAATCTGACATGGATTGATTCTTCCACAATTTTGGTTTCTGTATTGTATACGCTGTAGCCTTTAGAGCGTTCTGAGTATCCTAACATAATACCTTTCTGTGCTTTGGAATCAAACTTGTTCAGATGTTCTTTAGTGTTTAAAATAAAACAGGAACATCCAAAAGGATGAAAATATGAAATGTTTGGTTTTCTTCCTTTACACAGTTCATAGGGAGTTTTTTCCAGAATAGGTCTTATGGAGATTCTATTCTGAATATAACACGCTGTATTTACAGCTTCGGCCCAAAAGTGCTTAGCCATATTTGTTTCATTGATCATAGTTCTGGCCATCTCTTGGAGTGTCCTATTCTTCCTCTCTACAACTCCATTTTGTTGTGGAGTTCTAGGGCAGGAGAAATCATAGGATATTCCATTAGAGTCAAATAATTCCTCAAAAAATTTGTTTTCAAATTCCCCACCATGATCACTTCTGACTCTTAAAATTTTAGAGTCAAATTCTTTTTGCACTTTGGAACAGAAGCTAGTGAGTACAGAGTGAGACTCACTCTTGTGCTTTAGGAATTTCACCCATGTCCATCGACTGAAATCATCAACAATGACTAGTCCATACTTCTTTCCATTGACTGATGCTGTTTTCACAGGACCAAATAAATCAATGTGAAGAAGTTCCAGAGGCTTGGAGGTAGTAACAATATTTTTTTTTTGAAAGATGTTTTTGAAAATTTTCCTTTATGACATGCTTCACATAGAGCATCTGAAGAGAACTTCATTTTGGGTAGGCCTCTGACTAACTCGAGTTTATTTAGCTGGGATAATTTCCTCATGCTAATGTGGCCCAAGCGTCTATGCCATACCCATTGCTCTTCATGAACGGACATCAGACACTTCACATTTTGTTCTTTTAAATCAGAAAGATTTATTTTATAAATATTGTTTTTCCTCTTGCCTGTGAATAGGACAGAACCATTGTTTTAATTTATGGCTTTACATGTTTTTTTATTAAAGATTACATCATAACCGTTATCACTTAATTGACTTATGGATAACAGGTTATGCATTAATCCTTCTACGTAAAGGACATCAGATATAGATGGAAGAGTACCATTACCAATAGTTCCGGAGCCTCTGATCCTTCCTTTCTGATCTCCTCCGAAGCCTACAAATCCAGCGTCTTTAAGTTCCAGGCTTTGGAATATAGACTTTCTTCCCGTCATGTGTCGCGAGCATCCAGAGTCCAGGTACCATGACTGGTGTTTGAACTTTGCTGCATAAGATATCTGCAACATAAACAATCTTATCTTTTGGTACCCAGAGTCTCTTGGGTCCTTTATGATTAGTTTTCTCAGAGTTTCTTATCACTTTGGGTTTTCTAGCATTATCAAATTTTTGCTCTTGTGTGTGTGTATAATGATATGAAAATGGAGATTTAGGTTGGTCACTAGTAGAAGTTTTATCTTCCTTAGGATCATACCCATTTCCTCTTCTATTGTTCTGACTGACTCCATAAATCATGGATGCCATAACACTCCTTCCTATCCCATTTTTCAGAAACTTTTGAAAGGTTTTTTCGTATTTATAAATTATCGTGTTTGAAGTTTGTGGAGCTTGAGATAACGCTTCTTCCAGTTTTAAACCATTTTTCTTTGCTGCATCTCTTAGTGATCTTAAAACTTTGTTTTCATCTTTTAGTTCTAGAATTATTATCTCAAGTTTGCCACATTCTTCAAATTTTTCTTCAAGACAGCCTTTTATTGCTTTAAACTTTTGTTTTAGTTTCTGATATGAGCTAAGAGTTTCAGACAAACCTGATTCTAGGTCAGATCGAGAGAGTTCAGAAAATACCTCTTCTGATTCAGATTCTTCATCTGAAGTGTTCCTGGATGTGGTATCCATGAACGCCACATTGGCTTGTTCATCAGAGTCAAATTCTGATGAGTCAGATTCACTATCATCCCAGGTAGCCATCAATCCCTTCTTGGTTCTGAGGGAGTTTTTCTTGAAGCTCTCTTTTCTGGAACTGTCTTTCTTTAATTTGGGACATTCGGTTCTGTAGTGACCTGTTTCTTTACATTCAGAACAAGTAACATCTTTGTTAGTTTTACCTTTTGAGGTTGATTCTGATCGATCCCCTCTAGGTCACGGTCTCCTGAAGTTATTGTTCCCCTTTTTCTAGAGTTGTTTAACTCTTCTGGTTATGAGGGACAATTCTCCTTCATCATCAGAATCTTCCTGTTCAGAATCATCAGCATCTTCTGTTTCGGCCTGGAAGGCTTTGTTTCTATCAGATTTGCGTTTTTCAGATCTGGACTTTAATGCAACAGACTTGTTCTTCTTCTGAGGCTCATCTTCCTCTAGTTCTATCTCATGACTTCTAAGTGAACTGACAAGCTCTTCAAGACTGATGTTGTTCATATCCTTTGAAAGCTTTAAGGCAGTGACCATGGGTCTCCACATCTTTGGTAAGCTTCTGACTATCTTTTTGACATGGTCTGCAGTTGTGTATCCTTTGTTTAGAACTTTGAGACTTGCAATAAGAGTTTGGAATCTAGAGAACATTACCTTTATGGCTTCGTCATCCTCCATTTTGAAGGCTTCATATTTCTGGATTAGAGCCAGAGCCTTTGTTTCTTTGACCTGAGAGTTTCCTTCATGAGTCATCCTCAGGGAATCAAGTATGTCTTTTTAGCTGTTTCCCTGTTGGTGATTTTTTCATACTCGTTGTAAGATATGGCATTGAGAAGTATCGTTCTGGCTTTGTGATGATTTTTGAATTCGCGCTTCTGATCATCTGACATCTTACTTCTGGGAACTTCAACTCCAGCATCTGTTACAGGAGGTTTATATCCATCTGTGACAATGTCCCAGAGATCAGCATCATAGCCTAGAAAGAAACTTTCAATTCTATCTTTCCAGTAATCGAATTTCTCTCCATCAAAGACAAGAGGCTTAGCATTGTAATTGTCTCTTTCATTTGTGTGGGCCATAGTTTTTCTCGTTCTGGATCTCTCTACACTGTTAAGTGATTGATTAGAAAATCAATAACAGAGTCGAAGCTCTGATACCAATTGAAGGTGAGAAAAACAAGAAAGGGGGGTTTGAATTGTTTTGGAAAATAAGTGCTTTTGCAGAATAAGAACACACAGGATTTTATACTGGTTCACTTATAACACAAAGCTACTCCAGTTCACCTGGCCAAGGTGATTTCACCTTCAAAAAGGACTTAATCCACTAATCTTGAAAGATTATTACAACCAACGTCTAAGAGAAAGATCTCTTAGTCCTCCCAAGTATACAGACTACGCAGAGTCACTTGAGGAACAAAAATCAATTTAAGCAAAAAAGAATTTGTAATCTAGAGTGCTTCTAAGATAAAGCAAATATTACAGCAATTTGAGCAAGCAAGAGATTTCACGTATGAGCAACAGCTCGTGAAAGACTAAGAGAGAGAGTAGAGTATTTCTGTGCGTTCAGGTGTGTCTCTCAATGAAGTTTGTCGTCCTTTATATAGTGGTGAAGGGACCGTTGTAGTGATGGCAGAATATTTGACTTTGATGAGAGTTACATGCCATTACTTCTGTGTTTCTTGCCATAACAGATTTGTCTCCTTGAGGAACTTCCTTCCAAATATACTTTCTTTCCATTTGAAGTTGTAGTTTCCGTTACTCTTTCTGGATTAAGAGATTCTTCGTCAGAATCTGTGTTGACTTGTTACTCTGAGATTGAGTTGACGTAACATCAGAGCTTCTAATAGTCCTTGTCTTTTTAGATCATCAACGTTGATTCTAGAGAAAGTTTAGAGCTTCTAGTATTCTACTATGCTGTTGTGCTCAGAGTCAGAACTTCTAGAGCGCGCTTCTTCTTCAGGCGCTTCTGATCTTCTGGTGCTTTGTATCTGATTCGATTCTGTATCTGATAAAACGATCAGATTCCTTTGTTCTTGTTAAGCGTCCTGCACACTTAGAGAAATTTCGTTAGAGGGCCATTTTTGGTTTCATCCTTTGTTATCATCAAAATCCTGGAATCTGTTGTAGAACAATTTTTGTTCTGACATACACATCCTCCATCCTCCTTCTAATCGTTTTTCTACATGTTCGCCTTTATCGTTTTGCACGAATGTGATGCCTTCCTTTTTAGGTACTACATCCACAGGGCTCACCCACTTACTATCCGAGATCTGGTAGATTATACCTACCTCAAGTAACTTAAGAACATCCTTTTTAACGACATCACTCATTATAGGGTTTATTCTTCTTTGATGTTCTCTGGAGGGTTTTGAATCTTCTTCAAGCGAAATCTGATGCATGCATACGGATGGGCTTATACCTTTCAGGTCAGAGATATTATATCCTAAGGCTGAGGGATATCTTTGTAAAACGTCTAAAAGTTGGTTCGTTTCCTCTTGGCTCAAGGTAGCACTGACTATAACTGGACGATTCATCTTTTCATCGAGGAACTCATATCTCAGGTTCTTAGGAAGTTCCTTAAGTTCTAAGGTTGGTGTCTTAGGGCATGGCATAGGATCTGGGGTAAGGGATAAACATTCGTAAAGGTTATCATCGATGTAGGGTTTCTTAAGGTCATCATCTTCCCTTATGAGAGTTGATGGTAACTTAACTGTTTTTATAATTTCTTCTTGTTCTAATTCTCTAACACATTCATCAATGATATCTAAGGCATAACACGAGTCTCCCATCACAAGTTCCATAAGAAATTTCGAAAGTATAAACTCTATTTTCTCGTCACCTACCTCAAATGTCAACTTTCCTTTCTTGACTTCTATTATGGCTCCTGCGGTCGATAAGAATGGTCTACCTAGAAGGATAGGTATATCATTGTCCTCTTTGATGTCCATGACAATAAAATCAGTAGGGATAAATAACCGACTTATCTTAACAGGAGCATCTTCTAAAATGCCTATCGGATATTTAACAGATCTATCGGCTAACTGAAGTGACATCTTAGTGGGTTGTAATTCTCCTAAGTTTAACCTCTCACAAACTGCTAAAGGCATTAAGCTCACACTAGCTCCTAAGTCTAGAAAAGCTTTTTCGATGACATGATTACCCAAAAGGCAAGGAATGGAGAAATTTCCAGGATCTTTATCTTTCTTTGCTCATTTGTCCTCGGAAATAGCATTACATTCCAAAGGCTTCGGATCGTCAAGTCTACGTTTGTTGGTAAGGATGTCTTTGAGAAACTTTGCATAAGAAGGTATTTGGGTGATGGCTTCTGTGAAAGGGATTTCTACATGAAGTTTTTCTATAACTTTAATAAATTTTTGATACTGTTTATTAATCTGGGTTTGTTTGAGTCTTTGCGGATATGGTATAGGTGGTTTATACGGCGGGGGTGGTACGTAAGTTTTGTCTTTAGGTTCTTCTCCTTTTTCTTGACCTTCCTGGTTTTCAGGTTCCTCTAGTTCCTTTACTTCGTTCGTGGGTTTGGTACATTCCTCAGAAGTTTAGGGTTCACTCAATCTTGGGTTTGGTGGCTCATCATAAGCGTTCCCACTTTGTAGGGTAATGGCATTGGCTTGTCCTCTCGGATTTTGTTGAGGTTGTCCAGGGAATTGTCCTCCAGGTGTAGTCTGAGGGGCTTGGTTTAAAGCTACCTGAGAGATCTGGGTTTCAAGCATCTTAGTATGAGTAACTATTTGGTCAACCTTGGTTCCTAACTGAGTAATCAACTTGTTAACATGAATGTTTTGGTTCATGAACTCCTTGTTTTGTTGGGTTTGAGCGATGATAAAATTTTCCATAATTTTCTCAAGGCTAGGCTTTGGTGGTACGGGTTGCATAGGTTGATTTGACCTAGGGGCCTGATAACAAGGTCTCGGGGGTGCATTATTTTGGATTGGGTTATTGTTTTTATAGGAGAAGTTCGGGTGATTCCTCCATCTAGGGTTATTGGTATTCGAATATGGGTTCCCTTGGGTGTAGTTCACTTGCTCATAGTGGGTTTCATTTAATAGACTGCATTCTGCAAATTGGTGTCCTTTGGTTCCACATATCTCACAATCCAACGAAACTGCGGCTACAGTATTCGGGTTTATGCACATATGTTCGACTTTGAGGGCTAATGCGTCCATTTTCGCTTGCATCATGTCTATAGATCCTAGTTCATGCACTTCTCCTTGGGCTTCCTTCTTCTCAACTGTTGCTCGTTCGACTCGCCATGATTGATGGTTTTGAGCCATATCTTCGATGAGGGCACTAGCTTCAGGATAAGGTTTGTTCATCAGAGCACCGCCTGCGGCAGCGTCGATGGTCATCTTTGTGTTATAGTGAAGTCCATTATAGAAGGTTTAGTGATTAACCAGTTTTCTAAACCATGATGTGGGCATGCTCGTAACAACTCTTTATGTCTCTCCCAAGCTTGGAACATCGATTCTCCTTGGTTCTGGGTAAATCTAGTTATATGGTTTCGAAGAACGGCGGTTTTACTCGGGGGAAAATATCTAGCAAGAAAAACTCTTCTAAGGTTATCCCAAGTCGTAATGGAATTGGGTGGAAGGGAATCTAACCATGATAGGGCTTTATCTCTGAGGGAAAAAGGGAATCATCTTAAACGTATTGCCTCAGGAGAAGCTCCATTGGTTTTAAAAGTGTCTGCTAATTGAAGCAATATTTTTAAATGTTGGTTTGGGTTCTCAGTAGCGAGAACTGCGAATTGTCTCTATTGCACTAGCTGCAACAGGGAAGGTTTAAGTTCAAAATTATTAGCTGGGATGGTTGGGTTTACTATACTAGAACTAGGTTCTTCATTTGATGGTTGAGCGAAATCTTTAAGAGGTCTTTGGTTTTGATCTTCGGCCATAGCTCTCTTAATTCTATGAAAGAATAAACGTGCACTAGCGTAACGTTCAGGTTTCGCCAGAGGGTATACTAAGCTTAAACTTCCGGTGCTGCGAGTTCTTCGCATTGACCGGCGGGAAATAGCCTAAGTCTAAACGATATAACAACAGGAAAATGAAATTTGACGAAATTGGTCCCCGGCAACGACGCCAAAAACTTGATGCGTTGCTTTCGCAAGTATACGAACGTGTTAGAGTAATATAAAAGATTGTCGAAGGCAATCAAAATAGGTGTTTTTAGAGTGTGCAGTGAAAAATAAATTATTGAATAAAATTTAATTAATAAAGAAGGGTCAAATGTAAATCACGTAATCAATTGATAATCCAAGTACTTGCTAATAGAACTACTTATGGGAAATGTTTCCTACTTTGAAAAGAACTAATTTAACGGGAACTGTCGCTTTCGCCTATTCAGAACCGAGTTGTACTCCCTAATCAAACCCTCTTATTGTCACTTATAAAAAGGCGCGCATTGCGTTAGAGTAGTAAACCTATTTTTAAGAAATATAGTACCTTAACTAAGTTGAAAAGTATTATAACCTGGATTTCTTAACCAAAAGAGGTTCTCATGAACCAGACTCTAAACTTATAAATGCGTCTGAAAATAGTTTTAAAATCTCTTTTCTTCATAAATTAAAAACTCCTAATGAACTAAACAAAGCGCTTTCGCTGTTTTTGAAATAGTTAAAAACAAATAAGTTTAGATAGACGTTGGACGACTTTCGATCTTACCCAACGGAATTGAAGTGCGGGAAAACCTAATTTGAAAGTTAAAATAGCCCTTAAGTGCTTCTACGAACAATTGTACGGATTATCGGTTCAATTACGATCCTTACATTCTAACCTTATAAATTTAGTTAGACATGGTAAAGTAAAAGTGCATTAATTTAAATAAAAGTAGTGTGAATGCAGAAAGTAAATAAAAGTAGTGCGAGTGCGAGGAAATAAATAATTTAAAGCGAGCGTGAGGAAATAAATAAAATTAGTGCGAGTGCGAGGAAATAAATAATTTAAAGCGAGTGCGAGGAAATAAATAATTTAAAGCGAGTGCGAAATGAAAATGGCGGCAGGATTAACTTCCTTCCAAAGTGCTCCAAACTAGATTACAGACTCATCACAGACTTGATTACACAATTGTGGTAACACTCCAATGCGAAGCGATTACCACTTTAAAATACTGAATATATGCCTAAGTGAAACAAAGTTGCTCTGAGTTTGCCTCTATTCTAAGTTTGGATGATTGTAAAAGTGATTTCGAGTTTCTATTTATAAGCAAGTAAAAAGATGGAAATGACAAGGATGCCCTTAAACTTGAAAATGGGAGGGAAAACTTTTCCTCTTGTGGCGCCCGCCACAAGACCATTCTGAGGTGCCTTAATGGAAGTAGTGGGGAACGTGGCAGTTGAGGGAAGTTGAGCTTGGACACGTCATGGCAGGGTCTATGGCGTCAACCATGGGGTAAGCCACAAGTACAAAATGGTGAGTTTTAGGGTTTTTAGCTCTTTTTCACTCCTTTTCTCGATCAGGGCTCCGATTAAAGTAAAAACCTGGAAAAAAAAAAGAAAAACATAGTAATAACACAACAAAATAGCAATAAAACAACTAGAATGCATGTGAAATCGGAGTCGAAAATACGGTAAATTTCAGTGTTATCATCTATCAACGAAGGATAAAGCTCAGCATAAGTCATAGGAATTGGATCAAAAATGACCCGCTTCCTATCGTAGTTGGTGCTGGTGTTATTGTCGTTTCGAGGCTGGTAGGCTTGTTGTTGTGGACGATGCTGTTGTTGATATTGTTGATGTTGTTGTTGTTGATGTTGATAATGTTGAGCTTCCCTGAAGGCAGGTGCTATATAAGCCACCTGGTGCTGGTTACTGGCAGGGAGAACAGTCTTCCTCTTCACAGAGGGTCTTCTCTTGGTATGGGAAGACACATCATGTGCCTCTCCCTCCTTCTTCTTTGCAAAGCTCCCATATCGCTTTGCAGAAGAGCCTTCGTCTCTGGATAGACGTCCTTCCTGGACTCCTTCCTCTAGTCTCGTTTGCATGTTCACCATTTCGGTGAAGTCCGAGGGAGCACTAACTATCATCCTCTCATAATAGAATGAACCTAAGGTCTTCAAAAAGATCTTGGTCATTTCTTTCTCCTCGAGGGGTGGCACAATCTGAGCGGCCAACTCAAACCATCTCTGGGCGTACTCCTTAAACGTCTCCTTCTCTTTCTGGGACATCGCCCTCAGCTGGTCCCTATCGGGGGACTTATCAACATTGTACTTGTATTGCTTGACGAAAGCTTCACCAAGATCATTGAAGGAGCGGATGTTCTCGCTGTCCAGACCCATGTACCATATGAGCGCAGCATCGGACAGGCTATCCTGGAAGTAGTGGATAAGGGGTTAATCATTCTCAGTCTGTGTTGACATTTTGCGAGCATACATCACAAGATGGCTGAGAGGGAAAGTGTTTCCCTTATACTTTTTAAAGTAAGGTACTTTGAACTTAACAGGGATTTTGACGTTGGGCACGAGCCACAACTCAGCAGGATATTTACCAAAGAGGTATTTCCCCCTTAGAGTTTTCAGTTCCTTGCGCAACTCAAGGAATTGGTCGTTCATAGCGTCCATCTTCTCATAAACATCTGGGCCCTTAGATGGCTCAGAATGATAGATGGTATCTTTGACTCTTGGTAAAGTGTGCACAACGGGAGGTAGCACAACAAGAACCGAGCTAGATGCCGGCAGAGAAGCGGGCATCCCCCAAGGAAACCCGGCTGGCATAGTTGGCGCAAGGTGAGCAGTGGCAGAAGGCACAGTTGAGGAAGCTACTTCTAATATAACCGTTCTCGCGGGAGGAGTTGCAGGTGTTGGAGAAGACTGGATTTGAGCAGCCAGCACTGACTCCATCATGGCAGTCAGCCTAGCTACCTCCTCTTTCAGTTCGCGGTTCTCTTGCCTAAGATGATCCATCAGCTTTGGAAGATTTTCCCTGGTGTTATACCGGTGCGTCAGCTTGTCTCCAAAATAAATGAAGAACAAAGAGTTAGACCACTAATCAAGAAGCTCTGAAAAAAACATACTTATGCATATGATGCATGCAATGTTTGTCCATAAGATTTGTTTTTGTATCATAGGAACTTTATAGACATATATGGAACTCATATAGCAAATATTTGGAAATACTAATCTTTTTAGACATATATGGAACTCATATAGCAATAATATTTGGAAATTTTTTTACACCGATGAAGAAGTACAATCTTGGTAACCAAATACAATACAAGAAGAAAGGAGAATAAACATCCTATGGAGCCCTAGAAACAATCGTCCAAAGCTCTCGAGATCGGAAGATAAGCTGCACGGAGCCTCTTCACCTCTCTCTCATAAGCTGCCTCCATATCTGCCTTCTCCTTGGCGAGCCGATCATACTTCCTCTTCCAAAACCTGGATGACTGAGGAAGAAGAGAAGTAACCACATCATCAGGCTCATCAATAACTTGATGCTCCAGAAATTCTATCATAGCATCCTTATCTCTGAGTTGCTGAAGTAGTTTCTCTCGCTCACGAACCCAAGCACGCAAACGGTCGTCATCTCTCAACTCCTCCACTCCTTGGTTAGGGAGGGTTGAAGGTCCAACCATAACCATAGCGGTAGGTCTCGGATAGTCTTAAGGCATGCGGTACTCAAAAGCTCTCTTCCTCACCCAAGAGGTGTAGGGTTCCAAAGCAATACAATTCTTCGGACCAAGCTCTTTCCTTCCCTTCCTATGAATCTTGCGCCAAGCGCGGACCATCTTTCCCTTCAAGTTCTGGGGATCTTTACCCTTTTGAAAGAATACACCTTCCAACAGAATGTTGTTAGGTTTATCCTTTAAGAGGAACCCAAGCTGACGGCGAGCCATAATATGGTTGTAGTTAATTCCACCACATGTACCAAGAAGAGGCACATTGGAGAATTCCCCACAAGAATCAATAATCTGGACACCATCATATACACGGTTATACCAAAAGATATCATCATTAGTGAGAGACATAAGTCTCGTAGACCACCGTAGACATCCCTTGTTTTCCTGAAGGCGAGCGTCTGAGGCAAGTGCGAAATGAACCACTTGTACAACAGAGGCAAACAACACACAATGGTACCACCACCCTTTGCATTCCTCATATGCAAAGAGAAATAAGTATCACCCAACAGAGTCGGAACAGGATTAAGAGTAGAGAAAATCCTAATAGCATTCACATCCACAAAATTGTAGATGTTGGGGAATAACACTGGCCTATAGATGAGAACTACAAATATGGCCTCAACGGCGTCCTCACTCATGGCCTTCCCAAACAAAGTAACCTGGGCGATGAGAAAATTAGATGGGAGACCATGAATTCCACCTTTGGTAGTCATATGAGCACCAATATCAGATACATCTATGTGAAGCAGATCAGCAATCTCTTGGGAAGAAGGGACCCTCTCCAAGCCACTGAACGACAACTAATCTAGAATAGGTATACCCACAAGGTAGGCATACTCCTCAAGCATAGGCAAAAGATGGAAATCCGGAAAAGTGAAGCAACGGTACAGAGGATCATAGAATTGCACCAACACACTCATCAGACCTTCATCCACTTGAGTAGCCAGAATAAACAGAAGCTTCCCATGGAGAGCTTTTAACTCTAAGGGATCTAATACATAAGATGTCAAACTCCTTAACTCTTTCAAGTCGGGTTGTCTGAAACTGTACTTCTTCGTATTCCTTCTTTGTTTATCCATGTCTGAAAATTTGCAAATAGACCTCTTAAGTTCCTTGAAAATTTTCTTATTGTTGGTGATATGGATGCATATGAATGCATGAATGCATGGATGCAACAATCACACTCAAGGATCAAGCATATCACGCCACACAAAGGTCACAGGATGGATCAAGTCATCCTCAATATCAATCATCCATTTTGGTGGATTATGGTTTACACCTTATCAACACCTAAGTTCCATTAATATTAAGGATATACGAGAACGGACCAACCGCGAATCAAGGGTTTGTTGTGAGTCACGAGCATGGAGTCTTGGTTAAGAACCACCCAAAGGGAGTGTACTATTGTTCAACCTGATAATCATGTTCTACAAGAGGTTCCCATAGTCATCATCTCATCTTTCGGATATTATCGAATAAAGCGACTACTCGTATTCCAAAAATATTCTCAAGAGATACTCTTATTAGTGTAGTATTTGTAGCACCTCAAATTTGCACCCACCATTCATGCATTCATTTCATTTTTAGGTCATATATCATTACACCTTGCATTGCATCTTATCAACAAGAATTGGCATCAAGAGATTAATCAGTGCAAAAGAACAAGTTTTTCCTTGAGATGAAGGGTACATGATTATTTTGAAGAGCTTATATAGGCCAAGGTTCATTTTGAAGCAATTTTGCCAAGTGTTAGAGGCCCAAAGTCATCAGTACATGTCCAGGTCATCTAAGGCCCATGAAAGTCAACTGAGGGCTATGAGGTGGAGAAATGGTGTAAGACACTTCATTCATGTCCAAAAGAGGTTTATTCATCATGTTAAACATATATCTTGAAGAATTTGGAGCCAGATCAAAAGTTTCCAAAAATGGAAAGTGACCTGTAATTTCAAGTCTCCAAAAATGGCAAGTTTTTAGACCACATTCAACTTGACTTTCCAACATCAAAGAAGCTTCAAATGAAATTTTGGTCAACATGAAAGTTGAAGATCTTTCTCTCCCATTTCCAAAAAGTCCAAGATCATGAGCATCTAATGAATGGTTGAAAAATTATGAACAAATGATCACCAAGTGTGCATGAAACTTCAAAATGCCATAACTTTTGATCCAAAACTCCAATTTGAGCCACTCTTTTTGCATATTGCTTCTCATGACCTATATTTTCCAAATCTATAATTGCATTGCATGAATTTAACTCATATGATCATTTGGCCATGCATTTGCTTTTTGGAGGGAAAATGAGGAATTTAAAATTGGTGCATCACATGAACCTAATTCCATTGCCATTGTGTTCCTTGGTTGATTTTAAGAGAATTTGAGCCATGCATGTGTACTGTTCACGTCCATTTTGCCATGCATAAGGTGAATTTTGCAATTTGGTCATACACCTCATTTTTTATTAAACTTTCATTAGCCAAGCCTAATTATCATTAGCAAAGTGATTAACATGTGATATAAAAGCTTAATTGTAACAGAATTGTTCAGTTTTCATAAGTTCTAGATCTAGGATTCAAAGTTCCCTCCAAAAATTCTCTCCATTGAAACTTGAAAATTCTTCACATAACACCTCCATATTATTGCATATTCTGGTTTATCTTGTGTGATTGATGAAGAATCCAGGCTTGGATTGAAGAAATTGATCAAGATTCGTGCACTTTCAACACATGAACATGAACATGGAAGTTTGAATTTCAGTTAGATCCAGAACAACTCAAGAGCCAATTCGTGTACAAAGCTTCATAACAAGAGTAAAGGAGAAGATTTGGACACTTTTGAGGCCTTGAACACACTGTTTCCACTCACTATTCTTCAAGAAGCGCGCCTTGAAGCCTTGAGGCGCCAGTTCGATTCCTAGCGAGTGAGGTCTCTGATTCTCCATTTGAATTATATTCTGAGCGCACTTTGACTGGCCTGGCCTTGGTTCGATTCTCTCTGATGCACATTTCCATTTCATTTTCAAATAGCATTTTCCATGTTTTCACATTTATGTTCATTTTATTCATGCAAATTCAAAAAATCATAAAAAATAGAAAATGATTCCAATTTAATCCATTCTTTTTTCCACATGTTCATCTTGATGTCTATTATTTTTAGATGTCATTTGTGTGATTTCATCATTTCTGGATTTTTAATGGTGATTTGTTATTTGATCATGATGCAAATGTGACATGTTGTACCAATTGATTTGTGAATTGCTCATACTTGATCCAATCAACTTGAAATTTGACATGCTCATTCTTAACATGTAATATGATTTTTGAGAAATGGTTTGGCATTTTTGGCATATTTCATCTCTGTTTTAGAGACATGAATGTATGGTGTGACAATGTGTGTCACACATTTTGATGTTGATCTTGTTCATTTTCATATACATTTCAATTGAGCTCTTCTGATTCTAATTTTTTGCATGATGCTTGTGTTAAACATGTTGATATCCCATAAAAAATTTCATGATCATTGGATGTGTTTCTGATTTAATGTGCATTTTCTCATTTGAATGTCCAATTGTGAGTCACATTGTATGCCTTTGCCTTATCTTGCTCACTTGAAGCCTTTGCCTTAGGATTTGAGTTTGGTCCTTTTTAGGACATGTTCTTACTTGAATAAGTGTACTTCATGTTGAATATCAACTTCTGTTTTGACTTTTTGCTTTGCCTTTGACCCTAGTCTTGGTACTAGTGGTTTGTACTCACCTTTTGAGCTTTGTATTTCAGGTTCAAGCATCCAATACTAATGGTTGATGTAATCTCATGACTTGAGATGCCAATTACATTGTACACTAATCCTTGCTATGTTGTAGGTTTATTGGTGTTGAACTCATTTGAGTTGTTGACTTGCCTTGTGTGCACCTTGAAGTAACACTGTTGACTGTCTGTTTGGTTTTCTGAATGTAAATATTGACTGTTTGGCTTTTGTACAGGTACATTAGTCGCTTTTAGCTCATTGCTTGAGCTTTGCTTTGCTTGTGGTTGGTATACCACCTAGGTAATCATCCTCTAACTCCATGTAGTCTGGAAGCCCTGTCGTTTCTTTTGGCAGGCATTTGGCTGAAGTCCTCCTTAAGAGGCAATGACTGTGTTTGTTTACATTTGTGCTAAAGACCTCCTTGTCAAGGCATGTTACCTAAGTCCTCCTAGGTGAAGAGGCAATTGATAGATAGAAGGGATTTGCAATCAATCCCCTGTTATTCAGTGAGTCTTTCATTATGCTCGCACTACGTGCTGATGCTCTTGAACCTAACCCAAGATCCTTGTATATAGAGTCAGTCAAGCGGAATAGGGTCCCACATTCTGGATCCCCACGTTTTTATTGATTTGAAGCTCACCCAGGCCCGGGTTAAGAGCTATGAGGTCTTATCCTCATTACCTTTCATCTGCTCACCCTGACGGTCAATGTCAGTGGTTAAGAGCCCTCAGATACCCTTCCAGTGTTGGCTTGTTTGTCGAGGTTGATATGACCCCTTGACTAAAGCCCAGCCTTGTATGAGCCACTTGTTTGCATATAGTGTGTGATACCTGTTCACATGTGCTTGTGCTTGTTTACTTGCTGTTTAGGCTAGCTTGCTTCCTATGCGAGTTAGGTTCCGATTAGAGACTTCAGCTTAGGGATCGTATGCATGACAACTTTTAGGCTCGAGTCGTAGTCTCCCTATTAGTTTGTTATCTCCCTAGTCTCTGGTTAGGAGAGTTTTTCCCTGTTAAGGGGAACTACGTCGCCCTGATTCTCATACCAGATGAGATACGTAGGCAGGAGATTGAGCTGATCTCTCCGGGCACCCTTTTCTTTTTTTTCCAACCTTTTTGCTTCTGCGTGTGTGTGGTTGTACCCTTCCTTTGTTCGGAGTCTGATGTAAGTCCATCCATTGGAATTCGGTTTCCTGTTTGTGTTTTTTTGTGTGGAGTTGGATATAAGTCCATTGATTGGCATTCCATTTCCTGTTGTGTGTTTGCTTTTGACGTCTCAGCGTCTCCTTTCAGTATCTGTTTCGGCGTGCGTTAGCCGAGCTACGAGTGCTCTGATTCTTCTTCTGGTTAGAGAAGATACGTATGCATAGGATGCGATGTCCTAGCGAGCATGTTTCCCATTTCCCAGAACTACGTCAACTCTGATGTTTGTTTCTGACAAACTACGTAGGCCCAGGATGCGATATCCTGCCGAGTCCGCTTTCTCCATCTTCTTTCACCTGTGTTTTATTCCAGTGTGTGTGTGCGTTCTTTGAGCAGTTTATCAGTAACCTTATTCTTTCCTTCTGAGCGTGGATCACGTCGAGTACGATGGAGGTGAGGGGGTGCTAATACCTTCCCCTTGCGTAACCGACTCCCGTACCTTGCAATCTCTGGTCGTAGGACCATTCCTTTCCTTTCCAGGTTTACTTCGAGCGTTTCCTTTCCCTCCTTTGGGATAAATAACACACGGTGGCGGCTCTGTGTCTTTTCCCGCCGGTTGTTTTTCGCGTATGCGACAGCTGGCGACTCTGCTGGGGATAATCAAGAAGTTGACCTCTTGCTGGTCCATCTTCCCTAAGCGAGTCAATCCTAGCGCTCTTTAGGATAGTTTTGGTTCCTTTTGCTGCTTTATTTATTGCATTTATGATCATTATGCTGTGGTTGTATATATGTGCATATATGTTTGCACGCATCATATTATCATTGTGCTGGCTGTGTATCTGTTTCTCTATTGGGTGGGAGTTACAAGAGGTAAAAGGCCCAATACACAGGTTATGAGTGAACTCTAGGATACCTAGGAATAGAGTGATTCATGGGAAACGGTTGGTATGGCGCCACTTAGCGGAACATGGTATCACGAGCAGTTCAGATTCTGATAGGGTATTATCGTAGCATACATCTGGTGTGCATATGATGATATTCTTGAAAGGATCGTTTATCCTGCGTTTCTCTTGACCTTACACTGGCCTAGATGACACCCGTGAGTGGGGCGGGAATGAATCATTTACAAGTATTGTTGGTGACCGTGTCCTGTTGGTGACTTCTGTTTGGTTCTTGTTGGTGACCGTTGGTTCTGAAGTATGGGTTCCAGATGATCAAAATCTGTGGTTTCCGGCTTCGAATTCATGCCGAAGTTCTGATCTTGTGCCTCGTGATACTCAGCCAGCCAGTCACATCATTTTGCATCATAGCATGTTTATTTTCAAAAAAAAAATAATGCATACAAAAAAAAATGAAGAAAAAACCTAACTTGCACATGCATATCATTTCTCAGGTTTATTCAGGAGTCTGTTCACGTCGAGAGATGGCAGCCATTCCAGAGTTGAAGAGGAAGACTTGCACCTATAGCTTTTACCGTGAGCCTTTGACATCCTTGGAAGAACTGGGTAATCTGGTGACCGACCGTAATCAGAAGACTTTTGGCAACTTATATCCATGTTTTGTTATTGTTTGTCTGTTGTATGGGAGGATTCAATTGTATGACCATGTTGTTGGCATTTGTATTCCTATGATCATACTGTGGAGATTGGAATAAGTCCAGATAGATTGGCATCTGATATCCATGTTTTGCTTTTGTTTGGTGTATGTGAGGATTCAACTGTAAGTCCATGTTGTTGGCATTTGAATTCCTGTGATCATTTTGTGGAGATTGGAGTAAGACCATTTATTGGCATCTGGTATCCTTGTTTGCTTTGGTTCTTTGGAGATTGGTATAAGTCCAGTTGATTGGCATCCGGTATCCACTCTTTTGTTTGTTTTGCTTTAGGAGATTAGTGTAAGTCCGTAGATTGGCATCTGATATCCGTGTTTTGCTTTTGTTTGGTGTATGTGAGGATTCAACTGTAAGTCCATGTTGTTGGCATTTGAATTCCTGTGATCATTTTGTGGAGATTGGAGTAAGACCATTTATTGGCATCTGGTATCCTTGTTTGCTTTGGTTCTTTGGAGATTGGTATAAGTCCAGTTGATTGGCATCCAGTATCCACTCTTTTGTTTGTTTTGCTTTAGGAGATTAGTGTAAGTCCATTGAGTGGCATCTGATATCCTTGTTTATTTTAGGAGATTGGTGTAAATCCATTTATTGGTATTCGGTATCCATCTTTGTTTGTGAGATTGGTGTAAGTTCATTGATTGGCATCCGGTATCCATTTGTTTGCTTATTTGTTATTGCTCTTTGCCTATTCCAAAGGACACACTTGAATCATCTTCTATATGATTTCAAGAGGTGAACCCTTCTAAGAAGTTTTACACTCCATTGTCCATACCCTTTTTGTTCTAAAAATCCTTTTCACATCTTGTTGACTTTTAAAACTTGAAATAAATGTTGTGCAAACATCCTCATGCCTTTTCAAACTAGAAACCTGGGCCTTAAGTCCTTGACTTTTCAAACTTCACTTTTGTTAAATACTTCTTCATGAATTGAATTCTAATCATACTTTGACCATATTTTGTAAATGCTCATAACCAATTAACTTCACCCATTCAATTGTTTTGTGGCTTTGTCCATTGTTGATAATTTTTCATACATTAGCCATAGGTTTCAATTATCATAGTGGTTGATGTAAATCTTACCATGTCCTTAGTGATTGAATTGTAAGTCTTCCTTGCTTATTATAGGGTTAACCCCTCACTAGCAAGTTGAAGCTTTTCTCACATGGTGGACTTGTTGGTCTTGGTTGAGTTTTCTCCCATTGATAATGAAAAGCCTTAGTGCTCTTGTTTTAAAATTGAATCCACTCATGTTTGGAAATCTTTTAGCCGAACTACGGCGTTTTGATCCTTTACCTTTTATGGAAAGGTACGTAGGCAACAGATTCATCCGTTCAAACACAAAAATAATAGATTGTACATTCTTTTCTCATCATCCCATTCATGTTTGCACAATAAATATTTAAAAACAAATAACATTTTTCTTAAAACAAGTGTGAAAAGGGCTCCCTAGGAGTACCTAGGACGTTTTGGGTGCCTAACACCTTCCCATTGCGTAATTTACCCCTTACCCAGATCTCTGATCTTTTCATTAGTTTTCTATGTGTAAAACTTCTTAGGCTTTTGTTTGCTTTTTAGCCAATCCTTTGGATAAATAAAAGTGCGGTGGCGACTCGATTTCTTTGTATGCTTTGCTTGTGGTTTAATCAATAAATCATATAGTGACGAATACACCGCTACAGAAAAGTGGCGACTCTGCTGGGGAGCGAACTCCTTGGTCGTATTGCCTACTTTTCACCCTTGTTGTGATATTGTTATGTGTTATTTGACATATTTTTGTACAATTTGGGATAACTGTATTGATTGTAATGCTTGAATTGCTTGATATACAATTGCTGTTTGCTTTGGTGATCTCTGTGAGATGAGTTCTATACCCGAACTCGAGTGCACTCTAGGATAGGAGAATGGCATAGTCTTGTTGACTGGTGTGGAGTATTCCTTAGCCAGTTGACTTGCGAGTCCATTCACTTTGTGGAGGTCATGTTGGATTAATAATGTCACACAAGTTATTTGTGGTTAGGCATTATTCTTTCAATCATGTGCCTTAGAAGCCAAGGACCTTAGTTTACCAAGCCCATCTTGGCCTACTTTTAAGACGTAGTGCGGAAGTCGTTCAGGTGTCAGATCTGATACGATTGTTACGCGATACTACACTCACAAGAGTCTCTCTTGAGAATATTTTTGGAATACGAGTATTCGTTCCTCCGATAATATCCGAAAGATGGGACGATGATTATGGGAACCTCTGATAGAACATGTCTGACAGGTTTAAACCCTAGTACACTCCCTTTGGGTGGTTCTTAACCGAGACTCCATGTTTGTGACTCTCAGCAAACCCGTGATTCATGGTGGAGTCGTTCAGTTGATAAGGTGTAAAACCTAAATCCACCAAAACGGATGGTTGATATTAAGGATGTCAGAGCCGGTTCATGTACCGTTAATATCAATGGAACTTGGGTCTCGATAAGGTGAAAACCTAAATCCACCAAAATGGATGATTGATATTAGGGATACAATGAACTTTCCCATGACCTTTGTTTGGTGTGCATTGCTTGATCCTTGAGTGCGATTGTTGCATTCATGCATTCATCTGCATTTCATGTCATCAGAAAAAGAGAAAATTTTCAAGGAACTTAAAGGGTTTATTTGCAAAATTTTCAGACATGGAAAGACCAAAAAGGCATACAAAGAAGTACAGTTTCAGACAACCCGATGTAAAAGAGTTAAGGAATCTGACATCTCATGTATTAGATCCCTTGGGGTTCAAAGCTCGCTATGGGAAGCTTCTGCCTCTGTTGACTACTCAGGTTGATGAGGGTCTGATGAGTACTCTGGCGCAGTTTTATGATCCTCTGTATCACTACTTCTCTTTTCCGGACTTCCAGTTGTTGCCTACTTTGGAGGAGTATTCTCACCTTATTGGGATCCCGATTCTGGATCAGGTGCCGTTCAGTGGCTTGGAGAGAATTCCGACTGCTCGAGAGATTGCAAGTTTGTTGCGCATAGATGAAGACTTGATCAAAGCTAATCTGACTACCAAAGGCGGAATTCAGGGTTTTCCTTCCGAGTTCCTCATTGCTCAAGCTACCTTGTATGGGAAGGCCAGGAGTGAGGATGCCTTTGAAGCTTTATTTGTGTTGCTCATCTATGGGTTGGTTTTGTTTCCCAACTTCGACAAATTTGTGGATATGAACGCCATTAGGATCTTCTCAGTTCTTAATCCCGTTCCGACTTTGTTGGGGGATGCCTATTTCTCTTTGCATCTGAGGAATGCGAAGGGTGGAGGAGTTATTGTCTGCTGTCTACCTCTGCTGTATAAGTGGTTTATTTCGCACTTGCCGCAGACCGTTGCTTTCAAGGAGAACAAGGGATGTCTACGGTGGTCTCAGAGGCTTGTGTCTCTCACTAATGATGATATCTCTTGGTATGATCGCGTGTAAGATACTGTGCAGATCATTGATTATTGTGGTGAATTCCCTAATGTGCCTCTTCTTGGTACATGTGGTGGAATTAGCTACAATCCTATTCTCGCACGTCGTCAACTTGGGTTCCCCCTAAAGGATAAACCTCATAATATTCTGTTAGAAGGTGTGTTCTTTCAGGAGGGTAAAGATCCCCAAGGCCTGAAAGCCAGATTTGTCCGCGCTTGGCGCAGTATTCACAAGAAGATTAGAGATGAGTTAGGTCCGAAGAATTGCATTGCTTTGGAGCCTTACACCTCTTGGGTCAGACAGAGAGCTGCCGTGTACCTGATGCCTTATGATCATCCGAGACCTACACCGTTGGATGTGGCTGGGCCTTCAACCCTCCCTACCCAACGTGTAGAGGAGTTGAGAGAGGAAGACCTTTCACGTGCTTGGATCCGTGAAAGAGAGGAATTGCTGTAGCAGCTTAAGGAGAAGGACGCTTTGATTGAGTTTCTCGAGCATCGGGTGATTGACGATCCGAACGATACTTGGACTTCTCTGCTTCCTCAGTCTTCCAAATTCTGGAAGAGGAAGTATGATCAGCTTGCTAAGGAGAAAGCAGATATGGAAGCAGCCTATGAGAGAGAGATCAAGAAGCTGTGTGTATCTCGTCTTCCAGCATCCCGAGCTTCTAGGGATCCATAGGATGTTGTTTTCCTTTTCTCTTTGTAATGATCAAAAATGCTGTACTTCTTTGTTGAATATATTGAATGAGATATTTTCCATATGAAATCAAAATGCTTAAATATTCAAAATATTGCAAATAATGCCCTAAGGGTTCCTTGAAAATAATTAAAGCATATGCACGAGCATTACATGCATCATTTTTGCATAGCAGGTACCTTGTTTCTGGTCTTCTTGTCCTAACTCTGTGTTCTTCATTTATTTTGAAGACAAGCTGACTCACCAGTATTATACTCGAGGCAATTCTGCAAGAGTTATGGATCAGTTGGAACAAGAGAACCGTGAGCTGAAGGAAGAGGTCGCTCGCCTGAGCGCTTTGATGGAGCAGTTTCTGTCTGCTCAGAATCAGTCTTCTCCAACTCCTGCAACTCCTCCTCAGAGGACGGTTATTTCAGAGGTCGCTGCTTCGACCGTGCCAGTAGCCAATGCTCATTTTGTGCCTAATGCTATGCCAGCCGGGTTCCCTTGGGGTATGCCTCCAAGTTTCATGCCTGATATCCCTGCTCCGACTTTTGCTCACATGACGGCATCTAGCCCGGTCCCTGTTGCTGCTCCTCCTATCGTGCATACCATTCCCAGGGGTGTCCTGGGAAGTATAAAGTCAAATATGTGAGTCATATTAGACGATCGTTGGTCGAATTGCATCACTTACTGTGCCAGTATAGCCACATGGAGCATGACCACGATAAGTGCCGTATTTGTTCAATCAACCGTCTAGGTTGCAATCAGGTACGCAGAGAGCTTCAAGAATTGCTGGACGAGGGAACCATTGAGATTCTTCAGAATCGCAATGTTGATGAAGACGAACCCGAGGTTAATGTTATATCCCCTGTGTTCAAGCTGCCCGAGCCTGTTGTTATTCGCTATAATAGCAGCAAGCCGAAGGTCTCTCCTTCATTGGTCATCAAGCCTGCAGGCCCTGTGCCTTATTCTTCTGACAAAGTTGTGCCGTTCAGATATAATCCCGTTGCTTTGCAAGATGGGGTAGAAGTGCCTTTGCCTTCAACGTCTGTGACCAACATTGCCGATGTGAGCGGGTTGACCCGTAGTGGTCGCGTGTTTTCTGCACCTCCCAAGGCCCCTGTTGTTTCTGATGCTGTTAAGCGTCCTGTGGGGACGGCTGTTAGTAGTCAGAATCCGGCACTTGATGTTGCCAAACCCTCCTCCTCTGTACAAAAAACTCCTACTTCTTCAGTTGGCCCCAGTGGCATTGCGAATGAAGAATGTGATGAGATGCTGAGGCTCATCAAAAAGAGCGAGTACAACGTTGTAGACCAGCTTCTACAAACGCCGTCCAAGATCTCCGTGCTATCTTTGCTTCTGAATTCAGAACCCCATAGGGAGGCTCTGCAGAAAGTCTTGGATCTGACATATGTTGATCTTGATGTCACTATTGAGCAGTTCGATAGCATAGTTGCAAACATTACTGCTTGCAACACCTTGAGTTTTTGTGACGCTGATCTCCCGGAGGAGGGAAGAGACCATAACATGGCTTTACACATTTCTATGAATTGCAAGTCTGATGCCATGTCCAATGTGCTGGTGGACACTGGGTCATCACTGAATATATTGCCAAAATCCACACTCTCCTGATTGTCATATCAGGGGCCTCCGATGAGGCAGAGTGGTGTTGTTGTGAAAGCGTTCGATGGGTCACGTAAGACTGTGATTGGGGAAGTTGATCTCCCAATCAAGATTGGACCAAGTGATTTCCAAGTTACCTTCCAGGTAATGGATATCCACCCATCTTATAGCTGTCTCCTAGGCAGACCATGGATTCACGAGGCTGGCGCCATGACATCCACCCTACACCAGAAGCTGAAATTTGTCAAGAACAAGAAACTGGTTGTGGTAGGGGGAGAAAAGGCTCTCCTGGTTAGCCACTTGTCTTCTTTCTCATATATTGACGCTGAGGATGAAGTTGGAACGCCTTTCCAAGCTTTATCTATTGATGAACCAATTGAGAAGAAGTCTCCTTCATTTGCTTCCTACCGTGATGCAAAACTGGCCATTGAATGTGGTGCAGTTGCTGGTTTAGGGAAGGTGATTGAGCTCGAAGACAATAGATCTCGGGCTGGCATTGGCTACTGTTCTGGGGCATTTAATGAGCAAGGTTTGTTCAAGAGTGGAGGATTCATCCATAATGATCAACCTGAGGAAGAAGTTGCTGCTATCTTGGAAGAGGATGCAGAGGACGTGAACAACTTTGTCATTCCTGGTGGTGTCTGCCACAATTGGGTCGCTGTAGATGTTCCTACAGTCATCCATAGATCAGAGTAATTGTTCACTTTGTTTAAAACCCTTCTCCCACGCCAAAAGGAGAAGTGATGACATTGTTGGCAAAGCATTTATACAATGATATTTTCATTCAATCAATGCATTGTTAAAAATTTGTTTTTCCATTTGTTTTCACTTTTTGCTTTTTTGCATGAAATCAATGATCACAAAAAACCCATAAAAACAAGAATAAAAGCAATCCTTTTTCATCTGCATAATGATTTTCTTGTTTAAATTCAAAGTTTTTCATTAAACAAAATCATTATGCAGGTTGATTCTAAAACCCATTGAACATAATGATCCAACGCCATCTCCCAATTTTGAATTCCCTGTATTCGAGGCAGAGGAAGATGATGTTGAAGAGATTCCTGATGAGATTACCCGTCTCCTTGAGCACGAGAAGAAGATCATTCAGCCGCATCTCGAAGACTTGGAAACAGTCAACTTGGGGTCTGAGGATTGTGTTCGCATGGTGAAGATTGGGGCACTTCTTGAAGAGTCTATCAAGAATGATTTGATCAGTTTGCTACGAGAATATTCAGATATCTTTGCTTGGTCGTAGGAAGACATGCCGGGTTTAGATACAGATATTGTGCAACATTTACTGCCCTTGAAGCCTGAGTGTGTGCCTGTGAAGCAGAAGCTCAGAAGAACTCATCCAGATATGGCAGTAAAGATCAAAGAGGAAGTTCAGAAGCAAATTAATGCGGGGTTTCTGGTGACTTCTACATATCCTCAATGGGTGGCCAATATTGTGCTTGTGCCTAAGAAGGACAGAAAAGTCCGTATGTGTGTTGATTACAGAGATTTGAATAAGGCTAGTCCTAAAGATGATTTTCCTCTACCACACATTGATATGTTGGTAGACAATACAGCTAAATTCAAAGTCTTTTCCTTTATGGACGGATTTTCCGGATATAATCAAATCAACATGGCACCCGAAGATATGGAGAAGACAACATTCATCACGCCTTGGGGAACATTCTGTTATCGAGTGATGCCCTTCGGTTTGAAGAACGCCGGAGCCACGTATCAACGAGCTATGACTACCTTGTTTCATGATACGATGCACAAGGAGATAGAGGTCTATGTTGATGATATGATTGCTAAGTCCTGAACGAAAGTTGAACATGTTGAACATTTGTTGAAACTTTTTCAGCGTTTGAGGAAGTTTAGGCTTCGTCTGAATCCGAACAAATGTACATTTGGAGTCCGTTCTGGCAAGTTGTTGGGTTTTGTTGTCAGCGAAAGAGGTATTGAGGTTGATCCTGCAAAGGTCAAAGCAATACAAGAGATGCCTGCACCCAAAACTGAGAAGCAAGTCCGAGGTTTTCTTGGCCGCTTGAATTATATTTCCAGATTTATATCCCACATGACTGCCACATGTGCGCCGATATTCAAGCTCCTTCGGAAAGATCAGTCTCATGACTGGACCGAGGATTGCCAGAAAGCTTTCGACAATATTAAAGAGTATCTATCTGAACCTCCGATTTTGTCTCCGCCTGTGGAAGGAAGACCTCTGATTATGTATTTGACTGTTCTTGAAGATTCGATGGGTTGTGTACTCGGTCAACAAGATGAATCAGGGAAGAAGGAATCTGCTATCTACTACCTCAGTAAGAAGTTTACTGATTGTGAGTCTCGGTACTCTATGCTTGAGAAGACATGTTGTGCTTTGGCTTGGGCTGCTAAGCGTTTGCGCCAGTACATGATAAATCATACAACTTGGTTGATATCCAGAATGGATCCAATCAAGTATATCTTCGAGAAGCCTGCTTTAACTGGGAGGATTGCCCATTGGCAGATGTTGTTGTCTGAGTATGATATCGAGTATCGAGCTCAGAAGGCTATCAGAGGTAGTATCTTGGCTGACCATTTAGCGCACCAGCCGATTGAAGATCATCAGTCTGTTCAGTATGACTTCCCAGATGAGGAGATTTTGTATTTGAAAATGAAAGATTGTGATGAGCCTACACTTGATGAAGGTCCGGAACCTGGTTCCAGATGGACGATGGTGTTTGATGGCGCTGTAAATCAGTATGGAAATGGAATTGGGGCAGTGATTCTTACTCCTCAAGGTACCCATATTCCGTTTACAGCAAGGCTAACT
The DNA here is from genome assembly GCF_024323335.1 of Lathyrus oleraceus. Lineage (NCBI taxonomy): Eukaryota > Viridiplantae > Streptophyta > Magnoliopsida > Fabales > Fabaceae > Lathyrus > Lathyrus oleraceus. Next base: position 55,864,789 of record NC_066580.1, on the reverse strand, counting down.
TTCAAATGCACGAATAATATGGCTGAGTACGAGGCCTGTATTATGGGACTTGAAGTATGCATTGATTTGAGAATCAAGCATCTTGATGTGTATGGTGATTCGGCCCTCGTTGTTAATCAGATCAAGGGTGAATGGGAGACGAATCAGCCAAGTCTCATTCCATATAGAGATTATGCAAGGAGGATTTCAACTTTCTTCACAGAAGTTGATTTTCATCATTTTCCTCGAGAGGATAATCGGATGGCGGATGCTCTTGCTACGCTTGCTTCAATGATTGTTGTGAAATATTGGAATGAGGTGCCCAATATTGTCGTGATGCGCTTGGATAGACCAGCTCACATATTTGCAATTGAAGAAGTGACAGATGACAAGCCTTGGTATTTTGATATCAAGAATTTCCTCCAGAACCAGGTCTACCCGCCCGAGGCATCTGTGAAAGATAGGAAAACCTTGAGAAGGTTGTCAGGCAGTATCTACCTCAGTGGTGAAGTACTGTATAAGAGAAATTTTGACATGGTTTTGCTCAGATGCGTGGATAGACACGAAGCAAACCTGTTGATGACTGAGGTCCATGAGGGTTCATTTGGTACTCATTCCAATGGACATGCCATGGCTAGAAAGATGTTGAGAGCAAGCTACTATTGGCTGACAATGGAGTCTGATTGCTGCAAATTTGTGAAGAAATGCCACAAGTGTCAGATTTATGCAGATAAGATTCATATTCCTCCGACACTTCTGAATGTGATTTCATCACCATGGCCTTTCTCCATGTGGGGAATTGACATGATCGGCATGATTGAGCCGAAAGCGTCCAACGGACACAGGTTTATTCTCGTAGCAATTGATTACTTCACCAAATGGGTTGAAGCCGCTTCGTATGCGAATGTCACCAGACAGGTGGTTGTGAAGTTTATCAAGAATCAGCTGATTTGCCGTTATGGTGTTCCAGATAAGATCATTATTGATAATGGATCTAATCTGAATAATAAGATGATGGATGAGTTGTGCGCTGAGTTCAAGATTGCACACCATAATTCCTCTCCTTACAGACCCAAGATGAATGGGGCTGTTGAAGCTGCTAATAAGAATATCAAAAAGATTATCCAGAAGATGACTGTTACGTACAAAGATTGGCATGAGATGCTGCCATTTGCTTTGCATGGATATCGTACGTCTGTACGCACTTCAACAGGGGCAACCCCTTTCTCTCTTGTTTACGGCATGGAAGTTGTTCTCCCAGTAGAGGTGGAGATCCCATCAATGCGAGTCTTGATGGAAGCCAAGTTGACTGATGCTGAATGGATTCAGAGTCGTTATGACCAGCTGAATTTGATTGAAGAGAAGAGATTGACTGCCATGTGTCACGGTCAGTTATATCAGCAGAGAATGAAGAAAGCATTCGACAAGAAGGTCAAGCCTCGTGTGTTCTGAGAAGGTGACCTCGTGCTCAAGAAAGTCTTGTCTTTCGCGCCCGATTCCAGGGGCAAGTGGACTCCAAATTACGAGGGTCCATATGTTGTTAAGAGAGCCTTTTCAGGCGGTGCTTTGATGCTTACAACAATGGATGGGGAGGATTTCACTCGTCCTGTGAATTCAGATGCAGTCAAGAAATACTTTGCCTAAAAAAAAGTATATGCAAAATAAAAACAGAATAGCTCGCTAAGTTGAAAACCCGAAAGGGCGACTTAGGCAAAAATGAGCGTCTCGGTAGAGAACCCGCAAGGGTGATCCAGGCAAAAGTTAGAGACTTGAAAAAGAGTATATTTGCATCCCGCTAGATTGAGTACCCCGCTCTGGGGCAATCTAGGCAAAAATTAGGGATTTGACAAGTAACTGCATCTTGATAAGACTTTCTGTTCACCAACCGTCTGATCGTCAGAGGATTCTCGATTCGTCATCAACTGAAGCTTCGAATACATCAAGATTCAAATTGGTAGAGAAAGGATCATTATGTTCAATGTAGCCCTCTTCCAATATATATCACTGATTTCAAATTTGTACAGATCTATGGAGTCTTGCCATTTGCAGGCTACCATTCCATCAAATAAATTTGAGCTTTTTATCCAGTTATTTGCACTCTTATTTGTTTCAATTCAACAAATGTTTTGCATGTTTTAATTGATAAAATGTCATTGTTTTAAAACAAATCCAAATTTTTCAAAATTTGTTGTTTTAAAAGGATACTTAAGAATGTCTCAGTGCTCTCCCAAGGGTAGCATGATTTCCAACAGGTAAGAGATTTGTTCATATTCCTGGTTTGGGTATATCCTTATCTCGCCGGTTTTGCTGTTGGGGTTGTTCCCCCAAGCATAGTTGTTGGTGGGGTTGTTCCCCAATATAGTCGCAAGCAGAGTGTTGTTGAAGACTCAGTTTTCTCCAGTAGCAGGCTTCCCTAGCATGGATGTTGTTTTTGAAAGATTCAGTCGGTGGGTTGACATCCCCGAACTTTATTTGTCTCCTTAGCACAGTCGCGAGCAGAGTTGTTGTCACTCTCCCCAGTGCAGTTGCCAAGTAGAGTTGTTGATTTCTCGCTATCAGAGTGTTTGTTCTCCTCAGCAGAGCAGGATTTATTTTCCTACTCAGTGGTTGATTGGGTTGATATCCCAGTATTTTCATCCATTTTGTCCCCCAACCTAGTCTGCAGATTGGTTGTTGTGGTAGTTTATGCCTGTTGGAAAACTCTCTCGATCCCCAGTAGAGTGGCTTTTATTGCAGAATCTACTGACGTGATCCGTCGGATGTGTGTTCTCCCCAGTAGAGTGGCTTATTGCGGAATCTACTTGTGTGATCTGTTGGATGGCTGACATCTTTCCCCAGTAGAGTTGCTTGTGCAGTTAGATGCTACCTGGATGATATTGGTCTCCCGCAGTGGGTTACTCCACGGAGTTGTTTGGAGTTGCTTTTGCAGCAGTTCTTGCTTGTGCAGTGAACCTGTTATATCTCAGTTGATATGTGGATCCCCAGTGGATATCTCAAGATTTTCTCTTGTTCCCCTACAGATTGGTCTTGTGGCAGTTTGCCCGTTGTGACTTCCTGTGCCCTGGTTGGGTTGGTTTGCTGATCCATCACTCAGAGATTTGGTGTTTCCTGATATTTCTGGTCTTTTTGCCTCTTCGCAGATCTTTGCTTTATAGCATGTGGATCTCCAGCAGATTGGCTTTCCAGTTGGTTTTCCCTGGAAGTATAATACCGGGCGTTTGATTCCTGGGCCTGTTGTGTTGGATATGTCTGTTTTGTCAGCATTCATCAAACATAAATTACGCATATTCATACATTCATAAACATTCAGATATTCATATTGCATTTTTTTGCCATATATCCTTTGTTTGTTGTTTCCCTGCCATGGGTGGTATAGATCTCTTTATAGATCTTTCTAAGCAGATGTCGGGTGTTTAAATATTTCCATATAGGGTCAGCCTCGTAAGCAGATAGCGTCTGTCTTTCCTTCTGCAGTTCCCCACTGAGATGTATCCTCGTGGACGACGGTTTCTTCCATTTCCTCCCAACACATATATTGGGATGGAGTTTTCCTATTGAGTTATATCCTCATTAGGATGAGTCTTGATTCAGTCTGTCTTTTTGGATTAACCCCGAATTGGCGTTTGTCAACTGTTTCTCGTGCTTCCCAGTGGGGTGTTCCCCAGCGGGTATGTTTGGGCCTCTACCCAGTAACCAGTAGTTGTAAGTCCTGTGTTCCTTGCCCTTTTGATGGAATTGGTGGTTATATACCTTTTATTCCTCGGCAAGAGTTGTGGTTTTCTACCTGGTAGTCGGTAGTCGTAAATCCTATCTTCCTGCTCTCCAGCAGTTTGTGGTTTGTTATAAACCCTGTTTTGTTCCCGTGCGGATTTGTGATTTCCATCCCCACACGGAGTGGTTAGTTTTCTACCCAGTATTCGGTAGATGTAAACCCTAATGTTGTTTATCCCCACCTAAGTATGGCTACTACCCCATATTCGGTAGTTGTAAGTCCCATCTCTTTTCCCCTAGCAGAGGTAACCTTTGTGGTTCGTTCTGGTTGATGGTGGATTGTGCTGTTGTTGTGGTTTTATCCCCAACAGAATTGGTGTCTCACTGTGGAATAAGTTGAATAATTGTTCAGTATTTGGCATATTGTTCACCCTATCCCCAATTTGAGTTTGTGGTCTTCTACCCCGTATTCGGTAGTTGTAAATCCCATGTTGTGATTTTTCTCCCCAGCGGAGTTCGTACCTTGTGGTACAGGTGGATAGTTGCCGGATGCTTGCAATTTTTCCTCAGCTGAGTCTTTGGTTTTCTACCCAGTAGTTGGTAGTGTTAACCTCTTGTTTCCTCAGCCAGATTTTTGGTATTCTACCCCGTATTCGGTAGTTGTAAACCCTAATTTCTCCCCTTTGCAGAGTTAACCTTGTTGTTCATCCTAACCGATGATGGTTACTCTTTGTGGTTATATTCATTTTTTGTTCGATGTTGATATTCCTCTTTGCCTCTGGACAATTGCCGGATGCTAGAAATTATTTCCTCAGCAAGTCTTCTGGGTCATTGCCATATGCTCGCAATGGTATCCCCTTTGAAGTCGCCGGTGGGTCTTTTCACCGTTTGATAGTGATTTGTTCCCCGGATCATTGATTATTTATCATTGTATCCCCAGCTTTTCTTCTTGGATAATTGCCGGATGCTTGCAATTTATCCTCAGCAGTTTGCCTTTCATTTACCCGTTTGCCTGGTAATAATTGCTGTTCCCTTTGATCGGTCATCTTTATATACCTAGTTATGGTATCCCGATGCCTTTCGTTTCGGTCGATTTATCCTTTGTTAACCCAGTAACCGGTTGTGGATAATCTTCCATGCGAGTATATTATTCACGGTCTGCCGATAATGAATAATATGTCTCATGCAATCTTCAGCCGAAACCTTTTTTGTTTCTCCAGTCGAGTAAGATTCGTTATTTCTCTCTGCGGAGTTGAATATTCTTTGTTGTCGGATAATTGCCGGATGCTTGCAATTTATCCCTTTGAGTTGTCTTTCATTTACCCGGATGCTTGGTATCGATTGTCTCTCTTTTTGGTTAGTCACCTATTATATGCCCTAACCGGTATCTCTGGTGTCTTGTCCTTTCGAGTATATTATCCACGGTCTGCCGGTAATGAATAATATATCTCATGCACTCTTTGGTTGGAGTCCTTTGTTGATTTTCCCTAGTAGACTAAGATTCGTATTCTTTGTAGAATCGAATATCCATCCTTTAACCAGTTTGCGTTTTGGATGATGAGTGTTTTGGCATATATACCAATCCACGTTTTCGGTAGTTCACCTATTATATACCCAGTAACCGGTATCCCTGGTGTTTCTTACCATGCGAGTGTATTATCTACGTTTTGACGGTAATAGATAATGTATCTCATGCGAGTATTCTATCCAAGTTTTGACGGTAATGGATATTATATCTCATGCGCTCTTTGGGTTTGTGTCCCCAGTTGAGTAAGATTCGTCTTCCCGTTGTGGATTCGAATGTCCATCCTGTAAGTCGATTTGCTTTTTCAAGCCCTCTTTTCGGATGATGAGTGTCTTGGCATATATACCAATTCACGCTTTGGTCGGTCACCTATTATATACTTCGGTATCTCTGGTGTTCCTTCCTTTCTACTCCCTATTATGACCTCGGTCCCTTGTGGAGTCAGATTTTCTTGAGTTCTGTTACCCTTATACCGGTAACACCTCGTCTTGTTGCTTTTCCCCAGGAGAGTCTCTTTGTTAGACAGTTTCCCTGTGGATTTCCTGTTGTGATTTTACCCTTTGCTATATTGGCGTTTTCCCCAGTATATGCATTTCCCCGGCAGGGAGGTTCTTTGTGAATCTTTTCCTGGTCCGAGTCCGGATTTTTATCCGAAGTATCCTTTGTGGATAGTTTGAGTCAGCTTGTGTCTCTCCAATGGATGTTTTGTCTTTTGGAATCTCCTTTTCCCCAGTGGGAGTCCTTTCACTTCCCTAGTGAAGTCCCCAGTCTGATTTCTGTTATCCCCTAATCAGAGTTGTGGCTTGCGCACGTTGAGTCAGTTTTGTTTTTTTCCAACTCGGAGTCGTGTCCTGCTCACGCATTCTTTTTCTTTTCTTATCCCCTATAAGAGTCCCAATAGGAGTCTTGTTAGAATCTCCGTTCCTGGTGAGTGTATCACTCCGATGGATCGTCTTTTTCTTCTGTGTGAACTATATCCCCACAGAGTTTTTGTCTTTTGCATGCATACATCTGCATCATGAGGTCTCTTAGGGACCAAAATTTGTCTCATTACTGTTATTTAAGCCCATTCTACCGCGTCGAGATGAAGATTTCTAAACTTCACTTCTCCGGCTAGAATGATCTTAAATAGGGGCATCTGTAAGACCCCAATTTTGTCCCTAAGATCCCTCAGGGCATCATATCATATCATATCATTGCCTCAAGGATCATTGTATACCTTTGCTTCCTTCCTAGTGGGTGGGTTATCTTGTGAGTGTGGTTCTTGATCACCAAGCATGTATTGCATTGGTATATCATTGCTTTTCATTTGTTTACTAACCAAAAGTACAAAAATATGTCATCTAACCTTGTTACTTGCAAATGAAGCAAACTAGGTCAAAACAGTCAAAATCAGTCATTGAGCAATGGATGGTGGCCATTCTTGCAGAATTTGGGCATCATGATTATTCATCAAGAGTTCATATGTGTTGTGATATCATTGGGAATCAAGATCCCAAGTGGTAGAAGCTTGAAATTCATCAGAAAATGGCTCAGTCAACCAAAACCCTAGCAAAGTCAATTGTGGTCAACTGTGCATTTAATCAAGGATTTGATGGTGGGAGATGGTTGGAAAGGTCTCATTCATGTCCATACAAGTCTCATTTGGCATTTCAAGCATCATCATTGAAGAATTGGAGGTCAGATGAAAAGTTTCCAAAAATAGTAAGTGACGTGTAATTTCAAACTGCCAAAAATGGAAAGGTCTTCTCCTCAAATTTACATTATCAAGCAAGCTTCAAATCAAATTTTGTCCAACATGAAAGTTGAAGATCTTGCTCTCACCTTTCCAAAAAGTCCAAGAACACTCATTTCGCATTTGTGGTTGGCAAGTTATGATCAAATCATTTTCAAGAAATTTTGAACTTCAAGCTTGGATAACTTTCACACCATTTGGCCAAATTGAGTGGGGTTTTTTGGAGCAATCTCTATTTGATGTGTACTATCATAATCCTTCATCACATTTCATCAAAAATCATCATACAAAAAGTCCATTTTTCAAGTGAATCAATTTGAATTTTGGTGGGAAAAAAGGTGAATTTGAAAAGTAAGCATAATTTTCACTCCAAATCAATTGCATTGGCCTTAAAACAGAAATTGTGACTTGCTGCAAGGGATTTTGGCACTGTTCCATTGGCGCATGATCATAAGGGCATTTTGGCCAAATTCTATTAACATACTTAATTCACTAATCCATTCCATTTTTGCCTAATCATGTTTAGCTAGTGTGATTAACAGGTACTATATAGTCCTAATCATAACAGAATTCTGCATCAACATTTCACAATTTCAGATCCAAACTCAAAATCTCTCAAATTCTCTCAAATTTTTCTCAAACTTTTTCAACTTTTCTCCATAGAATTTCACCATTCTTTTTGCTTGTGCTTGTGCTAATCATCATCTGCAGGTATTATTGGAGATCTGTTGAAGCAAATCTTTGAAAATTCTTGAAGAATCGCATCTATTGCAGCTTGCATATTCACATGGCAGTTGGAAATTTCTTCAAATTCAAGATGTATTGAGCTGAAGTCTTGCTTCCAAGCATTCATTCAAACATCATTGAGCATCTGTTTGCACAATTGAGGCCTTGAGGAGCACGAATCAAGATCTGCATCTTCAAAGAGGTAAGAACTCGACCATTCCAATTCTCACAATTATCATGTGGCTCTTATAGATCTTAGCATGTAGAGCATTCTGCAATTTGAATCGTGCAATTTCATTAAATTTTGAGCAAGTTATGTGGATTTGAAATCTGGATGTTGAAACTTGTTTTGATCGATGCTCTTAATATGGTTAGAATTAGGACAAATCAAGGTTAGATTAGTGATCTATGATGAAAGACGAGTTGAATGATATATTGCTTGTTGATTTCTGTAACCAAAAGTTCTTGGTGATTATGAACAGCATGAGGATGAGGATGAATGTTAGGTTTCGTTTCTAGATTGCTTCTTTGATCTGCCTTGCCTTCATTTTGCATGTGTTTCTTTGTTTTTGAGCCATGAGCCAATCACGTTGTGCCACACACGTAAATGAAACAGAGAGTTTCATCATTGAACGCACCAGTTTTCAAACACACACACACTTCGATTCCGCTCCACATCATTTCTTCATTTGGCTTTTTGCATTTTTATCTTAGGCTTCACATGTTCATCCTTGCTTGTTCATTCATTTTTTATTTTTTTTTCACATTAAAAAAATGATAACTCAAAAAATACTCATCCAATTTACATGATTCTTTTTGTGAATTGTTCCTCATCATGTCCTTTATTTTTTGATGATTTTCAATAAATTTGTGCGCGGTTAGAAAAAATAATTGCCTAGGGTTTGTTCTTGCTTATGCATTCATGTACCTAGCTTACCATTTCATTTGTGAAATCATGATGGTTGATCCAAAATGATTGAAATTTTACATGCATAATCTAGACTCATTCCTGGTCATTTTGGTATATAGTTTTCTATTTTTGCATTTCTGGATTGTGAGATATGATGTGATCTTTGGAGGTGTGACAATGTGTGTCACACCATTTCTTGTTCATCTTCTTGAATTTCCTTACCATGCCATATGAACTCAAAATTGCTCTGAATTTTCGCATGATGACACTTCTGGATGTTAGGATTAAGCATGTTTTTTTGTAGAATTTTTGGATCCTTTTCCTATTTGATTGAGTTTTTCTTTGCTGTTTGGTCATAATTGAACTTTCCTTGAGTGTTCAACTTCCATGATTTGTGAAATCCTTGATATGTATTGGATGGATTTGAAATTTGGCATGCGTCTTATAGACATCTTGAAGGTTGCCATGGCTTTGGTTTCACTCATTTATCATGTTTGGTTGCTGTTTTATGATGGTTTGAAGTTGATGCATGATTTGGTGCTTTGTATTAGCTTGTATATGCATATCTTGACTTCATGATTTTTTTTGATATGCTTCCACTTGTCCAAATCCCATGATTTTTGGTATGTTGCTCATTGAATATGTTCTGGTTAAGCATGATTGTTCTGGGAATTTATTGAGCCATTTTGGTCTTGATATGCTTGTGTTCATTCTGCTTACATCATTGAGTTTCCAACTTGCATAGTTTGACATGTTTTGCTTATGAAATTGATTTGGTGCATAGTTTTGATATGAGACCAATTGGTCTTTGTTCTTACTTGATTAATCTTGATTTTGGTTGATTTTCATGTTCTGTTTTAAATTTTTCTCCTCCTTTGACCCTAGGCTTTGTCCTAGTGGTCTTGCTTCTCATGTTTGAGTTGTTTTTCAGGTTGAAGAAGCAATTGCTTTAAGGAGATTAATTCAAGTTGATTAAGTTTGGTTTATTTGATTGCTATGAACTAACTTGGTTTGTTTTGTAGGATGCCTCTAGATCATTTGATTTGAGTTTGTGCTTTGCACATGTGATTGATTGTGTTGACTGTTGGTTCTTATCTTGTCTGTTTGACTTTGTGATTTGTATACTGATTATATTTGATTGATTTCAGGTACATTAGTTGCTTTAGTTCCTTTGTGAACTTGCTTTTGCTTTGCTTGATAGCATTAGCATTGAGGTATAACATCCTTTTCTTCATGTAGTCTGGAAGACCTGGCTTGTTACTTGGCCAGGCACCTGTCTGAAGTCCTCCTTAAGAGGCAATATTTGTGCTTGTTTATCTTTGTCCCCAAGCAGGAAAAGTCCTTTGAATAAGGCAATTGGTAGATAAAAGAGATGTGTAGTCCATCTCCTACTATTCTGTGTGTCATCCCTTTGCTCATATTACATGTTAAAGCATTGTGGATCCTAACCCAAGATCTATAGAGTCATTAACTTGTGGAGAGAGTTCCAACTTTCTGAACTCCCACACCTTCTATCATTTGAAGCTCTCCCTGACCAGGGATAAGAGCGTGAGGCACACCCCTCATTTCCTTTCATCTGCTTCACCTTAACTCTCAATGTTAAGGTTAAGAGCACCATTCACCCCATTCCAGTTGACTTTCAAGTCTAACCCTTGTTTGAGCCCATTGTTTGTGTATAGTGTGTGCTAACTGAATCATTGATGGCTTATTGGCTTGATCCATTTGTACATGTTTGTTTGTATGCATTTGTGCATTTATCATCGTTAATTGCTCATTATTGCATGATCATCATTTCATATCTGTGTGACCATCTTTGGTTTGCCCATTGAGGAATCAATTGTAAGTCCATTATTTGGCCATTGTTCCCATGATTTGGAAGAGATTAAGTGTAAGTCCAGATAGATTGGCAACTTATATCCATGTTTTGTTATTGTTTGTCTGTTGTATGGGAGGATTCAATTGTAAGACCATGTTGTTGGCATTTGTATTCCTATGATCATACTGTGGAGATTGGAATAAGTCCAGATAGATTGGCATCTGATATCCATGTTTTGCTTTTGTTTGGTGTATGTGAGGATTCAACTGTAAGTCCATGTTGTTGGCATTTGAATTCCTGTAATCATTTTGTGGAGATTGGAGTAAGACCATTTATTGGCATCTAGTATCCTTGTTTGCTTTGGTTCTTTGGAGATTGGTATAAGTCCAGTTGATTGGCATCCGGTATCCACTCTTTTGTTTGTTTTGCTTTAGGAGATTAGTGTAAGTCCATAGATTGGCATCTGATATCCATGTTTTGCTTTTGTTTGGTGTATGTGAGGATTCAACTGTAAGTCCATGTTGTTGGCATTTGAATTCCTGTGATCATTTTGTGGAGATTGGAGTAAGACCATTTATTGGCATCTGGTATCCTTGTTTGCTTTGGTTCTTTGGAGATTGGTATAAGTCCAGTTGATTGGCATCCAGTATCCACTCTTTTGTTTGTTTTGCTTTAGGAGATTAGTGTAAGTCCATTGAGTGGCATCTGATATCCTTGTTTGTTTTAGGAGATTGGTGTAAATCCATTTATTGGTATCCGGTATCCATCTTTGTTTGTGAGATTGGTGTAAGTCCATTGATTGGCATCTGGTATCCATTTGTTTGCTTATTTGTTATTGCTCTTTGCCTATTCCAAAGGACACACTTGAATCATCTTCTATATGATTTCAAGAGGTGAACCCTTCTAAGAAGTTTTACACTCCATTGTCCATACCCTTTTTGTTCTAAAAATCCTTTTCACATCTTGTTGACTTTTAAAACTTGAAATAAATGTTGTGCAAACATCCTCATGCCTTTTCAAACTAGAAACCTGGGCCTTAAGTCCTTGACTTTTAAAACTTCACTTTTGTTAAATACTTCTTCATGAATTGAATTCTAATCATACTTTGACCATATTTTGTAAATGCTCATAACCAATTAACTTCACCCATTCAATTGTTTTGTGGCTTTGTCCATTGTTGATAATTTTTCATACATTAGCCATAGGTTTCAATTATCATAGTGGTTGATGTAAATCTTACCATGTCCTTAGTGATTGAATTGTAAGTCTTCCTTGCTTAATATAGGGTTAACCCCTCACTAGCAAGTTGAAGCTTTTCTCACATGGTGGACTTGTTGGTCTTGGTTGAGTTTTCTCCCATTGATAATGAAAAGCCTTAGTGCTCTTGTTTTAAAATTGAATCCACTCATGTTTGGAAATCTTTTAGCCGAACTACGGCGTTTTGATCCTTTACCTTTTATGGAAAGGTACGTAGGCAACAGATTCATCCGTTCAAACACAAAAATAATAGATTGTACATTCTTTTCTCATCATCCCATTCATGTTTGCACAATAAATATTTAAAAACAAATAACATTTTTCTTAAAACAAGTGTGAAAAGGGCTCCCTAGGAGTACCTAGGACGTTTTGGGTGCCTAACACCTTCCGATTGCGTAATTTACCCCTTACCCAGATCTCTGATCTTTTCATTAGTTTTCTATGTGTAAAACTTCTTAGGCTTTTGTTCGCTTTTTAGCCAATCCTTTGGATAAATAAAAGTGCGGTGGCGACTCGATTTCTTTGTATGCTTTGCTTGTGGTTTAATCAATAAATCATATAGTGACGAATACACCGCTACAGGTTATCAGCCTCTTCAGGCAGAGCCGGGTGTTCAAGATCAGAAAGGGCCGTGTACCTTCACCAGCGCTGGGTTGATGAATCGTGGTGATGTCTTCGCTGCAGGCACTGAAGACAGTGATAGTGATAGTGATCTGGACAACTGGGTGCGCTTGTGTGCTCCAGGGGAGTGTAAGACCCCAATTTTGGCCCTAATATCCCTCATGGCCCATATCATATCATATCATGGCCTCAAGGATCATTGCATGCCCTAGCTTCCCTCCTAGTGGGTAGTTTGCCTTGTGAGTGTTTCTTGATCACCAAGCATGTTTTGCATTTGTATATCTTTGCTTTTCATATGTTTACTAACCAAAAAGTACAAAAATATTGTCATCTAACCATGTTACTTGCAGCTGAAGCCATCATCAGTCAAACAGTCAAATCAGCCATTAAACAGTGGACGGTGGGCATTCTTGAAGAATTTGGGCACCATGATCAATAATCAAGAGTTCATATATGTTGTGATATCATTTGGAATCAAGATCTCAAGGAATTAGGGTTTGGAATTCATCAGAAGTGGTTCAATCAAGCAAAACCCTAGAAAAGTCAAACTTGGTCAACTGTGGATTTAATCAGTGAATTGATGGTGGGAATTGGTTAGGGGGAGCTCATTCATGTCCATATAGGCCTCATATATCATGTCAAACACCATCATGGAAGAATTTGAAGTCAAACAGAAAATTTCCAAAAATAGAAACTTGACCTGTAATTTTCACCTGCCAAAAATGGAAACTTCTTGATCCTAAACTTACATCATGATACAAGATTCAAATGAATTTTTGCCCAAAATTAAAGTTGAAGGTCTTGTTCTCCCATTTCCAAAAAGTCCAAGAACACTCAATTCCCATGTATGGTTGGCAAGTTATGATCAATTCATTTTCAGAAATTTTTGAATTTCAAAAGGTCATATCTCTCAAACCATTTGGCCAATTTGGGTGGGGTTTTTTGCTACAAGTCATATTTGATCCACTCTTTCCAAAAATGTCATCATCATTCACCAAAACATCACCAATCAAAATGGCCTTTTTGCACTTACATGATTTATTTTCAAGTGAGGTGAAAAAGTGAAGTTTCAAATTAACCATTCCCAACCAATTTTGCCATTCAAATAAGTTCAGAAATGTTGTTTATGACTTGTTACAAGCCCAATTTCGTGCAGCACATACACCCCATGTGAAATTGGTGGAATTTTAGCAAATGGCCAAAAGCAACTCATTTAAGCTAATTGTGATTAGCAATCCTACTTAGCATGTTAAACAGCAAATATATACCACTTTTTCTGCTCAAAGCAACCCTAGCAGCCAAACATTCTAATAGAAAATCCTCACTCTCTCAAATTCTCATTTTCCCTTCATTTGAAATTTCTGCTAAGAAACCTGAAGGAATCCGAGTTTGGTTTGTTGTGCCTTCATCCACCAACCTCTGTTAAGCCATTTCAAGCCTTAAACACCAGCTGTAACACCATTTTCGTGACTGTTTTCTCCAAGCTCCATTAATGGCAAAATTTGATTGGAGCCAAACCAAGCTTTCTTGAGCCAAACAAACTTCATCATTCATCATTGGGAGCTTGTTGGAGCAACTGTTTCATCACCAAAGATCCAAACAACAACTGTTTCACTAATTTCTTCAAAATCAAGTAAGAACTCGAATCTCCAATTTCTTGAAACTATGCCATGCTTTAGTTAGGTTTTGTTGTGCTGGTCATGTTGGAACTTGAACCACTAAAAATGGTTAACTATTCTGAGAGAAATCTAAATTTCAAGTTTGATGTTAAATGTTATTTTTGCTTGATTCGTGTTGTTCAAGTTGATTCAATGAAAATGATGTTTGGATTTGTAATGCTGGATGTTTGCTGGTCATGATGGCGTGTCCAATTTCAATTTATGGGCCAGTTTGTTTTTCACGATTTTTGGAGAGGATGAAGATTCACTGTTCAACATAAACCCTAGAATATGCATGAGTTTGCCCAGAATCCTGTTCACGTGTATGCATGCGTTTTTACTGTTCCATTGAGCTGACCAATCAGGACATTTCGTTTGCCTGGCCTGTACGCTGCGTTTCATTTAGTTGTTCATATATTTACAAAAATGCCATCGGTTCCATTTATTTAAATTAAATCATTTTTATTCTCAATATTTATTTCATTTTGATTCAACATCTTACAAAATTCATAACACCTCCATGTTTAATCCAAATTTCATGAAATTTTTTGCATTATGCTCTGCTTGATCTCTACTTTTTTATCATGATTTTTCCTGAATTTTTGGGTGAGTGAATTTTAAATGATATTAGGGTTTGTGACATGTATCCATATTTTGTACCTTTTACCAAAACCTTTGTGAAATGATGATGCATTATCCATTGGCCTTGAAATTTTTTGTGCATAAACTAGACACATTCATGGTGATTTTGGTATAGAGTTAATGAATTTATCATCTCTGGTCATTGAGTTATGATTTTTTGAATTAGGGTGTGACAATTTGTGTCACACCATTGATGTGCAACTTGATGATTTTCATAGCCATGCTTCTTGACCTCAAAATGCATTGATTTTTTGCATGAACTCACTTGAGTATGTCTAGTTTACATGTGATATTTTGTGGATTTGTTTGTGGCATTTTCCAATTGATTGAGATTTTTCTCCCCTGTTTGGTCATATGTTGACTTTTTGTGACACATCATGCCATATCATTTGTGAAATTCTCATACTTAATTAGATGGACATGAAATTTGGTATGTGATTACTAGACATCTTAAGCATTGCCATGGTTTTGATCCCATTCATTTCTCATATGTTATCACTGAGTTATGATTTTTTGAAGTTGATGCATGTTTGGTTGACTTCTTTGAGCATGCTTGAAATTGTTTTGAATTTCTGATTTTCATTGACTATCTTCCCATGATCCAAATGAGCTGAAATTTTATATGCATGTCATGTTATGAATTATGATTGATCATGATTTATTTGATGATTTTTGGAAATGTTTATGATTGGTTTTGGGCTAAGTCTTGCTGTTGACTTCTATGAGCTTTCATTTGCCATGCTTTGACCAATTTTGTTTATGAAATGATGATGATGCATGATATGAACATGAAACCAATTGAGCTTGCTTCTTAAATGTTTGAATTTGATTTTGATTGGATATCACTTGCTGTTTTGACTTTCTCATTCTCTTTTGACCCTAGGCTTGCCCTAGTGGTCTTATTGCTTATGTTTGAGTTCATGTTTTCAGGTTAAGAAGCAATTGTCTCAAAGAAACTTATACAAGTTGAATGAGTTTATTTGATTATCATGAGCTAACCTCTTTGTTTGTAGGTTGCTTGGCTCATATGCCTTGAGACTTGTGCCTTGCACATTTGTCTGTTTGTTTTGACTGTTGATTCCTACCTCCTTTTGCTTTAACTTTTGAACTGTGTACTGATTCTGTTTGACTATTTCAGGTACCATTAGTTGCTTAGTTCTTTGAACTTGCTTTGCTTTGCTATTTAGCAAATTTGCATTGAGGTATAATCCCTTTTCTTCATGTAGTCTGGAAGACCTGGCCTGTTATTTGGCCAGGCAACTGTCTGAAGTCCTCCTTAAGAGGCAATGCCTGTGTGTGTTTACATTTGTCCCAAGCAGGAAAAGTCCTTCAAATAAGGCAATTGGTAGAATCCAAGAGATAAGCAACCTATCTCCTACTATTCTGTGAGTCTTCTCCTTGCTCCCATTACATGGTTGTAGCATTGAGATTCAAGCCCAAGATCTATAGAGTCTAATATGTGGAGAGAGTTCCTACTTTCTGAACTCCCACACCTTCTGATATTCAATGCTCTCCCTGACCAGGGATAAGAGCAATGAGGCACACCCCTCATATCCTTTCATCTGCTTCACCTTAGCCCCTCAATGGCAAGGTTAAGAGCACCATTGACCCTATTCCAGTTGGCTTTAATGCCTAACCCTTTTGTATGAGCCTCATTGTTTGGTTATAGTGTGTGCTGAATGATTTCACTGATTGATTGCTTATCTTCATATGCACATGTTTGCTTGCATGCTTTATGCACTTATCATCATTAATTGCTCATTATTGCATGATCATCTCATTTGTCTTTGTGACATCATTATGCTTTGTTGTTTCCCCATTGAGAACAATTGTAAGACCATTCCTTTGGCCATTGTTTCTATGATATGGAAGTGAGTTGTAAGACCATTTCATTGGCCACTCATCTCTTTGCTTGATGCATTTGTTTGATTGTATGTGAGGATGCAATTGTAAGCCCCTGTAAGTTGGCATTTGCTTTCCTGTGATCATAAGTTGCTTTGTTTGTTTGTATGTGAGGATACAATTGTAAGTCCGTGTAATTTGGCATTTGTATTCCTATGATCATATGTTGGAAGTTAGAGTAAGCCCAGATAAATTGGCATCTGACATCCAAGTGTTTGCTCCCTTTGTTGGAGATTGGTATAAGTCCAGACAGATTGGCATCCGGTATCCACTTTCTTTTCATTTCTTTGTTGAGGAGATTAGTGTAAGTCCATTGAGTGGCCTCTGATATCCATTTCTGTTTTAGGAGACTGGTGTAAATCCATTTATTGGTATCCGGTATCCGCTTTTTGTCTGTGAGATTGGAGTAAGACCATTGAGTGGCATCCGGTATCATTTGTTTGCGTACTTTATTATTGCTTATTGCCCATTCCAAAGGACACACTTGAATCATCTTCTATATGATCTCAAGAGGTGAACCTTCTAAGAAGTTTTACAATCCATCTTCATCCATTCATCCCCATTATGTCCTAAACCTTTTCACATTACTTTCAAATTTGAGATAGATATTGTGCAAACATCTTCATGCTTTTCAAACTGAAAACCTGGACCCAAGTCCTTGACTTTTTTTAAAAACTCCATTTCATAATACTTCTTTTGAATTAATCTTAACCATACTTTGACCTACTTTCATGAATACTCACAATCAATTAACTTCACCCATTCAATGTTTTTGTGGCTTTGTCCATTCTTGCTAAGTTTTCATACACGAGCTATAGGTTTGATTTATCTTAGTTGGTTGATGTCAATCTCACCTATTTGTCCTTAGTTGATTGAATTGTAAGTCTTCCTTGCTTATTATAGGGTTAACCCCTCACTAGCAAGTTGAAGCTGTTCTCACATGGTGGACTTGTTGTTTGTATAAGGTTGAGTTTTCTCCCGTGGATAACGTAAGACCTTAGGGCTTGTGTTTAAAATTGAATCCACTAACTTTTGGAAGTTTTTTAGCCGAACTACGGCGTTTTGATCCTTACCTTTGATGGAAGGTACGTAGGCAACGGGTTCATCCGTTCAAACCCAATAAAAATTGTATATTCTTTTCTCATCATCCCAATGATGTTTGCACAATACTTATGTCATAACAAATAACAATTTTATACAACAAGTGTGAAAAGGGCTCCCTAGGAGTACCTAGGACGTAGTGGGTGCCTAACACCTTCCCATTGCGTAATTTACCCCTTACCCAGACTCTCTGATCTTTTCATTAGTTTTCTATGTGTAAAACTTCTTAGGCTTTTGTTCGCTTTTTAGCCAGTCCTTTGGATAAATAAAAGTGCGGTGGCGACTCGAAATTCATTGTATACCTTGCTTATGACTTAATCAATAAATCATATAGCGACGAATACACCGCTACAGAAAAGTGGCGACTCTGCTGGGGAGATCTTCACCAGAATCCTTGGTGGTATTGCCTACTTTTCACCCTTGTTGTGCTATATTGTTATTTGTTATATGACATATTTTTGTACAATTTGGGATAACTGTATTGATTGTAATGTGTGAATTGCTTGATATACAATTGCTGTTTGCTTTGGTGATCTGTGAGATGAGTTCTGTACCCGAACTCGAGTGCACTCTAGGATAGGAGAATGGCATAGTCTTGTTGACTGGTGTGGAGTATTCCTTAGCCAGTTGACTTGCGAGCCCATTCACTTGGTGGAGGTCATGTTGGACTAATAATGTCACACAAGTTATTTGTGGTTAGGCATTATTCTTTCAATCATGTTCCGCAGAAGCCAAGGACCTTAGTTTACCAAACCCATCTTGGCCTATTTTTAGGACCGTAGTGCGGAGGTCGTTCAGATGTCAGTTCTGATGCGATTGTCACGCGATACTACACTCATAAGAGTTTCTCTTGAGAATATTCTTGGAATACGAGTATTCGTTCCTCCGATAATATTCGAAAGATGGAACGATGATTATGGGAACCTCTGATAGAACATGTATGGCAGGTTTAAACCCTAGTACACTCCCTTTGGGTGGTTCTTAACCGAGACTCCATGCTCGTGACTCTCAACAAACCCGTGATTCATGGTTGAGTCGTTCAGACACCGTTAATATCAATGGATCCCGGATCAGGTGTAAAACCTAAAATCCACCAAAGCGGCTGGTTGATATTAAGGGTGTTCGAGCCGGTTCATGTACCGTTAATATCAATGGAACTTGGGTGTTGATAAGGTGAAAACCTAAATCCACCAAAATGGATGATTGATATTAGGGATACAATGAGCTTTCCCATGACCTTTGTTTGGTGTGCTTTTCTTGATCCTTGAGTGTGATTGTTGCATTCATACATTCATGCATTCATCTGCACTTCATGTCATCAAAAAAGAAAATTTTCAAGGAACTTAAAGGGTTTATTTGCAAAATTTTCAGACATGGAAAGACCAAAAAGGCATACAAAGAAGTACAGTTTTAGACAGCCCGATGTAAAGGAGTTAAGGAATCTGACATCGTATGTATTAGATCCCTTGGGTTTCAAAGCTCGCTATGGGAAGCTTCTACCACTGCTGACTACCCAGGTTGATGAAGGCCTGATGAGTACTCTAGCTCAGTTCTACGATCCGTTGCATCATTGCTTCTTATTTCCGGACTTCCAGTTGTTGCCGACCTTGGAGGAATATTCTCATCTCATTGGGATTCTGATTCTGGATCAAGTGTCGTTCAGTGGCTTAGAGGATATTCCATCTGCTCGAGAGATTGCTAGCTTGTTGCACATAGATGAAGAGTTGATTAGAGCTAATCTGACTACCAAAGGCGGAATTCAGGGTTTTCCTTCCGAGTTCCTCAAGCCCAAGCTACATTCTATGGGAAGGCCATGAGTGAGGATGCCTTTGAGGCTCTATTTGTGCTGCTCATCTATGGATTGGTGTTGTTTCCCAACTTCGACAAGTTCGTGGACATGAATGCTATTAGGATCTTCTCAGTTCTTAATCCAGTTCCGACTTTGTTGGGAGATGCTTATGTTTCCTTGCACTCCAGGAATGCGAAAGGAGGAGGAGTTATTGTCTGCTGTCTACCCCTGCTGTACAAGTGGTTTATTTCGCACTTGCCGCAGACAGTTGCTTTCAAGGAGAACAAGGGATGTCTACGGTGGTCTCAGAGACTTATGTCTCTCACCAATGATGATATCACCTGGTATGATCGCGTGTATGATACCGTTCAAATCATCGATTATTGTGGTGAATTCCCTAATGTGCCTCTTCTTGGTACATGTGGTGGGATCAGCTACAATCCTATTCTCGCACGTCGTCAGCTTGGGTTCCCCCTAAAGGATAAACCCCATAACATTCTGTTAGAAGGTGTATTCTTTCTGGAGGGTAAAGATCCCCAAGGCCTGAAAGCCAGATTTGTCCGTGCTTGGCGCAGTATTCGCAAGAAGGGTAGGAACGAGTTGGGTCCAAAGAACTGCATTGCTTTGGAGCCTTACACCTCTTGGGTCAGACAGAGAGCTGCCACCTACCTGATGCCGTACGATCATCCGAGACCTACACTGTTGGATGTGGCTAGGCCTTCAACCCTCCCTACCCAACGTGTAGAGGAGTTGAGAGAAGAAGACCTTTCGCGTGCTTGGATCCGTGAGAGGGAGGAATTGCTGCAGCAGCTCAAGGAGAAGGACGCTATGATTGAGTTCCTCGAGCATCGAGTGATCGAAGATCCGAACGACGCTTGGACATCTCTACTTCCTCAGTCTTCCAGATTCTGGAAGAGGAGATACGATCAACTTGCGAAGGAGAAAGCTGACATGGAAGCGGCCTATGAGAGAGAGATCAAGAAGTTGTGCACTTCTCGTCTTCCAGCATCCCGAGCTTCTAGGGATCCATAGGATGTCATTTACCTTTTCTCTTTGTAATGATTAAAGAATGCTGTACTTCTTTGTCTTGATATTTTGAATGAAATATTTTCCATGAGTAATTAAAATGCTTTAACAATTCAAAATATTGCAAATAATACCCTAAGGGTTCCTTGAAAATAAATAAAGCATCTACACAAGCATTTCATGCATCATTCTTGCATAAGCAGGTACCCTTTGTTTCTGGTCTTCTGTTCCTAACCTTGTGTTCTTCATTTATTTTGAAGACAAGCTGACTCACCGGTATTATACGCGAGTCAACTCTGCCAGAGTCATGGAGCAACTGGAACAAGAGAACCGAGAATTGAAGGAAGAGGTCGCCAGACTTGGCGCTTTGATGGAGCAACTTCTTGCTGCCCAGAATCAACCTTCTCCGCCTCCCGCAACTTTTGCTCAGAGGACGGTCATATCAGAGATAGTCACTTTGACTGTGCCGGTCAGCGCCCACGCGCCCAATGCTATGCCAGCCGGGTTCCCTTGGGGGATGCCTCCAGGTTTTATGCCAGATATTCCTGCGCCAACATTTGCTCACATGCCGGCATCTAGCCCGGTCCCTGTTCCCGCTCCTCCTGTCGTGCATACCATGCCCAGGGTAGACGACACCATCTATCACTCTGAGCCATCTGAGGGCTCAGATGTTCATGAAAAGATGGATGCCATGAACGATCAATTCCTTGAGCTGAGAAAGGAATTGAGGACTCTCCGTGGCAAAGATCTCTTCGGCAAGTCTGCAGCCGAACTCTGTTTAGTTCCCGGTGTGAAAATACCGATCAAATTCAAGGTCCCGGACTTTGAAAAGTACAAGGGGAACACCTGTCCACTAGCTCACCTGGTCATGTACGCCAGGAAGATGTCAACTCAGACAGATAATGATCAACTCCTGATTCATTATTTTCAAGACAGTCTATCCGGTGCCGCGCTTAGATGGTACATGAGCCTGGACAGTGCCAACATCCGATCTTTCAATGACCTTGGCGAAGCTTTCGTCAAGCAATATAAGTACAATGTCGATATGGCGCCTGACCGAGATCAACTCAAGTCCATGTCACAGAAAGATAAAGAGTCGTTCAAGGAGTACGCCCAAAGATGGCGAGAGCTGGCAGCTCAAATCACTCCACCGCTGGAAGAGAAGGAAATGACCAAGATCTTTCTAAAGACTCTTGGCTCATTTTATTATGAGCGGATGGTAGAAAGCGCTCCCTCTGATTTCACCGAGATGGTGAACATGGGGATGCGTCTCGAAGAAGGTGTCCGTGAAGGACGGTTGGCTAAGGATGATAGCTCTTCCTCTAAACGATATGGAGCGTTTAAGAGGAAAGAAGGGGAAGCACACGCTGTGCAGTCTCAGCCTAAGCATAGAAGACCCTCTGTTCAGAGGAAGCCTGCACGTCGTGCCGGACATCAGCACCAGGTGGCTCATATAGCACCTGTATTCAAAGATAATGTTCAGCAGTATCAACATCAACAGTATCAGCATCAACAGCAATATCAACAACCCCAATACCAACAACAACAGCAACGTCCACAGCAACAGGCTTACCAGCCTCGTGGAAGTACAACCAATCAAGCTAATGTGAATTATGACAAGAAGAAGATCAGCTTCGATCCAATTCCTATGACATATGCAGAGCTTTATCCCTCCTGTTGGAGAGGAAATTGATTTCTCCCAGGGATCCTCCTGCCATTCCTGCAAATCCACAATGGTGGTACAAACCAGACCAGCATTGTATCTACCATTCTGGTGCTCCGGGCCACAATGTAGAAAACTGTTTCCCACTGAAGACTAAGGTTCAAGACCTTATGAGAAGTGGAATTCTGAGTTTTGAAGACTCAAGCCCGAACGTCACCAAGAACCCATTGCCTTCGCATGGGAAGTCTGTGAACATGATTCAGGAATGCCTTGGGAAGTACAAGGTTAGATATGTCAGCCATATCAGGCAGTCGTTGGTTGAATTACATCGGATGCTGTGTCAGTACAGCTACTTAGAGCATAACCACGACAAGTGCCGCGTCTGTTCAGTTAACCGTTTGGGTTGCGACCAGGTCCGCAAAGAACTTCAGAAGATGTTGAATGAGGGTACCATTGAGATTCTGCAGAATCGCAATGTTGATATAGCTGAGCCTGAAGTGAATGTCATATCACCAGTGTTCAAGCTGCCTGAGCCCGTTGTTATTCGTTACAATAGCAACAAGCCGAAGGTTTCCCCTTCTTTGATCATTAAACCTGCCGGCCCTGCGCCCTATTCATCTGATCGAGCTGTGCCATTCCGGTACAATCCTGTTGCTGTCCAGGATGGGGTCGAAGTGCCTTTGCCTTCCACTTCCGTGACCAATGTAGCTGATGTCAGTGGGTTGACCCGAAGTGGTCGTGTATTTTCTGCACCCGCCAAAGCTCCTGTTTTTTCTGAATCTGTTGAACGTCCTGTGGGGACAGCTGCCAAAGTTCAGAATCCGGCACTTGATGTTGCCAAACCATCCTCCTCCGTACAAAAGACTCCTGTTTCTTCAGTTGGCCCGAGTGGCATTGTTGATGAAGAATCTGATGAGATGCTGAGGCTCATCAGAAAGAGTGAGTACAACATTGTAGACCAACTTCTACACACGCCCTCCAAGATTTCTATCCTTTCTTTGCTGCTGAATTCAGAACCCCATAGGGAGTCTCTGCAGAAAGTCTTGGACCTGGCGTACGTTGATCACGACGTCACCCTTGAGCAGTTTGATAGTATTGTTGCAAACATCACCGCTTGCAACACTTTGAGCTTTTGTGATGCTGATCTCCCTGAGGAGGGAAGAGACCACAACATGGCTTTACATATCTCCATGAATTGCAAATCTGATGCAATGTCCAATGTGTTGGTGGACACTGGATCTTCTTTAAATGTATTACCAAAATCCACACTCTCTCGACTATCATATCAAGGACCTCCCATGAGGCAGAGTGGGGTTGTTGTAAAAGCATTCGATGGGTCGCGCAAGACCGTGATTGGGGAAGTTGATCTCCCGATCAAGATAGGACCAAGTGATTTCCAAGTTACTTTTCAAGTAATGGATATCCACCCATCTTATAGCTGTCTCTTGGGCAGACCATGGATTCACGAGGCTGGCGCCGTGACATCCACCCTACACCAGAAGCTGAAATTTGTCAAAAACAAGAAATTGGTTGTAGTAGGGGGAGAAAAGGCTCTCCTGGTTAGCCATCTGTCTTCTTTCTCGTACATTGACGCAGAAGATGAAGTTGGAACTCCATTCCAAGCTTTATCTATTGATGAACCAATCGAGAAGAAGTCTCCTTCATTCACTTCCTACCATGATGCTAAGCTGGCCATTGAATGTGGTGCAGTTGCTGGATTGGGGAAAGTGCTTGAACTTGAAGATAACCGATCCCGGGCTGGCATTGGCTACTGTTCTGGGGCATGCAATGAGCAAGGTTTGTTCACGAGTGGAGGATTCATCCATGCTGATCAACCTGAAGAAGAGGAAGCTGCTGCTATCATTGAGGAAGATGCAGAAGATGAGAACAATTTTGTTATTCCTGGTGGTGTCTGCCACAATTGGGTCGCTGTGGATGTTCCTACAGTTATCCATAGATCAGAGTAAATTGTTCACTTTGTTTAAAACCCTTCTCCCATGCCAAAAGGAGAAGTGATGACATTGTTGGCAAAGCATATATACAATGATGTTTTCATTCAATTTTCGCATTGTTAAACATTTGTTTTTCCTTTGTTTTCACTTTTTGCTTTTTATATGAAATCAGTGATCACAAAAAACCATAAAAACAAAAAAATAAAATCAAACATTTTTCATCTGCATAATGATTTGCTTGATTAAATTCTGAAGTTTTTCCCTAACCAAAATCATTATGCAGGTTGATCCTAAAACCCATTGAACATAATGATCCAACGCCATCTCCCAACTTTGAATTCCCTGTATTTGAGGCAGAGGAAGATGATGTTGAAGGAATTCCTGATGAGATCACCCGTCTCCTTGAGCACGAAGAGAAGATCATTCAGCCGCATCTCGAAGACTTGGAAACAGTCAACTTGGGGTCTGAGGATTGTGTTCGCCTGGTAAAGATTGGGGCACTTCTTGAAGGGTCTGTCAAAGAAGATTTGATCAGCTTGCTACGAGAATATTCAGATATCTTTGCTTGGTCCTATGAAGACATGCCGGGTTTAGATACAGATATTGTGCAACATTTCCTGCCTTTGAAGCCTGAGTGCGTGCCTGTGAAGCAGAAGCTCAGAAGAACTCATCCAGATATGGCAGTGAAGATCAAAGAGGAAGTTCAGAAGCAAATTGATGCGGGGTTTCTGGTGACTTCTACGTATCCTCAATGGGTGGCCAACATTGTGCCTGTTCCTAAGAAGGACGGAAAAGTCCGTATGTGCGTTGATTACAGGGATTTGAATAAAGCTAGTCCAAAAGACGATTTTCCTCTACCACACATTGACATGTTGATAGACAATACAGCTAAATTTAAAGTCTTTTCCTTTATGGACAGATTTTCCGGATATAATCAAATCAAGATGGCACCAGAGGATATGGAGAAGACAACATTCATCACACCTTGGGGAACATTCTGTTATCGAGTGATGCCCTTCGGTTTGAAGAACTCCGGAGCCACGTATCAACGAGCTATGACTACCTTGTTTCATGACATGATGCACAAGGAGATAGAGGTCTATGTTGATGATATGATTGCTAAGTCCCGAACGGAAGTTGAACATGTTGAGCATTTGTTGAAGCTTTTTCAGCGTTTGAGGAAGTTCAAACTTCGCCTGAATCCGAACAAATGTACCTTTGGAGTCCGTTCCGGCAAGTTGTTGGGTTTTGTGGTAAGTGAAAGAGGTATTGAGGTTGATCCTGCAAAGGTCAAAGCAATACAAGAGATGCCCGCACCCAAAACTGAGAAGCAAGTCCGAGGTTTTCTTGGCCGCTTGAACTACATTTCCAGATTTATATCCCACAAGACTGCCACATGTGCGCCGATATTCAAGCTCCTTCGGAAAGATCAGTCTCATGATTGGACCGAGGATTGCCAGAAAGCTTTTGACAGTATCAAAGATTATCTGTCTGAACCTCCGATTTTGTCTTCGCCTGTGGAAGGAAGACCTCTGATTATGTATTTGACAGTTCTCGAAGACTCGATGGGTTGTGTACTCGGTCAACAAGATGAATCAGGGAAGAAGGAGTTTGCTATATACTACCTCAGTAAGAAGTTTACTGATTGTGAGTCTCGGTACTCTACGCTTGAGAAGACGTGCTGTGCTTTGGCTTGGGCTGCTAAGCGTTTGCGCCAGTACATGATAAATCATACGACTTGGTTGATATCCAGAATGGATCCGATTAAGTATATCTTTGAGAAGCCTGCTTTAACTGGGAGGATTGCCCGTTGGCAGATGTTGTTGTCAGAGTATGATATTGAGTATCGAGCTCAGAAAGCTATCAAAGGTAGTATCTTGGCTGACCATCTAGCGCACCAGCCGATTGAAGATCATCAGTCCGTTCAGTATGACTTCCCTGACGAGGAAATTCTGTATTTGAAGATGAAAGATTGCGATGAGCCTACACTTGATGAAGGTCCAGAACCTGGTTCCAGATGGACGATGGTGTTTGATGGCGCTGTTAATTAATATGGAAATGGAATTGGGGCAGTGATCATTACTCCTCAAGGTTCACACATTCCGTTTACAGCAAGGCTAACTTTCAAATGCACGAATAATATGGCGGTGTACGAAGCCTGTATTATGGGACTTGAAGAATGCATTGACTTGAGAATCAAATATCTTGATGTCTATGGTGATTCGGTCTTGGTTGTCAATCAGATCAAGGGTGAATGGGAGACGAATCAGCCAGGTCTCATTCCGTACAGAGATTACGCAAGGAGAATTTCAACATTCTTCACAGAAGTTGAATTTTATCACATTCCTCGAGAGGATAACCGGATGGCAGATGCCCTTGCTACGCTTGCTTCCATGATTGTGGTCAGATGGTGGAATGATGTTCCCAACATTACTGTGATGCGCTTGGACAGACCCGCTCACATATTTGCAATTGAAGAAGTGAAAGATGACAAGCCTTGGTATTTTGATATCAAGAATTTCCTCCAGAACCAGGTTTACCCGCCTGGGGCATCTGTGAAAGATAGGAAAACTTTGAGAAGGTTGTCAGGCAGTTTCTACCTCAGTGGTGAAGTGCTGTACAAAAGAAATTTTGATATGGTTTTGCTCAGATGCGTGGATAGACACGAAGCAAAACTGTTGATGACTGAGGTCCATGAGGGTTCATTTGGTACTCATTCCAATAGACATGCCATGGCTAGAAAAATGTTGAGAGCAGGCTACTATTGGCTGACAATGGAGTCTGACTGTTGCAAGTATGTGAAGAAATGTCACAAGTGTCAAATTTACGCGGACAAGATTCATATTCCTCCGACACTCCTGAATGTGATTTCATCACCATGGCCTTTCTCTATGTGGGGAATCGACATGATCGGCATGATTGGCATGATTGAGCCGAAAGCGTCCAACGGACACCGGTTTATTCTCGTAGCAATTGATTACTTCACCAAATGGGTTGAAGCCGCTTCGTACGCGAATGTAACCAGGCAGGTGGTTGTGAAGTTTATCAAGAACCAATTGATTTGCCGTTATGGTGTGCCAGAGAGGATCATTACTGATAATGGATCTAATCTGAATAACAAGATGATGGATGAGTTGTGCGCTGAATTTAAGATTGCACACCATAATTCCTCTCCCTACAGACCTAAAATGAATGGGGCTGTTGAAGCTGCTAATAAGAATATCAAGAAGATTATCCAGAAGATGATTGTCACGTACAAAGATTGGCATGAGATGCTGCCATTTGCTTTGCATGGATATCGTACGTCTGTACGCACTTCAACAGGGGCAACCCCTTTCTCTCTTGTTTATGGCATGGAAGTCGTTCTCCCAGTAGAGGTGGAGATCCCATCAATGCGGGTCTTGATGGAAGCCAAGTTGACTGATGCTGAATGGATTCAGAGTCGTTATGACCAGTTGAATTTGATTGAAGAGAAGAGATTGACTGCCATGTGTCATGGTCAGTTATATCAGCAGAGAATGAAGAAAGCATTCGACAAGAAGGTCAAGCCTCGTATGTTCAGAGAAGGTGACCTCGTGCTCAAGAAAGTTTTGTCTTTCGCGCCCGATTCCAGGGGCAAGTGGACTCCAAACTACGAGGGTCCATATGTTGTTAAGAGAGACTTTTCAGGCGGTGCTTTGATGCTTACAACAATGGATGGGGAGGATTTCACTCGTCCTGTGAATTCAGATGCAGTCAAGAGATACTTTGCCTAAAAAAAAAAAAAAAAAAAAAAAAAAAAAAAAAAAAAGTATATGCAAATGAAAAAACAGAATAGCTCGCTAAGTTGAAAACCCGAAAGGGCGGCTTAGACAAAAATGAGCGTCTCGGTGGAGAACCCGCAAGGGTAATCCAGGCAAAAATTAGAGACTTGAAAAAAAAGAAAGAATATTTGCATCCCGCTAGATTGAGTACCTCACTCTGGGGCAATCTAGGCAAAAATTAGGGATTTGGCAAGTAACTGCATCCTGACAAGACTTTCTGTTCGCCAGTCGTCATTTCGTCAGAAGATTCTCGATTCGTCGTCAACTGAAGCTTCGGATACATCGAGATTCAAATTGGTAGAGAAAGGATCATTATGTTCAATGTAGCCCTCGTCCAATATATATCACTGATTTCAAATTTGTACAAATCTATGGAGTCTTGCCATTTGCAGACTACCATTCTATCAAATCAATTTGAGCTTTTATCCAATTATTTGCACTCTTATTTGTTTCAATCCAACAAATGTTTTGCATGTCTTAAATTGATAAAATGTCATTGTTTTAAACAAATCAAATTTTTCAAAATTGTGTTTTAAATAAAGTGAACATTCACAAGATTGAAAGGATACTCAAGAATATCTCAGTGCTCTCCCGAGGGTGGCATGATCTCCAACAGGTAAGACATTTGTTCATATTCCTGGTTTGGTTGTATCTTCTTTCTTCAGACCTTCGTTGGGGTTGTTCCTCAAACAGATTTGTTGTTGGGGTTGTTCCCCAGTATAGTCGCAAGCAGAGTGTTGTTGAAGACTTCGTTTTCTCCAGCAGCAATCTTCCCTGGCATGGGTGCTTTTCTTGTAGAAGTTTCGGCGGTTGATAGTTTGTCATCTTGGTGCCCCGTCACTTTCCCCAGTGGGTCGACATTCCCAGACTTTATTTGTCTCCTCAACACAGTCACGAGTAGAGCTGTTGTTGATATCCCCATCGGATTCGCGAACAAAGTTGTTATCACTCTTCCCAGTGCAGTTGCCAGCGGAGTTGTCTGTTTCCTCAGCACGATCGCTTTCTTTTTGAAGGATTGGTAAGTCAGTGGTTTGATACCCGGTACTTTACCTTTTCCCCGGCGAAGTCGTCTACGGAATTGTTGCTATCTCTCCATCAGAGTTATTCTCTTCAGCAGAGCAGGATTTATTTTCCTACTCGATTGGTTGGTGGGGTTGACATCCCCGTACTGCATCCATCTTTTCCTCAGCATAGTCTGCAGAGCGTTTGCTGTGGCAGTTTTACCTGTTGAATACTCCTTCAATCCCCAGTATGGTCAGATGATGGCTTTGGCCTCCAGTGAACGGATTGATTTCCTGACTGTTTGTGATCCCCAGTAGAGTGGCTTAGATTGCAGAATCTACTTGTTGTGATCAGTTTGCTATGTGTATTCTCCCCGAGTGGATTGGTTTGTTGTAGAATCTACTTGTTTGATCTGTCCTCCTTTAGTGGTTTGTTCCCCAAGAGAGTAGCCGACAGTTTTTCCCCAGTAGAGTTGCTTATGCAGTTAGATTCTATTTGGATGATATCATTCTCCCTCAGTGGGTTATCCCAGCGGAGTTATGTGAATTTGCTTCTACAGCAGTTCGTGCTTGTGTGATGCACCTCTTGTTTCTCAGTTGACACTGGGATCCCCTGCAGATACCCTGGATTTTCTCTTGTTCCCCTACAGATTTGTCTTGGTGGCTGCTTTTGCCCGTTGTGACTGTCTGTACCTTGTTTGGGTTGTCTCCTGATGTCTCTGATCCTCTGCTTCTTCAGCAGTACTCGCAGATCTTTGCTTTTCAGCATATAGATCTCCGCAGATTGGCTCTCCAGTTGGTTTTTTCCCCTGGAAGTATAATACCGGGCGTTTGATTTCCTGGACCTGTTTGTGTTAGAATTGTCTGTTTTGTCAGCATTCATCAAACATAAATCACGCATATTCATGCATATTCATAAACATTCAGATATTCATGTTGCATTTCTTGCCATGTACCCTTTGTTGGTTATTCCCTGCTTTCGGGTGATACAGATCTCTTTACAAATCTTCCCTTAGCAGATGTCGGGTGTTTAAAATCTCTCCATATAGAGTCAGCCCCATAAGCAGAAAAAGTCTGTCTTTCATTCTGCAGTTCCCCACTGAGATATATCCTCGTGGATGACGGTTTCTTCCGTTTCCTCCCAACATATATATTGGGATGGATTTTCCTATTTGAGTTATATCCTCATTAGGACGTGTCTTGATTCAGTCTGTCTTTTCGGATTATTCCAGAATTGGCTATTTGTCAAATATCTTGTGCTTCCCAGTGGGTTGTTTCCCCAGCGGAATTTTTTCGGGCCTCTACCCTCATACCGGTAGTTATAAGTCCTATTTTTCCTGGCTTCTTGGCGGAATTTGTGGTTATACACCTTTTATTCCCCAACCAGATTTGTTGGTTTTTCTACCTCAGTCGGTAGTTGTAAACCCTATTTTCCTGCTCTCCAGCAGTTTGTGGTTTGTTATAAACCCTATTTTGGTTCCCCGTGCGGATTTGTGATTTGTTCTATCCCCACGCGGAGTTGTTGGTTTTCTACCCCGTATTCGGTAGATGTAAACCCTAAATTTGTGGTTCTCTCCATCTAGTTCTTGATGCTGAGTTTCCTTTGCTCGGATAAGTTGCTCAGATAAGCACTTATATCCCCAGCAAATCTTTTGTGGATAATTGCCGTATGCTAGCAATTTTATCCCCAGTGGGTCCTTTCACCTTTTGTCAGTGATTGCGTTCCCCGGATATTTGATTGTCATCATTATATCCCTAGCCTGTTGTTGTGGATAGTTGCTATTTATGCAATTCATCCCTGGATCATTGATTTTCCCCAGTGAATCCTCAGCAGATTGCCTTTCATTTACCCTCTTGCTGGTAATGTCTGTTGCCCCCCTTGATTGGTCATCATTATATACCTAGTTTGGTATCCCGATGTCTTTCTTTTCGGTTGATTTATCCTTTATTAACCCAGTAACCGGTTGTGGATAATCTTCCATGCGAGTGTATTATTCACGGTCTGCCGGTAATGAATAATATATCTCATGCACTCTTCAGTCGAAGCCTTTCGTGTTTTCTTTGTTGGGTAAGATTCGTTTTTTCCCTTTGTGGAATCGAATATTTCCTTGTTGTCGGATAATTGCCGGATGCTTGCAATTTATCCCTTTGAGTTGTCTTTCGTTTACCCGGATGCTTGTTATCGATTGTCTTTCCTTTTGGTTAGTCACCTATTATATACTTCGGTATCTCTGGTGTCTTTTCCTTTCGAGTATATTATTCACGGTCTGCCGGTAATGAATAATATGTCTCATGCGCTCTTTAGTTGGAATCCTTTGTTGATTTTCCCCAGCTGAGCAAGATTCGTATTCCTTGTAGAACCGAATATCCATCCTTTAACCAGTTTGTGTTCTGGAAGATGAGTGTTTTGGCATATATACCAATTCACGTTTTCGGTAGATCACCTATTATATACCCAGTAACCGGTATCTCTGGTGTTTCTTACCATGCGAGTTTATTATCTACGTTCTGACGGTAATAGATAATATATCTCATGCGAGTATTCTTATCCACGGTCTGCCGGTAATGGATATTGTATCTCATGCACTCTTTGGGTTTGTGTCCCCAGTCAAGTAAGATTCGTTTTCCCGTCGTGGATTCGAATGTCCATCCTGTAAGTCGATTTGCTTTTTCAAGCCCTCCTTTCGGATGATGAGTGTTTTGGCATATATACCAATTCATGCTTCGGTCGGTCACCTATTATATACCCAGTAACCGGTATCCCTGGTGTTCCTTCCTTTCTGCTCCCTATTATGACCTTGGTCCCTTGTGGAATCAGATTTCCCTGAGTTTATGTACCTTTTCAGGTCTTTCTCAGATGTTGGTTGATTGATATCTCTCACCCTTATACCGGTCTTAGATGTTCATTCTTCCTGAGCTTGTGACCCTTATACCGGTAACATCTCATTTCTTTGGTACCTCCTCATTGAAGTTTCCTGTTGCTTCTCCTCAGGAGTTAGCTTGTGTCTTTCCAATGGATTTATTTTCCTTTGGAATTCTTTTCCCCAGTTAGGTCTCCAGTTTGATTTTTGTTATTCCCTAATCAGAGTCGTGTCTCGTTCACGCGGTGTCAGTTTTGTTTTTCCCTAATCAGAGTCGTGTCTCGTTCACGCGGTGTCAGTTTTGTTTTTCCCTAATCAGTGTCGTGTCTTGTTCACGCATTTCTTTTTCTTACTATCCCCAACTAGAGTCTTGTTAGAGTCTCTGTTCCTGGTGAGTGTATTACTCCGATGGATCGTCTTTTCTTCTGTGTGAATCATATTCCCCACAGAGTTTGTGTCTTTTGCATGCATACATTTGCATCATGAGGTCTCCTAGGGACCAAAATTTGTCTCATTACTGTTATTTAAGCCCATTCTACCGCGTCGAGATGAAGATTTCTAAACTTCACTTCTCCGGCTAGAATGACCTTAAATAGGGGCATCTGTAAGACCCCAATTTTGGCCCTAAGATCCCTCATGGCCCATATCATATCATATCATGGCCTCAAGGATCATTGCATGCCCTAGCTTCCCTCCTAGTGGGTAGTTTTCCTTGTGAGTGTTTCTTGATCACCAAGCATGTTTTGCATTTGTATATCTTTGCTTTTCATATGTTTACTAACCAAAAAGTACAAAAATATTGTCATCTAACCATGTTACTTGGAGCTGAAGCAATCATCAGTCAAACAGTCAAATCAGCCATTAAACAGTGGATGGTGGCCATTCTTGAAGAATTTGGGCACCATGATCAATAATCAAGAGTTCATATATGTTGTGATATCATTTGGAATCAAGATCTCAAGGAATTAGGGTTTGGAATTCATCAGAAGTGGTTCAATCAAGCAAAACCCTAGAAAAGTCAAACTTGGTCAACTATGGATTTAATCAGTGAATTGATGGTGGGAATTGGTTTGGGGGAGCTCATTCATGTCCATATAGGCCTCATATATCATGTCAAACACCATCATGGAAGAATTTGAAGTCAAACAGAAAATTTCCAAAAATAGAAACTTGACCTGTAATTTTCACCTGCCAAAAATGGAAACTTCTTGATCCTAAACTTACATCATGATACAAGATTCAAATGAATTTTTGCCCAAAATTAAAGTTGAAGGTCTTGTTCTCCCATTTCCAAAAAGTCCAAGAACACTCAATTCCCATGTATGGTTGGCAAGTTATGATCAATTCATTTTCAGAAATTTTTGAATTTCAAAAGGTCATATCTCTCAAACCATTTGGCCAATTTGGGTGGGGTTTTTTGCTACAAGTCATATTTGATCCACTCTTTCCAAAAATGTCATCATCATTCACCAAAACATCACCAATCAAAATGGCCTTTTTGCACTTACATGATTTATTTTCAAGTGAGGTGAAAAAGTGAAGTTTCAAATTAACCATTCCCAACCAATTTTGCCATTCAAATAAGTTCAGAAATGTTGTTTATGACTTGTTACAAGCCCAATTTCGTGCAGCACATACACCCCATGTGAAATTGGTGGAATTTTAGCAAATGGCCAAAAGCAACTCATTTAAGCTAATTGTGATTAGCAATCCTACTTAGCATGTTAAACAGCAAATATATACCACTTTTTCTGCTCAAAGCAACCCTAGCAGCCAAACATTCTAATAGAAAATCCTCACTCTCTCAAATTCTCATTTTCCCTTCATTTGAAATTTCTGCTAAGAAACCTGAAGGAATCCGAGTTTGGTTTGTTGTGCCTTCATCCACCAACCTCTGTTAAGCCATTTCAAGCCTTAAACACCAGCTGTAACACCATTTTCGTGACTGTTTTCTCCAAGCTCCATTAATGGCAAAATTTGATTGGAGCCAAACCAAGCTTTCTTGAGCCAAACAAACTTCATCATTCATCATTGGGAGCTTGTTGGAGCAACTGTTTCATCACCAAAGATCCAAACAACAACTGTTTCACTAATTTCTTCAAAATCAAGTAAGAACTCGAATCTCCAATTTCTTGAAACTATGCCATGCTTTAGTTAGGTTTTGTTGTGCTGGTCATGTTGGAACTTGAACCACTAAAAATGGTTAACTATTCTGAGAGAAATCTAAATTTCAAGTTTGATGTTAAATGTTATTTTTGCTTGATTCGTGTTGTTCAAGTTGATTCAATGAAAATGATGTTTGGATTTGTAATGCTGGATGTTTGCTGGTCATGATGGCGTGTCCAATTTCAATTTATGGGCCAGTTTGTTTTTCACGATTTTTGGAGAGGATGAAGATTCACTGTTCAACATAAACCCTAGAATATGCATGAGTTTGCCCAGAATCCTGTTCACGTGTATGCATGCGTTTTTACTGTTCCATTGAGCTGACCAATCAGGACATTTCGTTTGCCTGGCCTGTACGCTGCGTTTCATTTAGTTGTTCATATATTTACAAAAATGCCATCGGTTCCATTTATTTAAATTAAATCATTTTTATTCTCAATATTTATTTCATTTTGATTCAACATCTTACAAAATTCATAACACCTCCATGTTTAATCCAAATTTCATGAAATTTTTTGCATTATGCTCTGCTTGATCTCTACTTTTTTATCATGATTTTTCCTGAATTTTTGGGTGAGTGAATTTTAAATGATATTAGGGTTTGTGACATGTATCCATATTTTGTACCTTTTACCAAAACCTTTGTGAAATGATGATGCATTATCCATTGGCCTTGAAATTTTTTGTGCATAAACTAGACACATTCATGGTGATTTTGGTATAGAGTTAATGAATTTATCATCTCTGGTCATTGAGTTATGATTTTTTGAATTAGGGTGTGACAATTTGTGTCACACCATTGATGTGCAACTTGATGATTTTCATAGCCATGCTTCTTGACCTCAAAATGCATTGATTTTTTGCATGAACTCACTTGAGTATGTCTAGTTTACATGTGATTTTTTGTGGATTTGTTTGTGGCATTTTCCAATTGATTGAGATTTTTTTCCCCTGTTTGGTCATATGTTGACTTTTTGTGACACATCATGCCATATCATTTGTGAAATTCTCATACTTAATTAGATGGACATGAAATTTGGTATGTGATTACTAGATATCCTAAGCTTTGCCATGGTTTTGATCCCATTCATTTCTCATTTGTTATCACTGAGTTATGACTTTTTGAAGTTGATGCATGTTTGGTTGACTTCTTTGAGCATGCTTGAAATTGTTTTGACTTTCTGATTTTCATTGACTATCTTCCCATGATCCAAATGAGCTGAAATTTTATATGCATATCATGTTATGAATTATGATTGATCATGATTTATTTGATGATTTTTGGAAATGTTTATGATTGGTTTTGGGCTAAGTCTTGCTGTTGACTTCTATGAGCTTTCATTTGCCATGCTTTGACCAATTTTGTTTATGAAATGATGATGATGCATGATATGAACATGAAACCAATTGAGCTTGCTTCTTAAATGTTTGAATTTGATTTTGATTGGATATCACTTGCTGTTTTGACTTTCTCATTCTCTTTTGACCCTAGGCTTGCCCTAGTGGTCTTATTGCTTATGTTTGAGTTCATGTTTTCAAGTTAAGAAGCAATTGTCTCAAAGAAACTTATACAAGTTGAATGAGTTTATTTGATTATCATGAGCTAACCTCTTTGTTTGTAGGTTGCTTGGCTCATATGCCTTGAGACTTGTGCCTTGCACATTTGTCTGTTTGTTTTGACTGTTGATTCCTACCTCCTTTTGCTTTAAGTTTTGAACTGTGTACTGATTCTGTTTGACTATTTCAGGTACCATTAGTTGCTTAGTTCTTTGAACTTGCTTTGCTTTGCTATTTAGCAAATTTGCATTGAGGTATAATCCCTTTTCTTCATGTAGTCTGGAAGACCTGGCCTGTTATTTGGCCAGGCAACTGTCTGAAGTCCTCCTTAAGAGGCAATGCCTGTGTGTGTTTACATTTGTCCCAAGCAGGAAAAGTCCTTCAAATAAGGCAATTGGTAGAATCCAAGAGATAAGCAACCTATCTCCTACTATTCTGTGAGTCTTCTCCTTGCTCCCATTACATGGTTGTAGCATTGAGATTCAAGCCCAAGATCTATAGAGTCTAATATGTGGAGAGAGTTCCTACTTTCTGAACTCCCACACCTTCTGATATTCAATGCTCTCCCTGACCAGGGATAAGAGCAATGAGGCACACCCCTCATATCCTTTCATCTGCTTCACCTTAGCCCCTCAATGGCAAGGTTAAGAGCACCATTGACCCTATTCCAGTTGGCTTTAATGCCTAACCCTTTTGAATGAGCCTCATTGTTTGGTTATAGTGTGTGCTGAATGATTTCACTGATTGATTGCTTATCTTCATATGCACATGTTTGCTTGCATGCTTTATGCACTTATCATCATTAATTGTTCATTATTGCATGATCATCTCATTTGTCTTTGTGACATCATTATGCTTTGTTGTTTCCCCATTGAGAACAATTGTAAGACCATTCCTTTGGCCATTGTTTCTATGATATGGAAGTGAGTTGTAAGACCATTTCATTGGCCACTCATCTCTTTGCTTGATGCATTTGTTTGATTGTATGTGAGGATGCAATTGTAAGCCCCTGTAAGTTGGCATTTGCTTTCCTGTGATCATAAGTTGCTTTGTTTGTTTGTATGTGAGGATACAATTGTAAGTCCGTGTAATTTGGCATTTGTATTCCTATGATCATATGTTGGAAGTTAGAGTAAGCCCAGATAAATTGGCATCTGACATCCAAGTGTTTGCTCCCTTTGTTGGAGATTGGTATAAGTCCAGACAGATTGGCATCCGGTATCCACTTTCTTTTCATTTCTTTGTTGAGGAGATTAGTGTAAGTCCATTGAGTGGCCTCTGATATCCATTTCTGTTTTAGGAGACTGGTGTAAATCCATTTATTGGTATCCGGTATCCGCTTTTTGTCTGTGAGATTGGAGTAAGACCATTGAGTGGCATCTGGTATCATTTGTTTGCGTACTTTATTATTGCTTATTGCCCATTCCAAAGGACACACTTGAATCATCTTCTATATGATCTCAAGAGGTGAACCTTCTAAGAAGTTTTACAATCCATCTTCATCCATTCATCCCCATTATGTCCTAAACCTTTTCACATTACTTTCAAATTTGAGATAGATATTGTGCAAACATCTTCATGCTTTTCAAACTGAAAACCTGGACCCAAGTCCTTGACTTTTTTTTAAAAACTCCATTTCATAATACTTCTTTTGAATTAATCTTAACCATACTTTGACCTACTTTCATGAATACTCACAATCAATTAACTTCACCCATTCAATGTTTTTGTGGCTTTGTCCATTCTTGCTAAGTTTTCATACACGAGCTATAGGTTTGATTTATCTTAGTTGGTTGATGTCAATCTCACCTATTTGTCCTTAGTTGATTGAATTGTAAGTCTTCCTTGCTTATTATAGGGTTAACCCCTCACTAGCAAGTTGAAGCTGTTCTCACATGGTGGACTTGTTGTTTGTATAAGGTTGAGTTTTCTCCCGTGGATAACGTAAGACCTTAGGGCTTGTGTTTAAAATTGAATCCACTAACTTTTGGAAGTTTTTTAGCCGAACTACGGCGTTTTGATCCTTACCTTTGATGGAAGGTACGTAGGCAACGGGTTCATCCGTTCAAACCCAATAAAAATTGTATATTCTTTTCTCATCATCCCAATCATGTTTGCACAATACTTATGTCATAACAAATAACAATTTTATACAACAAGTGTGAAAAGGGCTCCCTAGGAGTACCTAGGACGTAGTGGGTGCCTAACACCTTCCCATTGCGTAATTTACCCCTTACCCAGACTCTCTGATCTTTTCATTAGTTTTCTATGTGTAAAACTTCTTAGGCTTTTGTTCGCTTTTTAGCCAGTCCTTTGGATAAATAAAAGTGCGGTGGCGACTCGAAATTCATTGTATACCTTGCTTATGACTTAATCAAAAAATCATATAGCGACGAATACACCGCTACAGGGAGATGGTCAACAATTGGGGTGCCGAAGAAATAGTCCAAGTTACTCTTCAGACAGAGTAATTTTCTTTTATTTTTCATTTTGCATAAAAACCCTACGCTCTGCCCGGGGCGTAGTGGTTCATTGTAGGGCCACATCATGTTCGAAGTTTCAATGATTATCATTAATAAAGGACATTTTGCAAACAAATTTGTGATCACGGTCTTTCTGTTTTTATTTTCTTTCATTTTCCAAGCAATAAAAATGGCAATGTTTTTTTGTTTTTGTGACTTTCTTGAACTCTTTTTTGAAATAAAGCAAACATCTTTCATGCAGAATTGATCTCGCGGATTCCATTAAAAACAGTTCTGTTATGGCTCAGTATGATTTCGATAATCCCATTTACCAAGCGGAAGAGGAGAGTGAGGAAGATTGTGAACTCCCCAAAGAATTGGTCAGAATATTGAAACAGGAGGAAAGGGTCATCCAACCCCATCAGGAAGAGTTGGAAGTCGTTAACCTGGGTACTGAGGACGACAGGAAGGAGATTAAGATCGGGGCTGCTTTAAAGGAATCTGTCAAGAGAGGGCTGATTAAGATGCTGCGAGAATATGTGGAGATATTCCCATGGTCGTATTAGGATATGCCTGGTTTAGATACAGATATTGTAGTGCACAGGCTACCTCTCAGAGAAGATTGTCCTTCGGTAAAGCAGAAGCTTCGCAGAACTAGTCCTGATATGGCTGTCAAGATCAAAGAAGAGGTTCAGAAGTAGTTGGATGCGGGTTTTCTGGCAGTTACCAATTATCCCCCTTGGGTGGCCAACATCGTGCCCGTGCCAAAGAAGGATGGTAAAGTCAGGATGTGTGTCGATTACCGAGATTTAAACAGATCCAGTCCGAAAGATGACTTCCCATTACCTCACATTGATGTATTGGTTGATAACACTGCTCAATCCTCGGTTTTCTCTTTCATGGATGGATTCTCTAGCTATAATCAGATCAAGATGGCGCCAGAAGACATGGAAAAGATGACATTCAGGTTGAAGAATGCCGGTGCTACCTATCAGAGGGCTATGACGACTCTCTTTAATGACATGATGCACAAAGAAATTGAAGTGTACGTGGATGATATGATTGCGAAGTCTCAGACAGAAGAGGAGCACTTGGTAAACTTGCAGAAGTTGTTTGAAAGGCTGAGAAAGTTCAAACTGAGGCTGAATCCAAACAAGTGTACGTTTGGGGTGAGATCTGGGAAGCTGTTAGCCTTCATTGTCAGTGAGAAAGGGATTGAGGTTGATCCAGCTGTAGCGGTGTATTCGTCACTTTATGATTTATTGATTAAACCAAAAGCAAAGCATACAAAGAATCGAGTCGCCACCGCACTTTTATTTATCCAAAGGAATGGCTAAAAAGCGAACAAAAGCCTA
This sequence comes from Lathyrus oleraceus, assembly GCF_024323335.1. NCBI lineage: Eukaryota > Viridiplantae > Streptophyta > Magnoliopsida > Fabales > Fabaceae > Lathyrus > Lathyrus oleraceus. The sequence goes on along the minus strand of NC_066580.1, from coordinate 55,825,571 downwards.
AGAAGTTTTACACATAGAAAACTAATGAAAAGATCAGAGATCTGGGTAAGGGGTTAATTACGCAATGGGAAGGTGTTAGGCACCCAAAACGTCCTAGGTACTCCTAGGGAGCCCTTTTCACAACTTTTTGTGTGAAATGTTATTTGTTTATGAAATATTAATTGTGCAAACATGATTGAAGGGATGAGAAAAGAATATACAAGTTATTATTCTTGTGTTTGAACGGATGAACCCGTTGCCTACGTACCTTTCCATGGAAGGTAAGGATCAAAACGCCGTAGTTCGGCTAAAAGATTTCCAAAAAGTATGGGTGAATTGATTTTAAACAAAAGCCCTAAGGTCTTTCGTTATCCATGGGAGAAAACTCAACCTATACAACCACAAGTCCACCATGTGAGAAAAGCTTCAACTTGCTAGTGAGGGGTTAACCCTATAATAAGCAAGGAAGTCTTACAATTCAATCACTAAGGACAGAAGGTGAGATTAACATCAACCAACTAGGATAAATCAAACCTATGGCTAATGTATGAAAAATTATCAAGAAAAGTGGACTTGAGCCACAAAACAATTGAATGAGTGGAATTAATCAATTAGAATTTATTCACAAAAGATGGTCAAAGTATGATTAGAATTCAATTCACAAGAAGTATTATGAAAAATGAGGTTTGAAAAGTCAAAGGCTTAAGGCCTAGGTTTCTAATTTGAAAAGAAATGAAGATGTTTGCACAATAGTTTTTTTTTTGTTTGAGTTACATGCAAATGGGGATTTAGAAACAAAAGGTGGAAGGGTGAGAAAGTAAAACTTCTTAGATGTTCACCTCTTGAGATCATATGTAAATGATTCAAGTGATTCCTTTGGAATAGGCAACAAATCAATAAGCAAATAACAAGATGGATACCAGATGCCAATCAATGGTCTTATACCAATCTCCTAAAACAAAGAGAAACAGGGATACCAGATGCCAATCAATGGACTTACACTAGTCTCACAAAGCAAAGAAACAAGGATACCAGATGCCAATCAATGGACTTACACTAGTCTCCTACCATATCACAAGAAACAACAGCCAATCAATGGACTTATGCTTGACTCCTCCATGGACAAAGCAAAAGGTTACAAAGTAATGAACAATGATTATGAAATGATATACAAGTAATGATGATAGATGCACAAAGGCACACATAAACAGATATGCATAGATGAATCAAGTAAGCAAACTAACAAGTCAATTAGCACACACTATATACAATCAATTAGGCTTAATCAAGGTTAGGCTTTACAGCCAACTGGAATGGGGTATTTTGAGCTCTTAACCATAACATTGAGAGTTAGGGTGAAGCAGATGAAATGGAGGTGAGGGGTGTGCCTCATAGCTCTTATCCCAGGTCAGGGAGAGCTTTAAACAATGGAAAATGTGGGAGTTCAGAAAGTAGGAACTCTTCTCCACAAATGATTGACTCTATAGGATCTTGGGTTATTATTCATAATGCATCAACACATGGTGTGAGCAAAGTGAATGACACACTGAGTAGCAGGAGATGGATTACACATCTCTTTTATCTGCCAATTGCCTCTTAAGAGGACTTTACCTGCTTGGCACAAAATTAAACAATCACAAGCATTGCCTCTTAAGGAGAGCTTTAGACAGGTGCCTACCAATAACAGTAGGTCTTCCAGACTACATGAAGATTTGGGATTATACCTAAGTGGTTAAGCAACCAAGCAAAGCAAAGTTCAAAATAAACTTAAATCAACTTAAGTACCTGTGGAAACAACTAAACAAATCAGTACAATATTCAGACAAACAGACAACAATCAATAAGCAACAGACAATCCCAATGTACAAAATGTGTAAGCCATAAGCAAAAACTCAAATGAGTTAGCATCAACCTACAAAACACACAAGTGTTAGTAATCAAAAGCAAACATCAATATTCAAATGATGAAGCATCATCAACTATGGAACTTGGATGCTCAACCTGAAATCAAAGGTCAAATGTAAGCAACAAACCACTAGGTCAAAGCCTAGGGTCAAAGATGGAGGAAAAATTCTAAACAGGAGCTGAAATTTAACACAAAGTAACTTCAATCTCATATTGACATATCCTAAAAAGGCTCACATCAAAATCATTAATCAAATACATTTCATGATCAAGTGAAGCCAAAGGAAATTTCAAAGCTCATATGTGACCATCATGAATGGAAAATTCAAATTAAAACAGAAATGATTCAAATAAATCTGGAAAAAATTATGAACATTCAAGACATCTAACATGATCAACACACAGAAAACCAGAAGCAACAAAAATCATTTGGCATGGAAATTAAATGGCACAAGTTGGACAATCACAAGGTGTGACACAAATTGTCACACTAGGTTAGCACATGCATAAAACAGAAATGGTAATTGAGAAAAATGTCAAACCAAAACTAAAATGTCCAGAAATGTGTCTAGATTCATCATACAAAATTTCACATTCATTGGATTAAAGACAAGCATTTCACAACATGATAAGCAAGGCAAGGTCACAATTAGACATATGATCAATCATCCTAGCACCAAATAAAATTCAGCCAAGCACAACTTTGGAAATTATGATGATAAAATAATAGACATCTCAAGGATCATTATGCAAAAAACCAGGTATTTTTTGGATCAATTTTCAAATTGTTATGAATTTTACAAATTGGAAAAAAACAAAAAAAACATGTGAAGCTCATAGTATAAGAAAAGGAGGGAAAATGAATGAAATGAAATGACATTTGAAAAAGAAGCAACATCCAGGATTGAACTCAGTATCTATTTGAATGAAGCGCGCCAAGGTGCAAAACGCATCGTTTTATTTATTGAGGTGGCACGGTCAATGCTTGCGTGTTCCAGTCAAAGTGATGTGAACCAATCAAAATGCAAACCAGGCAATTACATGGACCAATCATATTGAAACCCTAAGCCAGCGCATGAAAACACAGGAAACCGTGGCAGATGCAGAAAACCGTGGCCATAGGTGTGATCTTCATATTCTTCATGAAGAAGAAGATGAACAGTGTACGTGTTCATGCATGTCCAGAAATATTTCTCCAGAAATCAAAATTGAACACATCAACATGTTGCATTTTCAAAGGAGATCATGAATCAATGAAAAGCTAAGCCTAATTTCACGTATCAAGATCAAATCGAACAAAATAACATTCATGCATGAAATATGAATCTATCATAACTCATTCAATAAGGCACCAAATCACACGATTCAAAGCTCAGATTCATCAGGACAACAAGATCTATAACAACATAGCAATGGATTTCAAAATTAGGAGATGCGAATTATGACCTCTTGAAGTGCAGAACCTTTGAATTGCCACGATCCACAGCTTGTACTGCTTCAATTCTACTCTACAATGCTTGAAATGAAGATTGATGAAGTAATTGAAGCTTGAATGGCTCTAGATCTAGCTCAAAACAGAAATGCCATTTCCAACTTCATGAACTTCCACCACTTGATTCATGCACGAATTCACCAATTCAACACTTGATCTGCACAGAATCCAAGCTAGGCAACAAGTATATGAAGTAAAATTGCAAGGTTCTTTGGAAAAAAATTGAATTAAGAATGAGAGAAAAATTTGAAGTGAGAGAGAATTCTAGATCTAGAAATGTGAAAAGTGATTAATCCCCTCCAATTCTGTTAGGGTTTAGGTATTTATATGGTTTACTAATTAACTTGTTAATCCCTAATTAACTTGGTTAATGATAATAAGGCAATTTACAAAAATCCAAATTTTGCATGTGCATGTATCAATGGCACGTGAACAGTGCTCTTTCTCTCATCAAAGTCACTTAAAATCCTCTTTTAAATCCAATGGTAATGATAAAAAGTTCATACAATGCACCACTTTTGAATTTTGTAAATTCCCTCCAAAAAAACCATGGATTAACAAGTGATCATGTGATGACAATTCATGTAATGTGATTCATGATTTGGAAATTAGAGGTCAAGAGGAGAATATTGCAAAAAGAACCACTCATTTTGGAGCTTTGGTTGAAAAGTTATGCCCATTTGAAGTCCCATGCATAGTTGGCAGTGATTTGATCATATCTCTTCAACCACACATCATATGCTCATGATCTTGGACATTTTATAAATGGGAGAGAAAGATCTACAACTTTCATGTTCAACAAAATTTCAGTTGAAGCTTTCTTGATGATGTAATCTTGAGTTGAAGTTAGTTCAAAACCTTTCCATTTTTGGAAAGTTCAAATTATGGGTCACTTTCTATTTTGGGAAATTTTTGACTGGACCTCAAATTCTTCAATGTGAGTGTTTGAAATGTCAAATGAGACTTGTTTGAACATGAATGAAGTATTTCTAGTCACTTCCCACTTTCAAATCCATAGTTGACTTTGTAGTTGACTTTCTAGGTCTTCAGATGACCTGAAAATGTTCTGATGAGATTGAAGCCTCTACCACTTGGGATTTTGCTTCAAAATGACATCATAGCTCATATGAACTCTTGTGAATGATCATGGGGTCCAAAATCTCAAGAATAACCACCATTTATAGCTCAATGAATGCCTTTGATGCCTTGACCTATTATTACTTCATCTGCAAGACAAAGGTTAGATGACACATTTTTGTACTTTTTGGTTAGTGATTAAAAGAAAAGCAATGACATACAAATGCAAGGAATGCTTGGTGATCAAGAATCACTCTCAAAAAGATGACCCACCCACAAGGAAGGAAGCAAGGTGTCCAATGATCCTTGAGGCAATGTAATGATATGATATGATGCCATGAGGGATCTTAGGGACAAAATTGGGGTCTTACACCAGCGAAAGTAAAAGCTATTCAAGAAATGCCTGAACCAAGAACAGAAAAGCAGGTTCGTGGGTTTTTAGGGAGATTGAACTACATTGCACGGTTCGTATCTCACCTAACCGCCACGTGCGAACCGATATTCAAATTGCTAAGAAAAGATCAAGCAATCAGGTGGAACAATGATTGTCAGAAAGCTTTTGATATGATAAAAGAATATCTGCAGAAACCTCCAATTCTCATACCTCCAGTTCTCGGGAGGCCTCTGATAATGTACCTTTCAGTGACTAAGAACTCGATGGGGTGTGTATTGGGACAGCATGACGAGTCTGGTCGAAAACAGCATGCAATATACTACCTTAGCAAAAAGTTTACCGACTGTGAAACAAGATATTCACTGCTCGAGAAAACTTGTTGTGCTTTGGCATGGGCTACTCGCCGACTGAGACAGTATATGTTGAACCATACTACCTTGTTGATTTCTAAGATGGACCCAGTGAAGTACATCTTTGAAAAGCCGGCTCTCACCGGACGGGTGGCTCGTTGGCAGATGATTTTAACAGAGTATGATATCCAGTACACGTCGCAGAAGGCCATCAAAGGTAGTATTCTGTCTGATTACCTTGACGAGCAACCAATTGATGATTATCAGCCGATGATGTTTGAATTCCCCAATGAAGACATCATGTACTTAAAGATGAAAGATTGTGGAGAGCCTCTTGTTGAGGAAGGACCGGATCCTGATGACAAGTGGACACTGATGTTTGATGGGGCAGTAAATGTGAATGGAAATGGTGTTGGGGCAGTACTTATCAATCCTAGAGGTGCACACTTACCTTTTTATGCCAGGTTGACTTTTGAGGTAACCAACAACGAAGCTGAGTACGAGGCTTGTATCATGGGGATTGAGGAAGCCATCGATCTAAGGATAAAAACTCTGGATATTTATGGAGATTCCGCTCTAGTGATTAACCAAGTCAATGGAGACTAGAATACTCATCAGCCGCATTTGATTCCTTATAGAGATTATACCAGAAGGATCATGACTTTCTTCAAGACAATGAAGTTGTATCATGTCCCTCGAGATGAAAATTAGATGGCTGATGCTTTAGCTACATTGTCTTCCATGATTAAAGTCCATTGGCATAATCATGTGCCACACATTGCTGTGAATCGACTCGAGAGGCCTGCTTATGTGTTTGCAGCCGAGTCTGTTATTGATGAGAAGTCGTGGTACTATGATATTAAGAATTTCCTCAAAAGCCAGGAGTATCCTGAAGGAGCGTCGAAGAATGACAAGAAGACATTGAGAAGGCTAGCTGGAAGCTTTTATTTGAATCAGGATGATGTGCTGTACAAGAGGAACTTTGACATGGTTCTGCTTAGATGTGTGGATAGACACGAAGCAGACATGTTAATGCAAGAAGTACACGAGGGATCTTTTGGTACCCATGCCGGTGGTCATGCAATGTCCAAAAAGTTGTTAAGAGCCGGTTATTACTGGATGACCATGGAATCCGATTGTTTAAAATATGCTCGGAAATGCCACAAATGTCAGATCTATGCAGATAAGGTGCATGTACCACCAAACCCTCTGAATGTTATGAATTCTCCTTGGCCATTCGCGATGTGGGGCATTGATATGATTGGGAAGATTGAGCCTACTGCTTCTAATGGACATCTCTTCATCCTGGTCGCGATTGATTACTTCACCAAGTGGGTGGAAGCAGCTTCTTATGCCAGTGTTACCAAACAAGTGGTTGCTCGGTTCATAAGAAGGAGATTATCTGTCGTTATGGGGTTCCTGACAGAATCATTACTGATAATGGTTTGAATCTCAATAACAAGATGATGAAAGAGCTTTGCAGAGACTTTAAGATTGAACACCACAATTCTTCTCCTTACAGACCGAAGATGAATGGTGTTGTAGAGGCGGCAAACAAGAATATTAAGAAGATTGTGCAAAAGATGGTCGTGACGTACAAGGATTGGCATGAGATGTTGCCTTTCGCCTTGCATGGGTACCGTACCTCAGTGTGTACGTCGACCGGGGAAACCCCTTACTCCCTCGGCGTATGGTATGGAAGCAGTCCTACCTGTTGAAGTGGAGATTCCGTCTCTAAGAGTCCAGCTGGATGTCAAGCTAGACGAAGCTGAATGGGTCCGGACAAGATTCAATGAGTTGAGCCTTATCGAGGAAAAGCGATTAGCAGCCGTGTGCCATGAGCAACTATATCAGGGAAGGATGAAGAAGGCCTTTGATCAGAAAGTGCGTCCTCGAAGCTATCAGACAGGTGATTTGGTTTTGAAGAGGATCCTTCCTCCCGGTACAGATAACAGGGGCAAGTGGACCCCGAATTATGAAGGTCCATACGTTGTTAAAAAGGTCTTCTTTGGTGGAGCCTTGATGCTGACAACTATGGATGGTGAAGATTTTCCGTCCCCTGTTAACTCAGATGTAGTCAAAAAATACTTCGTATGAATTGACCCGCTGTACGAAAAGAATAAAAGAGTCCAGGCAAAAAAGGGCATCCTGGCGAACCAAAAGAAAAGAAAAAGGTTCGGGCAAAAGTTAGGGATAAAGAATGAAAAGAATGTGTACACCCGGTAAGTCGAAAACCTGCAAAGGCGGCTTAGGCAAAAATGGGTATCCTGGTGGATTGAAAATCTGAAAAGGCGATCTAGCCAAAAGAGGGATTAGAGCGAAGACTGCAGTCTGAGTTATCTGTACTTCATCGCGCTTCAGTGTCTACCATCTCGAAGGATATGACCGGTCCAATCGTTCTTCTCAGAAAGCGAAGAATTTGGGGGAAATTGAGGATCTATGAGTCATAACAGAATTGGAAAATAGTGGATGCCGTGTTCACATTGCCAATAGGATAGTTTATTTCCTTTTTTTGGCGCAATTACCTCTTCCTAGGAATTGCTTCCTGATGTATTTTCCTTTTCAGGCCCTTTTCAATCAATAAAAGTCGTTATTCAGTCAAATTTCTCTCTTGTTTTTATTTTTACTGTTTTGTTTGCAAAAACGTCCGAATTTTTGATAAACATTGCATCCAAAAAACATGAAGGCTAGACAATAACGTGCGAAAAGATAAAACATTTGAAAATCATTTTGAATGTTGAGTACACTTGAGTGCATTTTGTCCATGCAACCCCCTGGGGCATTGTAGGTTGTACTGTTTTGCAGGTTATTATCTTTGATTGCTGGCTAAAACAGATAGGCCATAGTTTGTTCAAAGGTGTTTCAACACTATCCAGTAGTGTGAGAGGTTGGGTTATCCAAAGGAAGTTCAGAACTTGTTTCCCCAGCAAGTCTGAGGATTGGTGATTCCCCAGCGAGTCTGAAAGTTGCTGTTGCCCCAGCAGAGGTGTCTGTGGGTAGTCTGTTCCTCAGCAGCCAGGCCTGAAGTGTTGTAATCCCCAGCAGGGTTGAGAATGTTTTTCCCCAGTAGGGTTGTGTTGGTAGTCTTTCCCCAGCGGAATCCCCAAGCAGATCGTGTTCAATGAAGGTCGTCCCCAGTGAGGATTATCCTTGCCCCAGCAGCAGTGCTATTCCCCAGTATGATCGAGAGGTTGGTGTTTTCCTAACAAGTGACTCCCCAGTTGAGTTGGTTTCTCTGCCATTCCGAGAATGTCAGATCAGCAAGTATCCGCAGCAGGATTGTTGTGTCTCCCCACAGAGTTGGAAGATCGAACCAGAGTCGTGTGCTCAGTAAAGTGATCATCAGCTTTCCCAGCAGGAGTTTTCCTCCTTTGCATCTTACATATAGTAATAATCATTTGCATTTGCATCCTCAAATGGCGTAGCATTTTCGTTCAGTATGGAGAATTACGCTATAGAAAACTCAAACATATGCATACCTGCGTTAAACCGGATTTGATCATATCCCCAGCAGAGGCGGATCATTTTTCAACATCTGTATGGCACATTTGCAGCAGTTGCTCTTGGCAGCATTCATAATTGATAATCCCCAGAGAGATTTATTTCCTCACCCGTCCGTGAAAGGAAAGCTTGAGTATCTCCCCAATAGTCCCCGACAATTGTCTGCCTCGTTTTGACATATGTAGATGTCACCCGTGTGTGTTCTTTCCTTGGTGTCGGTAAACACCATTGTTTCGGTGTTGGTAAACATCGAGTTTTTCCCATTCGTTCAGAGGATGGCTTCTTTGAACTAGAAGATGAAGAACGAGCATCTTGAATTTTCCCTGCTTTAATAAGGCTCTCAGTCCTCTCTCCGCAGATAACCACATCAGAAAAGCTACTGAATGGGCAACTCCCCATGCGGTCCATGAACACACCCTGTAAGGTCCCGATGAACATGTCAGTCAGCTCTCTCCCCAACATCGGAGGTTGCACTTTTGCCGCTAATTCCCGCCACCTCTGGGCGTACTCTTTGAAGCTTTCCCCAGTCTTCTGACACAAGCTCTGCAGTTGGGTTCGGCTCGGAGCCATATCCATGTTGTGGTTGTATTGCCTCAGAAAGGCTTCACCCAGATCTCTCCAGCTTCTGACTGATTCTCTCTTCAGATCCATGTACCAGTCCAAAGACGCTTCAGACAAGCTGTCCTGGAAAAAATACATCCACATCTTCTCATCGTCAGTATATGCGGAGATTTTTCTGTAGTAAGCCTGCACATGGGTGCGAGGACAAGAAGTGCCATTATACTTGTCAAATGATGGCGCCTTGAATTTATAAGGGATCCTCAATCCATCAACCAAGCCCATATCGGTAACATCAAAGCCCAAAGAGTTCTGACACTCCATGGCATGGATTTTCTCAGCAAGGGCATCCACTTTTCTATCCCTCTCTTCAGTCCTTACAACTTCATCATCCTCACTGAGGAGAGTGAACATATCCTCCTGTCTGTCTACCAACGGAGCAGGATGGCGAACAGGAGCACGGGTTGCTCTAACATTAACAGTCTCTGCAGCAATAGGTTGTCCATTGATTCTGATACCTCTCAACTCATCACCCACAACATAGTTGTTGACGAGAATATTAGAAGCAACGACTTCATTAACAGGGACCCCCTCTGGTGAAGTACGGTTAACAGTTGGAATCACAGCTTCCTATCTCTGGGCTAAGGCTCGCAGCTCCTCTTGCCCCTGAACGACCCTTGCATCATGGTCATAAACTGGGCCATGTTAGCTCTCATCTCTGCCAACTCAGCTTGAACTTGGTCCATACTCCTCTGTTGATTCAACCCTGTCGCGTAGCGGTGCGGACAACGATCAGCAATCCTGCCTGAACCAGGAACCAGAATGAGAAGTCTCTCCCAAGCATGTCTGTAATGCAAGAATGATATGTGCATAATATGCATGATATGTATGATGTTCATCATGAATGATCCTGAAACGGATATACATATCTGGGTTAACTCTTTTCTTCTTTTTTCATCATCATTTTTTTTCATGCATTACCTTTTTTGAAAATAAACATGTTATGATGCAAATGATGCAACTATGACTGGTTGGCTGTGTATCACGAGGCACAGGTTCAGAACTTCGATATGAATTCGGAACCCAAGGTCATCTGGAACCCAAGGTCATCTATAACCCAAGGTCATCTGGAACCCATACATCAGAACTAGGGCACCAACAGGAACCAAGAGTCACCAACAGGACCAAGAGTCACCAACTGTACCTGTAAGTGATTCATTCCCGCCCCACTCACGGGTGTCATCTAGGCCAAGGTAAGGTTAAAGGGAAACGCAGGATAAACAACCCTTTCAAGAATATCATCATGTACACACCAGATGTATGCAACGATAATACCCCATCAGGATCTGAACTGCTCGTGATACCATGTTCCGCTAAGTGGCGCTATACCACCCGCTTCCCATGAATCACTCTATTCCTAGGTATCATAGAGTTCACTCATAGCCTGGGTATTGGGCCTTTTACCTCTTGTAACTCCCACCCCTACAGAGAAACAGATACACAACCAGCACAATGATAATATGATGCATGTAAACACATAATGCACATATATACAATCACATCATAATCATAAATGCAATAAATAAAGCAGAAAGCAACCAACACTATCCTAAAGAGCGCTAGGATTGACTCGCTTAGGGAAGATAGACCAGCAAGAGGTCAACTTCTATTTGTCCCCAGCAGAGTCGCCAGCTGTCGCATTACGCGAAAAAACCGGCGGGAAAAAGACACAGAGCCTCCACCGTGCGTTATTTATTCCAAAGGAGGGAAAGGAAACGCTCGAAGTAAACCTGGAAAGGGATGGTCTCGCTGTAAGACCCCAATTTTGTCCCTAAGATCCCTCATGGCACCATATCATATCATTGCATTGCTTCAAGGATCATTGGACACCTTGCTTCCTTCCCTGTGGGTGGGACATCTTTTTGAGAGTGATTCTTGATCACCAAGCACTCCTTGCATTTGTATGTCATTGCTTTTCTTTTAATCACTAACCAAAAAGTACAAAAATGTGTCATCTAACCTTTGTCTTGTAGATGAAGTAATAACAGGTCAAGGCAAATCAAAGGCATTAATTGAGCAATAGATGGTGGTCACTCTTGAGATTTGGACCCCACAATCATTCACAAGAGTTCATATGAGTTATGATATCATTTTGAAGCAAAATCCCAAGTGGTAGAGGCTTGAATCTCATCAGAACATTTTCAGGTCATCTGAAGACCTAGAAAGTCAACTGCAAAGTCAACTGTGGATTTGGAGGTGGGAAGTGACTAGAAATACTTCCTTCATGTTCAAACAAGTCTCATTTGATATTTCAAACACTCACATTGAAGAATTTGAGGTCAGGTCAAGACTTTCCAAAAATAACAAGTGACCTATAATTTGAATTTGCCAAAAATGGAAAGGTTTTAGACCAACTCCAACTCAAGATTACATCATCAAGAAAGCTTCAAATGAAATTTTGTCCAACATGAACGTTGAAGATCTTTCTCTCCCATTTCCAAAAAGTCCAAGATCATGAATTTCTCATGTGTGGTTAAGGAGATATGGTCCAATCATGGAAAAGTGTGTTTGAAACTTCAAATGAGCATAACTTTTCAACCAAAGCTCCAAAATGAGTGGTTCTTTTTGCATTTTGTTCATCATAACATGCACTTTCCCAATGTACCATTACATGACATGAATTGCATTTGCATGGTCTTTGGCTCATTCATGAAGTTTTTGAAGAGAAATTTCATAAAACCATTTTTAATGTTTGTAGGCATCCAAAACCAATTCCAAAGGGTGCATGAACTAATTTTAAGAGGTTTTGGGCTTTGTTCTGGCACTGTTCATGCATGCATGAAGTGCATGAGGTGAAAAACCATTTTTGTACATACACCTCATAAGTGATTAATCTCATTTGCATATGGCCTAAACAGATTTTAAACATGATTAGCATGGCATATATAAGGTTAAACATAACTGCATTTGCCATTAACTACCATTTTCAGATCTGAATCTCAAAATTCTCCAAACTTTTCTCTTAAATTTTTCTTGCAATGCTTCACACAAGAGGCATTTCTAGTGATTGATTCATGATCCTGAAGTGTTCTTGAGAAGATTTGAACGTGGAATTGGAAGGAATCGTGCCTGTTTGGTTCATACTCAAAGCTTGAAGCATCCATGGAATTTTAAAAATCTGCTGGATTCGTGTGCAATTGAGCTTCAATCTCTCCTTTAATCATCTATACAAGTTTCATAGAGAAGCTTTGGACCACTACAAGCCTTGGATAGCACGATTTTAGCTTGCTGCTCTTCAAGAGGTCATGATTCGATCTCTCTAGTTCTCAAATTTATTGTAATATTTGTGTAGATCTAGGTTTGCTGGTGATTCTGAGCTTTGAATCGTGAATTTTCATGCACTATTGACTGAATTATGGTAGATTAAAGTTCCATGCATGAATCTTATTCTGTTCGATTTGATCTTGATATGTGGAATTAAGCTTAGCTTTTCATTGATCTTTAATCTCCATTGAATGTACTACATGTTGATGTGCTTAATTTTGATTTCTGGAGAAAAACTTCTGGAAATCGTATGAACATGAACACTGTTCATCTTCTTCCTCATGAAGAAGATGAAGCTCAAGCAATGGCCACGGTTTCAGGCAATAGGCAACACTTTTCTGGTTTAATCCACGCTGTGCTAGGGCTTATTTCTCATTGGTACACGTTTTTCCTTGTAAGCATTATGATTGGCTCCCCTTGGTTTGACCGAGCGCTGACTCCAAGTTGTTTAATGAAACGACTGCATTTCATGATGAAACGCGCGCCACATTCAAATTCTCCCCTGGATCGATTCCTGGCGAAGGCGTTTATTTCAAATGCCTTGCCATTTTCTCATTTTCCCTCCTTATTTCATAATATGTTCTTCACATGTTTTTTTATTTTTTTTCTCAACTCGTAAAATTCATACCTATTTGAAAATCGATCCAAAAAATACCAGGTTTTTTGCATAATGATCCTTAAGATGTCTATTATTTTTTGATCATAATTTCCAAAATTGCGCTTGGCTGGATTTTATTTTGTCCTAGGGTGATTGAACATGTGTCCATATTTGACCTTGTCTTGCTTATCTTATTGTGAAATGCTTATCTTTGATCCAATGAATGTGAAATTTGGCATGACGAATTTAGACACATTGCTTGACATTTTGGTTGTGGTTTGGCATTTTTCTCAATTACCATTTCTGTTTTATACTCATGCTAACTTGGTGTGACAATTTGTGTCACACCTTTTGATGTTCAACTTGTATGATGTGTTTGCCATGCCAAATGATGTCTTATGCTTCTGATTTTTTGTGTAATGCATGTTATGAATGTCTTGATTGCTCATGAATTTTGTTGGAATCATTTGAATCATTTCTGTTTTAATTGAGATTTTTCATTCATGATGGTCCATATGAGCTTTGAATGTGCCTTTGACTTCACTTGATCATGAAATGCATTTGGTAATTGATTTTGATGTGAGCCTTTTAGGACTTGTTAATAAGTGTTTGAAGTTAATTCATGTCAAGTTTGAGCTTCTGTTTTGGATTTTTTCTTCATCTTTGACCCTAGGCTTTGACCTAGTGGTTTGTGGCTTACATTTGACCTTTGATTTCAGGTTGAGCATCCAAGTTCCATAATTGATGATGCTTCATCATTTGAGTATTGATGTTTGCTTTTGATTGCTAACACTTGTGTGTTTTGTAGGTTGATGCTAACTCATTTGAGTTTTGCTTGTGGCTTACACATTTTGTACAGTGGGATTGTTTTGTTGCTTATTGACTGTTGTCTGTTTGTCTGAGTATTGTACTGATTTGTTTAGTTGTTTCCACAGATGCTTAAGTTGCTTTAAGTTCATTTTGAACTTTGCTTTGCTTGGTTGCTTAACCACTTAGGTATAATCCCTCTTCTTCATGTAGTCTGGAAGACCTACTGTTACTGGTAGGCACCTGTCTGAAGCCCTCCTTAAGAGGCCATGTTCTTGTTTGTTTAAATTTGTGCCAAGCAGGTAAAGTCCTCTTAAGAGGCAATTGGCAGATAAAAGAGATGTGTAATCCATCTCCTGCTACTCAGTGTGTCATTCACCTTGCTCACACCATGTGTTGATGCATTGTGAATAATAACCCAAGATCTTATAGAGTCAATCATTTGTGGAGAAGAGTTCCTACTTTCTGAACTTCCACACTTTCCTTTGTTTAAAGCTCTCCCTGACCAGGGATAAGAGCTATGAGGCACACCCCTCATCTCCATTTCATCTGCTTCACCCTAACTCTCAATGTTAGGGTTAAGAGCATAAAATACCCTATTCCAGTTGGCTGTAAAGCCTAACCTTGCTTGAGCCTAATTGATTGTATATAATGTGTGCTAATTGACTTGTTTGTTGGTTTACTTGATTCATCTGTGCATATTTGCTTATGTGTACCTTTGAGCATCTATCATCATTACTTGTATATCATTTCATAATCATTGTGTGTGATCTATTTTCCCTCAGTGGGTTTATCCCCAATGGAGTGGCTGACAGTATCCCCAGTAGAGTTGTTTGTGCAGCTAGATTCTACTTGTGTGTTCTGCTCTCTTCAGCGGTTCTTGCTTGTGCAGTGAACTCTGGTTTCCCAGTTGATACTGAGGATTCCCCCTGCAGATATCTCAGGATTTTCCATTCCCCAACAGATTTGCTCTTGTGGCCGTTGTTGCCTGTTGTAGACTTTTGTTCCCCTAGTTGGGTTGATTGATGATCCATCACTCAGAGATTTTTTTGATATCTCTGATCTTTTGCTTTCCAATAGATCTTTGCTTTTTAGCATGAAGATCTCCAGCAGATTGGCTTTCCAGTTGGACTTTTTAGTTTTTCCTCTGGAAGTGTAGTACCGGGCGTTTGATTCCTGGGCCTGTTTGTGTTAGATATGTCTGTTTTGTCAGCATTCATCAAACATAAATCACGCATATTCATGCATACTTTCAATATTCAGATATTCATGTAGCATTTTTTGCCATATATCTTTTGTTTGTTGTCTCCTGCTAATGGTGACATAGATCTCTCCAGTACATCTTCCCAAGCAGATGTCGGGTGTCTAATCCCTCAATATATAAAGTCAGCCCCATAAGCAGAAAGTGTCTATCTTTCCTTCTGCAATTCCCCACTGAGATGTATCCTCGTGGATGACGGTTTTTTCCGTTTCCTCCCAACACATATATTGGGATGGGTTTTCCCTATTGAGTTATATCCTCATTAGGACGAGTCTTGTTTCAGTTTGCCTTTTTGGTTTGATCCTGAATTGGAATTTTTTTCAACTGTCTCTTGTGCTTCCCTGCGGAATAAATGAATGAATTGCCCAGTAGCCGGCAATAGTTCTTTTTATCCCTAGTGGAGTTTGGGCTTCTACCCCATATTCGGTAGTTGTAAGTCCTATGTTCCCTCTTAGCGGAATTTATGGTTATATACCTTTTATTCCTCAGGAGAGTTGTTGGTTTCTACCCAGTAATCGGTAGTTGTAAACCCTATTTTTCCTTGCTCTCCACGCAGAGTCGTTGGTTTTCTACCATATATTTGGTAGTTATAAATCCTACTTTCATCCCCTAGCAGAGGTAACCGTTGTGGTTCATTCTGGTTGATGGTGGATTTTCGTTGGTTTTCTACCATGTTTGCGGTAGTTATAAATCCTATGTTGTGGTTGTCTCCCTATAGGAGTTGGTGCTTTCTTGTGGAATAGTTGGATAATTGCTCAGTATTCGGAAATTATTTCACTCTATCCTCAGCCAGAGTTTGGTCTTCTACCCCGTATTCGGTAGTTGTAAATCCTAATTTCTCCCCCCTTCGCAGAGTTAGCCTTGTTGTTCATCCTAACCGATGATGGTTACTCTTTGTGGTTATCTTCATCCAGTATTCGATGTTGATATTCCCTCCTTGCTTTTGGGTAATTGCTCTTGAGTAAGCAGTCGTATTTCCCAGCAAATCTTTTTGTGGATAATTGCCGTATGCTAGCAATTTTATCCTCAGCGGGGCCTTTCACCGTTTGCCAGTGATTTGTTCCCTTGATCATTGATGTTTATCAATGCATCCCCGATGAGTTTCCTCTTTCATTTACCCTTTTGTTGGTAATGATTGTTGCTCCCTTTGATCGGTCATCATTATATACCTAGTTTTGGTATCCCGATGCCTTTCTTTTCGGTTGATTTATCCTTTATTAACCCAGTAACGGATTGTGGATAATCTTCCAAGCGAGTATACTATCCACGTTCTCACGGTAATGGATAATATATCTCATGCACTCTTCAGTCGAAGCCTGTTGTGTTTCCCCAGTTGAGTAAGATTCGTGTTTCCTTATGAGGAATCGAATATTTCTTTGTTCTCCTTTTTTGAGCGTATCTCCCAGTAACCAGTGATATGTCTCTTGGATAATTGCCGGATGCTTGCAATTTAACCCCTGTGAGTTATCTTTCGTCTACCCTGTTGTTGTTGATAACGATTGTCTCTCTTTTCGGTTGGTCACCGATTATATACCCAGTAACTGGTATCCCTGGTGTACCTTCCATGCGAGTATACTATCCATGTTCTGACGGTAATGGATATTATATCTCATGCGCTCTGTGGGTTTTTCCCTAGCTGAGTAAGATTCGTTTTCCCGTTGCGGAGTCGAATGTCCATCCTGTGAGTCGATTTGCTTTTTCAAACCCTCCTTTCGGATAATGAGTGTCTTGGCATATATACCATATCACGCTTTGGCCGGTCACCTATTATATACCCAGTAACCGGTATCCCTGGTGTTCCTTCCTTTCTGCTCCCTATTATGACCTAGGTCCCCTATGGAGTCAGATTTTCCTGAGTTGATGTACCTTTTTCAGGTCTTTCTCAGATGTTTGGTTGATTGATATCTCTCACCCTTATACCGGTCTCAGATATTCATTCTTCCTGAGCTTGTTGTTCTTTCACCCAGTAACCGGTGTTTAGATCACATGTCTCTTTGAGCTTGTTACCCGGTAGCCGGTAACACCTCATCTTGCAGGTTTTTTTCTCCAAGAGAGTCTTTGTTAGACATTCCTCGGTGGAGTTCCTGTTGTGATTTTACCCTTTTTCTTTATTGGCGTTTTCCCCAATATATGCATTTTTTTTCCGGGCAGGGAGGTTCTATGTGAATCTTTTCCCCAGTCCGAGTCCGGATTTTTATCCGAAGTATCCCTCGTGGATAGTTTGAGTCATCTTGAGTCTTTCTAGTGGATTTATCCCTTTGGAATTTGCTTCTTTTTCCCAGTTTGAGTCCTTTACTCCCCAGTGAGGTCTCCAATCCAGTTGTGTTCTGTTCACGCTGTGTCTAGTTCTTGTTCCCCCTAATTCGGAGTCGTGTCCTGCTCACACATTCTTTCTCTTATCCCCATGAGAGTCCTGTTAGAGTCTCTGTTCCTGGTGAGTGTATTACTCTGATGGATCGTCTTTTCTTTGTGGACCCATATTCCCCACAGAGTTTGTTTTTACATGCATACATCTGCATCATGAGGTCTCTTAGGGACCAAAATTTGTCTCATTAATGTTATTTAAGCCCATTCTACCGCGTCGAGATGAAGATTTTAACCTTCACTTCTCCGGCTAGAATGACCTTAAATAGGGGCATCTGTAAGACCCCAATTTTGTCCCTAAGATCCCTCATGGCATCATATCATAATCATTGCATTGCCTCAAGGATCATTAGACACCTTTCTTCCTTCCCTGTGGGTGGGATCATCTTCTTGAGAGTGATTCTTGATCACCAAGCATTCCTTGCATTTGTATGTCATTGCTTTTCTTTGTTTGCTAACCAAAAAGTACAAAAATATGTCATCTAACCTTTGTCTTGCAGGTGAAGTAACAACAGGTCAAGGCAATCAAAGGCATTCATTGAGCAATAGATGGTGGTCATTCATGAGATTTGGATCCCACAATCATTCACAAGAGTTCATATGAGTTATGATGTCATTTTAATGCAAAATCCCAAGTGGTAGAGGCTTGAATTTCATCAGAACATTGTCAAGTCATCTGAAGACCAAGAAAGTCAACTCCAAAGTCAACTGTGGATTTGGAGGTGGGAAGTGACTAGAAATACTTCATTCATGTTCAAACAAGTCTCATTTGACATTTCAAACACTCACATTGAAGAATTTGACGTCCAGTCAAAAATTTCCAAAAATAGAAAGTGACCTATAATTTGAACTTTCCAAAAATGGAAAGATTTTGGACCAACTTCAACTCAATATTACATCATCAAAGAAGCTTCGAATGAAATTTTGTTGAACAAGAAAGTTGTAGTTTTTCTCTCCCATTTCCAAAACATCCAAGATCATGAGCATATGATGTGTGGTTGAGGAAATATGATCAAATCATGGCAAAGTGTGCATGGGACTTCAAATGGGCATAACTTCTCAACCAAAGCTCCAAAATGAGTGGTTCTTTTTGCATTGTTCTCCTCTTGACCTCTAATTTCCAAATCATGCATCACATTACATGAATTGTCATCACATGATCATTTGTTAATCCATGGTTTTTTTGGAGGGAAATTACAAAATTCAAAAATGAACCATTGTTTGAACTTTTTGCCATTACCATTGGTTTCAAAAATTGATTTTAAGGGAAAATGGATCAGATTCGTGTACTGTTCACACATGCATTCCATGCATGGGGGGAAAAATCTAATTTGGGCATACACCTTAAAACTTGATTAATCTCATTTGTATTTGGCCTAGACATGATTTGAGCATCATTAGCAGGACCTATATAAGGTTAATCCCAACTGTTTTCATCATTAACTACCATTTTTCAGATCTAGATCCAAAATCACCAAAATTTTTCTCTCAAAATTTCTTCCAAATTCTTCACATCCAAGCCTTTTCTAGTGCTAGATTCATGACCATGGAGCTTTGTTGAACAAGTTTGAACGTGGAATTGAAGCAATTGGTGCCATATTGAAGCATACTCGAAGCTTAAAGCATCCATGGTGATTTCAAAATCTGCTGAATTCAAGTGTGTTTGAACTTCATTCTCTCCATTAATCATCTCACTAAGCATCATAGAAAAACATTGGAGCTATCACAAGCCTTGAAACAAGCCGATTCCGAATCTGCACTTCAAGAGGTCAGAAATGAATTTGTGTATGATTTTGAAATTGATTGTATATAGTGTGTGCTAATTGACTTGTTGGTTGGCTTACTTGATTCATTTGTGCTTTGCTTATGTGTGCCTCTGTGCATTTATCATCATTAATTGTATATCATTGCAAATTTGCATGTTGTTTCTTTAATTCTCTTCGATCCGTGCTTGTTTTGATGTTTTTGTGTAAAATGATTATGGATCTTGCATCTACATGGCATGATGATTCGAATGCTATGCTTGATTGTGATTTCTGGACATTTTTTATTTTCTGGAAATTTCAGATGAAGATCATCATGATCTTCATCTTCAACCTTTGAATGTTCTTCATTTTCCAGAAATTGCTATGACTTTGCTTTGGTTTTGCTACGAAAATCTGGAAATTAGCTACGAAATGCATAAGCCACAGTTTCATGATGTTAGCAACGCTTTCCTGTGTTTTCCACGCTGGCCTTAGGGTTTGAATATGACTGGTCCACGTCTTCGCTTGCCTGGCACTTCCATTGGATCACGCTGCTTTGACCGTGCCACATAGCGCTTGACTGATGATTCAGCAAGCCAGCGCATAAATGAAACGGTGCGTTTCATCTTATGGCGCGCTTCACATTTAAATGCCACACGAGTTCGATTCCCAGCGTTGCCAATTCTTCAAATATGCTTCACACTTTTCTCTTTTCCCTCCTTATTTCATAATATGTTCTTCACATGTTTTTTAATTTTTTCTCAACTTGTAAAATGCATATTAATTTGAAAATTGATCCAAAAAATACCAGGTTTTTGGCATAATGATCCTTGAGATGTCTATTATTTTTTGATCATAATTTTCAAAATTGTGCTTGGCTGGATTTTATTTTGTCCTAGGGTGATTGAACATGTGTCCATTTATGATATTGCCTTGTTCCTTTCATCATAAATGCTTATCTTTGATCCAATGAATGTGAAATTTTGCATGATGAATCTAGACACATTGCTTGACATTTTGGTTTTGGTTTGGTATTTTTCCTATGATCCATTGCTGGTTTATGCTTGTGCTAACTTGGTGTGACAATTTGTGTCACACCTTTTGATGTTCAACTTGTAGGATGTGTTTCCCATGCCAAATGATGTCCTATGCTTCTGATTTTGTATGTGATGCATGTTATGAATGTCTTGATTGCTCATGAATTTTGTTGGAATTATTTGATTCATTTCTGTTTTAATTGAGATTTTTCATTCATGTTGGTCACATATGAGCTTTGAAATTGCCTTGAACTTCATTTGATCATGAAATGAATTTGGTGAATGATTTTGATGTGAGCCTTTTTAGGACTTGTTAATAAGTGTTTGAAGTTAATTCATGTCAAGTTTGAGCTTCTGTTTTGGATTTTTTCTTCATCTTTGACCCTAGGCTTTGACCTAGTGGTTTGTGGCTTACATTTGACCTTTGATTTCAGGTTGAGCATCCAAGTTCCATTGTTGATGATGCTTCATCATTTGAACATTGATGTTTGCTTTTGATTACTAATATTTGTGTGCTTTGTAGGTTGATGCTAACTCATTTGAGTTTTGCTTGTGGCTTACACCTTTTGTATATTGGGATTGTCTGTTGCTTATTGACTATTGTCTGTTTGTCTGAGTATTGTACTGATTTGTTTAGTTGTTTCCACAGGTACTTAAGTTGCTTTAAGTTCATTTTGAACTTTGCTTTGCTTGGTTGCTTAACCACTTAGGTATAATCCCTCTTCTTCATGTAGTCTGGAAGACCTACTGTTATTGGTAGGCACCTGTCTGAAGTCCTCCTTAAGAGGCAATGCTTGTGATTGTTTAAATTTGTGCCAATCATTTGTGGAGAAGAGTTCCTACTTTCTGAACTCCCACACCTTCTATTGTTTAAAAGCTCTCCTTGACCAGGGATAAGAGCTATGAGGCACACCCCTCATCTCCATTTCATCTGCTTCACCCTAACTCTCAATGTTAGGGTTAAGAGCTCAATATACCCCATTCCAGTTGGCTATAAAGCCTAACCTTGCTTGAGCCTAATTGATTGTATATAGTGTGTGCTAATTGACTTGTTGGTTGGCTTACTTGATTCATTTGTGCATATTTGCTTATGTGTGCCTCTGTGCATTTATCATCATTAATTGTATATCATTGCATAATCATTGTTCATATCTTTGTGACATCTTTGTTTGTCCATTGAGGAGTCAATTGTAAGTCCATTTATTGGCAGTTGTTTCCTATGATCTGGAAGGAGTTGGGACTAAGACCATTGATTGGCATCCCATTTCCTTGGAGTCGAGTGTAAGACCATTTATTGGCAACTTGTTTCCTCTTGCTTATTACAATTGTTTTGCTTGTTGTATGTGAGGAGTCAATTGTAAGTCCATTTATTGGCAATTGTTTCCCATGATCATTCCTTGGAGACTGGTATAAGTCCATTGATTGGCATCTGGTATCCCTGTTTCTTTGCTTTGTGAGACTAGTGTAAGTCCATTGATTGGCATATGGTATCCCTATTTCTCTTTGTTTTAGGAGATTGGTATAAGTCCATAGATTGGCATCTGGTATCCATCTTGTTATTGTGCTTATTGCTTTGTTGCCTATTCCAAAGGAATCACTTGAATCATTTACATATGATTTCAAGAGGTGAACACCTAAGAAGTTTTACTTTCTCACCCTCCCACCTTTTGTTTCTTTAATCCTCAATTTGCATGTTTTTGTTTCTTTAATTCTCTTCGATCCGTGCTTGTTTTGATGTTTTTGTGTAAAATGATTATGGATCTTGCATCTACATGGCATGATGATTCGAATGCTATGCTTGATTGTGATTTCTGGACATTTTTTATTTTCTGGAAATTTCAGATGAAGATCATCATGATCTTCATCTTCAACCTTTGAATGTTTCTCATTTTCCAGAAATTGCTATGACTTTGCTTTGGTTTTGCTACGAAAATCTGGAAATTAGCTACGAAATGCATAAGCCACAGTTTCATGATGTTAGCAACGCTTTCCTGTGTTTTCCACGCTGGCCTTAGGGTTTGAATATGACTGGTCCACGTCTTCGCTTGCCTGGCACTTCCATTGGATCACGCTGCTTTGACCGTGCCACATAGCGCTTGACTGATGATTCAGCAAGCCAGCGCATAAATGAAATGGTGCGTTTCATCTTATGGCGCGCTTCACATTTAAATGCCACACGAGTTCGATTCCCAGCGTTGCCAATTCTTCAAATATGCTTCACACTTTTCTCTTTTCCCTCCTTATTTCATAATATGTTCTTCACATGTTTTTTAATTTTTTCTCAACTTGTAAAATGCATATTAATTTGAAAATTGATCCAAAAAATACCAGGTTTTTGGCATAATGATCCTTGAGATGTCTATTATTTTTTGATCATAATTTTCAAAATTGTGCTTGGCTGGATTTTATTTTGTCCTAGGGTGATTGAACATGTGTCCATTTATGATATTGCCTTGTTCCTTTCATCATAAATGCTTATCTTTGATCCAATGAATGTGAAATTTTGCATGATGAATCTAGACACATTGCTTGACATTTTGGTTTTGGTTTGGTATTTTTCCTATGATCCATTGCTGGTTTATGCTTGTGCTAACTTGGTGTGACAATTTGTGTCACACCTTTTGATGTTCAACTTGTAGGATGTGTTTCCCATGCCAAATGATGTCCTATGCTTCTGATTTTGTATGTGATGCATGTTATGAATGTCTTGATTGCTCATGAATTTTGTTGGAATTATTTGATTCATTTCTGTTTTAATTGAGATTTTTCATTCATGTTGGTCACATATGAGCTTTGAAATTGCTTTGAACTTCATTTGATCATGAAATGAATTTGGTGAATGATTTTGATGTGAGCCTTTTTAGGACTTGTTAATAAGTGTTTGAAGTTAATTCATGTCAAGTTTGAGCTTCTGTTTTGGATTTTTTCTTCATCTTTGACCCTAGGCTTTGACCTAGTGGTTTGTGGCTTACATTTGACCTTTGATTTCAGGTTGAGCATCCAAGTTCCATTGTTGATGATGCTTCATCATTTGAACATTGATGTTTGCTTTTGATTACTAATATTTGTGTGCTTTGTAGGTTGATGCTAACTCATTTGAGTTTTGCTTGTGGCTTACACCTTTTGTATATTGGGATTGTCTGTTGCTTATTGACTATTGTCTGTTTGTCTGAGTATTGTACTGATTTGTTTAGTTGTTTCCACAGGTACTTAAGTTGCTTTAAGTTCATTTTGAACTTTGCTTTGCTTGGTTGCTTAACCACTTAGGTATAATCCCTCTTCTTCATGTAGTCTGGAAGACCTACTGTTATTGGTAGGCACCTGTCTGAAGTCCTCCTTAAGAGGCAATGCTTGTGATTGTTTAAATTTGTGCCAATCATTTGTGGAGAAGAGTTCCTACTTTCTGAACTCCCACACCTTCTATTGTTTAAAAGCTCTCCTTGACCAGGGATAAGAGCTATGAGGCACACCCCTCATCTCCATTTCATCTGCTTCACCCTAACTCTCAATGTTAGGGTTAAGAGCTCAATATACCCCATTCCAGTTGGCTATAAAGCCTAACCTTGCTTGAGCCTAATTGATTGTATATAGTGTGTGCTAATTGACTTGTTGGTTGGCTTACTTGATTCATTTGTGCATATTTGCTTATGTGTGCCTCTGTGCATTTATCATCATTAATTGTATATCATTGCATAATCATTGTTCATATCTTTGTGACATCTTTGTTTGTCCATTGAGGAGTCAATTGTAAGTCCATTTATTGGCAGTTGTTTCCTATGATCTGGAAGGAGTTGGGACTAAGACCATTGATTGGCATCCCATTTCCTTGGAGTCGAGTGTAAGACCATTTATTGGCAACTTGTTTCCTCTTGCTTATTACAATTGTTTTGCTTGTTGTATGTGAGGAGTCAATTGTAAGTCCATTTATTGGCAATTGTTTCCCATGATCATTCCTTGGAGACTGGTATAAGTCCATTGATTGGCATCTGGTATCCCTGTTTCTTTGCTTTGTGAGACTAGTGTAAGTCCATTGATTGGCATATGGTATCCCTATTTCTCTTTGTTTTAGGAGATTGGTATAAGTCCATAGATTGGCATCTGGTATCCATCTTGTTATTGTGCTTATTGCTTTGTTGCCTATTCCAAAGGAATCACTTGAATCATTTACATATGATTTCAAGAGGTGAACACCTAAGAAGTTTTACTTTCTCACCCTCCCACCTTTTGTTTCTTTAATCCTCAATTTGCATGTTTTTGTTTCTTTAATTCTCTTCGATCCGTGCTTGTTTTGATGTTTTTGTGTAAAATGATTATGGATCTTGCATCTACATGGCATGATGATTCGAATGCTATGCTTGATTGTGATTTCTGGACATTTTTTATTTTCTGGAAATTTCAGATGAAGATCATCATGATCTTCATCTTCAACCTTTGAATGTTCTCATTTTCCAGAAATTGCTATGACTTTGCTTTGGTTTTGCTACGAAAATCTGGAAATTAGCTACGAAATGCATAAGCCACAGTTTCATGATGTTAGCAACGCTTTCCTGTGTTTTCCACGCCGGCCTTAGGGTTTGAATATGACTGGTCCACGTCTTCGCTTGCCTGGCACTTCCATTGGATCACGCTGCTTTGACCGTGCCACATAGCGCTTGACTGATGATTCAGCAAGCCAGCGCATAAATGAAATGGTGCGTTTCATCTTATGGCGCGCTTCACATTTAAATGCCACACGAGTTCGATTCCCAGCGTTGCCAATTCTTCAAATATGCTTCACACTTTTCTCTTTTCCCTCCTTATTTCATAATATGTTCTTCACATGTTTTTTAATTTTTTCTCAACTTGTAAAATGCATATTAATTTGAAAATTGATCCAAAAAATACCAGGTTTTTGGCATAATGATCCTTGAGATGTCTATTATTTTTTGATCATAATTTTCAAAATTGTGCTTGGCTGGATTTTATTTTGTCCTAGGGTGATTGAACATGTGTCCATTTATGATATTGCCTTGTTCCTTTCATCATAAATGCTTATCTTTGATCCAATGAATGTGAAATTTTGCATGATGAATCTAGACACATTGCTTGACATTTTGGTTTTGGTTTGGTATTTTTCCTATGATCCATTGCTGGTTTATGCTTGTGCTAACTTGGTGTGACAATTTGTGTCACACCTTTTGATGTTCAACTTGTAGGATGTGTTTCCCATGCCAAATGATGTCCTATGCTTCTGATTTTGTATGTGATGCATGTTATGAATGTCTTGATTGCTCATGAATTTTGTTGGAATTATTTGATTCATTTCTGTTTTAATTGAGATTTTTCATTCATGTTGGTCACATATGAGCTTTGAAATTGCTTTGAACTTCATTTGATCATGAAATGAATTTGGTGAATGATTTTGATGTGAGCCTTTTTAGGACTTGTTAATAAGTGTTTGAAGTTAATTCATGTCAAGTTTGAGCTTCTGTTTTGGATTTTTTCTTCATCTTTGACCCTAGGCTTTGACCTAGTGGTTTGTGGCTTACATTTGACCTTTGATTTCAGGTTGAGCATCCAAGTTCCATTGTTGATGATGCTTCATCATTTGAACATTGATGTTTGCTTTTGATTACTAATATTTGTGTGCTTTGTAGGTTGATGCTAACTCATTTGAGTTTTGCTTGTGGCTTACACCTTTTGTATATTGGGATTGTCTGTTGCTTATTGACTATTGTCTGTTTGTCTGAGTATTGTACTGATTTGTTTAGTTGTTTCCACAGGTACTTAAGTTGCTTTAAGTTCATTTTGAACTTTGCTTTGCTTGGTTTCTTAACCACTTAGGTATAATCCCTCTTCTTCATGTAGTCTGGAAGACCTACTGTTATTGGTAGGCACCTGTCTGAAGTCCTCCTTAAGAGGCAATGCTTGTGATTGTTTAAATTTGTGCCAATCATTTGTGGAGAAGAGTTCCTACTTTCTGAACTCCCACACCTTCTATTGTTTAAAAGCTCTCCTTGACCAGGGATAAGAGCTATGAGGCACACCCCTCATCTCCATTTCATCTGCTTCACCCTAACTCTCAATGTTAGGGTTAAGAGCTCAATATACCCCATTCCAGTTGGCTATAAAGCCTAACCTTGCTTGAGCCTAATTGATTGTATATAGTGTGTGCTAATTGACTTGTTGGTTGGCTTACTTGATTCATTTGTGCATATTTGCTTATGTGTGCCTCTGTGCATTTATCATCATTAATTGTATATCATTGCATAATCATTGTTCATATCTTTGTGACATCTTTGTTTGTCCATTGAGGAGTCAATTGTAAGTCCATTTATTGGCAGTTGTTTCCTATGATCTGGAAGGAGTTGGGACTAAGACCATTGATTGGCATCCCATTTCCTTGGAGTCGAGTGTAAGACCATTTATTGGCAACTTGTTTCCTCTTGCTTATTACAATTGTTTTGCTTGTTGTATGTGAGGAGTCAATTGTAAGTCCATTTATTGGCAATTGTTTCCCATGATCATTCCTTGGAGACTGGTATAAGTCCATTGATTGGCATCTGGTATCCCTGTTTCTTTGCTTTGTGAGACTAGTGTAAGTCCATTGATTGGCATATGGTATCCCTATTTCTCTTTGTTTTAGGAGATTGGTATAAGTCCATAGATTGGCATCTGGTATCCATCTTGTTATTGTGCTTATTGCTTTGTTGCCTATTCCAAAGGAATCACTTGAATCATTTACATATGATTTCAAGAGGTGAACACCTAAGAAGTTTTACTTTCTCACCCTCCCACCTTTTGTTTCTTTAATCCTCAATTTACATGTTTTTGTTTCTTTAATTCTCTTCGATCCGTGCTTGTTTTGATGTTTTTGTGTAAAATGATTATGGATCTTGCATCTACATGGCATGATGATTCGAATGCTATGCTTGATTGTGATTTCTGGACATTTTTTATTTTCTGGAAATTTCAGATGAAGATCATCATGATCTTCATCTTCAACCTTTGAATGTTCCTCATTTTCCAGAAATTGCTATGACTTTGCTTTGGTTTTGCTACGAAAATCTGGAAATTAGCTACGAAATGCATAAGCCACAGTTTCATGATGTTAGCAACGCTTTCCTGTGTTTTCCACGCCGGCCTTAGGGTTTGAATATGACTGGTCCACGTCTTCGCTTGCCTGGCACTTCCATTGGATCACGCTGCTTTGACCGTGCCACATAGCGCTTGACTGATGATTCAGCAAGCCAGCGCATAAATGAAATGGTGCGTTTCATCTTATGGCGCGCTTCACATTTAAATGCCACACGAGTTCGATTCCCAGCGTTGCCAATTCTTCAAATATGCTTCACACTTTTCTCTTTTCCCTCCTTATTTCATAATATGTTCTTCACATGTTTTTTAATTTTTTCTCAACTTGTAAAATGCATATTAATTTGAAAATTGATCCAAAAAATACCAGGTTTTTGGCATAATGATCCTTGAGATGTCTATTATTTTTTGATCATAATTTTCAAAATTGTGCTTGGCTGGATTTTATTTTGTCCTAGGGTGATTGAACATGTGTCCATTTATGATATTGCCTTGTTCCTTTCATCATAAATGCTTATCTTTGATCCAATGAATGTGAAATTTTGCATGATGAATCTAGACACATTGCTTGACATTTTGGTTTTGGTTTGGTATTTTTCCTATGATCCATTGCTGGTTTATGCTTGTGCTAACTTGGTGTGACAATTTGTGTCACACCTTTTGATGTTCAACTTGTAGGATGTGTTTCCCATGCCAAATGATGTCCTATGCTTCTGATTTTGTATGTGATGCATGTTATGAATGTCTTGATTGCTCATGAATTTTGTTGGAATTATTTGATTCATTTCTGTTTTAATTGAGATTTTTCATTCATGTTGGTCACATATGAGCTTTGAAATTGCTTTGAACTTCATTTGATCATGAAATGAATTTGGTGAATGATTTTGATGTGAGCCTTTTTAGGACTTGTTAATAAGTGTTTGAAGTTAATTCATGTCAAGTTTGAGCTTCTGTTTTGGATTTTTTCTTCATCTTTGACCCTAGGCTTTGACCTAGTGGTTTGTGGCTTACATTTGACCTTTGATTTCAGGTTGAGCATCCAAGTTCCATTGTTGATGATGCTTCATCATTTGAACATTGATGTTTGCTTTTGATTACTAATATTTGTGTGCTTTGTAGGTTGATGCTAACTCATTTGAGTTTTGCTTGTGGCTTACACCTTTTGTATATTGGGATTGTCTGTTGCTTATTGACTATTGTCTGTTTGTCTGAGTATTGTACTGATTTGTTTAGTTGTTTCCACAGGTACTTAAGTTGCTTTAAGTTCATTTTGAACTTTGCTTTGCTTGGTTTCTTAACCACTTAGGTATAATCCCTCTTCTTCATGTAGTCTGGAAGACCTACTGTTATTGGTAGGCACCTGTCTGAAGTCCTCCTTAAGAGGCAATGCTTGTGATTGTTTAAATTTGTGCCAATCATTTGTGGAGAAGAGTTCCTACTTTCTGAACTCCCACACCTTCTATTGTTTAAAAGCTCTCCTTGACCAGGGATAAGAGCTATGAGGCACACCCCTCATCTCCATTTCATCTGCTTCACCCTAACTCTCAATGTTAGGGTTAAGAGCTCAATATACCCCATTCCAGTTGGCTATAAAGCCTAACCTTGCTTGAGCCTAATTGATTGTATATAGTGTGTGCTAATTGACTTGTTGGTTGGCTTACTTGATTCATTTGTGCATATTTGCTTATGTGTGCCTCTGTGCATTTATCATCATTAATTGTATATCATTGCATAATCATTGTTCATATCTTTGTGACATCTTTGTTTGTCCATTGAGGAGTCAATTGTAAGTCCATTTATTGGCAGTTGTTTCCTATGATCTGGAAGGAGTTGGGACTAAGACCATTGATTGGCATCCCATTTCCTTGGAGTCGAGTGTAAGACCATTTATTGGCAACTTGTTTCCTCTTGCTTATTACAATTGTTTTGCTTGTTGTATGTGAGGAGTCAATTGTAAGTCCATTTATTGGCAATTGTTTCCCATGATCATTCCTTGGAGACTGGTATAAGTCCATTGATTGGCATCTGGTATCCCTGTTTCTTTGCTTTGTGAGACTAGTGTAAGTCCATTGATTGGCATATGGTATCCCTATTTCTCTTTGTTTTAGGAGATTGGTATAAGTCCATAGATTGGCATCTGGTATCCATCTTGTTATTGTGCTTATTGCTTTGTTGCCTATTCCAAAGGAATCACTTGAATCATTTACATATGATTTCAAGAGGTGAACACCTAAGAAGTTTTACTTTCTCACCCTCCCACCTTTTGTTTCTTTAATCCTCAATTTACATGTTTTTGTTTCTTTAATTCTCTTCGATCCGTGCTTGTTTTGATGTTTTTGTGTAAAATGATTATGGATCTTGCATCTACATGGCATGATGATTCGAATGCTATGCTTGATTGTGATTTCTGGACATTTTTTATTTTCTGGAAATTTCAGATGAAGATCATCATGATCTTCATCTTCAACCTTTGAATGTTCCTCATTTTCCAGAAATTGCTATGACTTTGCTTTGGTTTTGCTACGAAAATCTGGAAATTAGCTACGAAATGCATAAGCCACAGTTTCATGATGTTAGCAACGCTTTCCTGTGTTTTCCACGCCGGCCTTAGGGTTTGAATATGACTGGTCCACGTCTTCGCTTGCCTGGCACTTCCATTGGATCACGCTGCTTTGACCGTGCCACATAGCGCTTGACTGATGATTCAGCAAGCCAGCGCATAAATGAAATGGTGCGTTTCATCTTATGGCGCGCTTCACATTTAAATGCCACACGAGTTCGATTCCCAGCGTTGCCAATTCTTCAAATATGCTTCACACTTTTCTCTTTTCCCTCCTTATTTCATAATATGTTCTTCACATGTTTTTTAATTTTTTCTCAACTTGTAAAATGCATATTAATTTGAAAATTGATCCAAAAAATACCAGGTTTTTGGCATAATGATCCTTGAGATGTCTATTATTTTTTGATCATAATTTTCAAAATTGTGCTTGGCTGGATTTTATTTTGTCCTAGGGTGATTGAACATGTGTCCATTTATGATATTGCCTTGTTCCTTTCATCATAAATGCTTATCTTTGATCCAATGAATGTGAAATTTTGCATGATGAATCTAGACACATTGCTTGACATTTTGGTTTTGGTTTGGTATTTTTCCTATGATCCATTGCTGGTTTATGCTTGTGCTAACTTGGTGTGACAATTTGTGTCACACCTTTTGATGTTCAACTTGTAGGATGTGTTTCCCATGCCAAATGATGTCCTATGCTTCTGATTTTGTATGTGATGCATGTTATGAATGTCTTGATTGCTCATGAATTTTGTTGGAATTATTTGATTCATTTCTGTTTTAATTGAGATTTTTCATTCATGTTGGTCACATATGAGCTTTGAAATTGCTTTGAACTTCATTTGATCATGAAATGAATTTGGTGAATGATTTTGATGTGAGCCTTTTTAGGACTTGTTAATAAGTGTTTGAAGTTAATTCATGTCAAGTTTGAGCTTCTGTTTTGGATTTTTTCTTCATCTTTGACCCTAGGCTTTGACCTAGTGGTTTGTGGCTTACATTTGACCTTTGATTTCAGGTTGAGCATCCAAGTTCCATTGTTGATGATGCTTCATCATTTGAACATTGATGTTTGCTTTTGATTACTAATATTTGTGTGCTTTGTAGGTTGATGCTAACTCATTTGAGTTTTGCTTGTGGCTTACACCTTTTGTATATTGGGATTGTCTGTTGCTTATTGACTATTGTCTGTTTGTCTGAGTATTGTACTGATTTGTTTAGTTGTTTCCACAGGTACTTAAGTTGCTTTAAGTTCATTTTGAACTTTGCTTTGCTTGGTTTCTTAACCACTTAGGTATAATCCCTCTTCTTCATGTAGTCTGGAAGACCTACTGTTATTGGTAGGCACCTGTCTGAAGTCCTCCTTAAGAGGCAATGCTTGTGATTGTTTAAATTTGTGCCAATCATTTGTGGAGAAGAGTTCCTACTTTCTGAACTCCCACACCTTCTATTGTTTAAAAGCTCTCCTTGACCAGGGATAAGAGCTATGAGGCACACCCCTCATCTCCATTTCATCTGCTTCACCCTAACTCTCAATGTTAGGGTTAAGAGCTCAATATACCCCATTCCAGTTGGCTATAAAGCCTAACCTTGCTTGAGCCTAATTGATTGTATATAGTGTGTGCTAATTGACTTGTTGGTTGGCTTACTTGATTCATTTGTGCATATTTGCTTATGTGTGCCTCTGTGCATTTATCATCATTAATTGTATATCATTGCATAATCATTGTTCATATCTTTGTGACATCTTTGTTTGTCCATTGAGGAGTCAATTGTAAGTCCATTTATTGGCAGTTGTTTCCTATGATCTGGAAGGAGTTGGGACTAAGACCATTGATTGGCATCCCATTTCCTTGGAGTCGAGTGTAAGACCATTTATTGGCAACTTGTTTCCTCTTGCTTATTACAATTGTTTTGCTTGTTGTATGTGAGGAGTCAATTGTAAGTCCATTTATTGGCAATTGTTTCCCATGATCATTCCTTGGAGACTGGTATAAGTCCATTGATTGGCATCTGGTATCCCTGTTTCTTTGCTTTGTGAGACTAGTGTAAGTCCATTGATTGGCATATGGTATCCCTATTTCTCTTTGTTTTAGGAGATTGGTATAAGTCCATAGATTGGCATCTGGTATCCATCTTGTTATTGTGCTTATTGCTTTGTTGCCTATTCCAAAGGAATCACTTGAATCATTTACATATGATTTCAAGAGGTGAACACCTAAGAAGTTTTACTTTCTCACCCTCCCACCTTTTGTTTCTTTAATCCTCAATTTACATGTTTTTGTTTCTTTAATTCTCTTCGATCCGTGCTTGTTTTGATGTTTTTGTGTAAAATGATTATGGATCTTGCATCTACATGGCATGATGATTCGAATGCTATGCTTGATTGTGATTTCTGGACATTTTTTATTTTCTGGAAATTTCAGATGAAGATCATCATGATCTTCATCTTCAACCTTTGAATGTTCTTCATTTTCCAGAAATTGCTATGACTTTGCTTTGGTTTTGCTACGAAAATCTGGAAATTAGCTACGAAATGCATAAGCCACAGTTTCATGATGTTAGCAACGCTTTCCTGTGTTTTCCACGCCGGCCTTAGGGTTTGAATATGACTGGTCCACGTCTTCGCTTGCCTGGCACTTCCATTGGATCACGCTGCTTTGACCGTGCCACATAGCGCTTGACTGATGATTCAGCAAGCCAGCGCATAAATGAAATGGTGCGTTTCATCTTATGGCGCGCTTCACATTTAAATGCCACACGAGTTCGATTCCCAGCGTTGCCAATTCTTCAAATATGCTTCACACTTTTCTCTTTTCCCTCCTTATTTCATAATATGTTCTTCACATGTTTTTTAATTTTTTCTCAACTTGTAAAATGCATATTAATTTGAAAATTGATCCAAAAAATACCAGGTTTTTGGCATAATGATCCTTGAGATGTCTATTATTTTTTGATCATAATTTTCAAAATTGTGCTTGGCTGGATTTTATTTTGTCCTAGGGTGATTGAACATGTGTCCATTTATGATATTGCCTTGTTCCTTTCATCATAAATGCTTATCTTTGATCCAATGAATGTGAAATTTTGCATGATGAATCTAGACACATTGCTTGACATTTTGGTTTTGGTTTGGTATTTTTCCTATGATCCATTGCTGGTTTATGCTTGTGCTAACTTGGTGTGACAATTTGTGTCACACCTTTTGATGTTCAACTTGTAGGATGTGTTTCCCATGCCAAATGATGTCCTATGCTTCTGATTTTGTATGTGATGCATGTTATGAATGTCTTGATTGCTCATGAATTTTGTTGGAATTATTTGATTCATTTCTGTTTTAATTGAGATTTTTCATTCATGTTGGTCACATATGAGCTTTGAAATTGCTTTGAACTTCATTTGATCATGAAATGAATTTGGTGAATGATTTTGATGTGAGCCTTTTTAGGACTTGTTAATAAGTGTTTGAAGTTAATTCATGTCAAGTTTGAGCTTCTGTTTTGGATTTTTTCTTCATCTTTGACCCTAGGCTTTGACCTAGTGGTTTGTGGCTTACATTTGACCTTTGATTTCAGGTTGAGCATCCAAGTTCCATTGTTGATGATGCTTCATCATTTGAACATTGATGTTTGCTTTTGATTACTAATATTTGTGTGCTTTGTAGGTTGATGCTAACTCATTTGAGTTTTGCTTGTGGCTTACACCTTTTGTATATTGGGATTGTCTGTTGCTTATTGACTATTGTCTGTTTGTCTGAGTATTGTACTGATTTGTTTAGTTGTTTCCACAGGTACTTAAGTTGCTTTAAGTTCATTTTGAACTTTGCTTTGCTTGGTTTCTTAACCACTTAGGTATAATCCCTCTTCTTCATGTAGTCTGGAAGACCTACTGTTATTGGTAGGCACCTGTCTGAAGTCCTCCTTAAGAGGCAATGCTTGTGATTGTTTAAATTTGTGCCAATCATTTGTGGAGAAGAGTTCCTACTTTCTGAACTCCCACACCTTCTATTGTTTAAAAGCTCTCCTTGACCAGGGATAAGAGCTATGAGGCACACCCCTCATCTCCATTTCATCTGCTTCACCCTAACTCTCAATGTTAGGGTTAAGAGCTCAATATACCCCATTCCAGTTGGCTATAAAGCCTAACCTTGCTTGAGCCTAATTGATTGTATATAGTGTGTGCTAATTGACTTGTTGGTTGGCTTACTTGATTCATTTGTGCATATTTGCTTATGTGTGCCTCTGTGCATTTATCATCATTAATTGTATATCATTGCATAATCATTGTTCATATCTTTGTGACATCTTTGTTTGTCCATTGAGGAGTCAATTGTAAGTCCATTTATTGGCAGTTGTTTCCTATGATCTGGAAGGAGTTGGGACTAAGACCATTGATTGGCATCCCATTTCCTTGGAGTCGAGTGTAAGACCATTTATTGGCAACTTGTTTCCTCTTGCTTATTACAATTGTTTTGCTTGTTGTATGTGAGGAGTCAATTGTAAGTCCATTTATTGGCAATTGTTTCCCATGATCATTCCTTGGAGACTGGTATAAGTCCATTGATTGGCATCTGGTATCCCTGTTTCTTTGCTTTGTGAGACTAGTGTAAGTCCATTGATTGGCATATGGTATCCCTATTTCTCTTTGTTTTAGGAGATTGGTATAAGTCCATAGATTGGCATCTGGTATCCATCTTGTTATTGTGCTTATTGCTTTGTTGCCTATTCCAAAGGAATCACTTGAATCATTTACATATGATTTCAAGAGGTGAACACCTAAGAAGTTTTACTTTCTCACCCTCCCACCTTTTGTTTCTTTAATCCTCAATTTACATGTTTTTGTTTCTTTAATTCTCTTCGATCCGTGCTTGTTTTGATGTTTTTGTGTAAAATGATTATGGATCTTGCATCTACATGGCATGATGATTCGAATGCTATGCTTGATTGTGATTTCTGGACATTTTTTATTTTCTGGAAATTTCAGATGAAGATCATCATGATCTTCATCTTCAACCTTTGAATGTTCTCATTTTCCAGAAATTGCTATGACTTTGCTTTGGTTTTGCTACGAAAATCTGGAAATTAGCTACGAAATGCATAAGCCACAGTTTCATGATGTTAGCAACGCTTTCCTGTGTTTTCCACGCCGGCCTTAGGGTTTGAATATGACTGGTCCACGTCTTCGCTTGCCTGGCACTTCCATTGGATCACGCTGCTTTGACCGTGCCACATAGCGCTTGACTGATGATTCAGCAAGCCAGCGCATAAATGAAATGGTGCGTTTCATCTTATGGCGCGCTTCACATTTAAATGCCACACGAGTTCGATTCCCAGCGTTGCCAATTCTTCAAATATGCTTCACACTTTTCTCTTTTCCCTCCTTATTTCATAATATGTTCTTCACATGTTTTTTAATTTTTTCTCAACTTGTAAAATGCATATTAATTTGAAAATTGATCCAAAAAATACCAGGTTTTTGGCATAATGATCCTTGAGATGTCTATTATTTTTTGATCATAATTTTCAAAATTGTGCTTGGCTGGATTTTATTTTGTCCTAGGGTGATTGAACATGTGTCCATTTATGATATTGCCTTGTTCCTTTCATCATAAATGCTTATCTTTGATCCAATGAATGTGAAATTTTGCATGATGAATCTAGACACATTGCTTGACATTTTGGTTTTGGTTTGGTATTTTTCCTATGATCCATTGCTGGTTTATGCTTGTGCTAACTTGGTGTGACAATTTGTGTCACACCTTTTGATGTTCAACTTGTAGGATGTGTTTCCCATGCCAAATGATGTCCTATGCTTCTGATTTTGTATGTGATGCATGTTATGAATGTCTTGATTGCTCATGAATTTTGTTGGAATTATTTGATTCATTTCTGTTTTAATTGAGATTTTTCATTCATGTTGGTCACATATGAGCTTTGAAATTGCTTTGAACTTCATTTGATCATGAAATGAATTTGGTGAATGATTTTGATGTGAGCCTTTTTAGGACTTGTTAATAAGTGTTTGAAGTTAATTCATGTCAAGTTTGAGCTTCTGTTTTGGATTTTTTCTTCATCTTTGACCCTAGGCTTTGACCTAGTGGTTTGTGGCTTACATTTGACCTTTGATTTCAGGTTGAGCATCCAAGTTCCATTGTTGATGATGCTTCATCATTTGAACATTGATGTTTGCTTTTGATTACTAATATTTGTGTGCTTTGTAGGTTGATGCTAACTCATTTGAGTTTTGCTTGTGGCTTACACCTTTTGTATATTGGGATTGTCTGTTGCTTATTGACTATTGTCTGTTTGTCTGAGTATTGTACTGATTTGTTTAGTTGTTTCCACAGGTACTTAAGTTGCTTTAAGTTCATTTTGAACTTTGCTTTGCTTGGTTTCTTAACCACTTAGGTATAATCCCTCTTCTTCATGTAGTCTGGAAGACCTACTGTTATTGGTAGGCACCTGTCTGAAGTCCTCCTTAAGAGGCAATGCTTGTGATTGTTTAAATTTGTGCCAATCATTTGTGGAGAAGAGTTCCTACTTTCTGAACTCCCACACCTTCTATTGTTTAAAAGCTCTCCTTGACCAGGGATAAGAGCTATGAGGCACACCCCTCATCTCCATTTCATCTGCTTCACCCTAACTCTCAATGTTAGGGTTAAGAGCTCAATATACCCCATTCCAGTTGGCTATAAAGCCTAACCTTGCTTGAGCCTAATTGATTGTATATAGTGTGTGCTAATTGACTTGTTGGTTGGCTTACTTGATTCATTTGTGCATATTTGCTTATGTGTGCCTCTGTGCATTTATCATCATTAATTGTATATCATTGCATAATCATTGTTCATATCTTTGTGACATCTTTGTTTGTCCATTGAGGAGTCAATTGTAAGTCCATTTATTGGCAGTTGTTTCCTATGATCTGGAAGGAGTTGGGACTAAGACCATTGATTGGCATCCCATTTCCTTGGAGTCGAGTGTAAGACCATTTATTGGCAACTTGTTTCCTCTTGCTTATTACAATTGTTTTGCTTGTTGTATGTGAGGAGTCAATTGTAAGTCCATTTATTGGCAATTGTTTCCCATGATCATTCCTTGGAGACTGGTATAAGTCCATTGATTGGCATCTGGTATCCCTGTTTCTTTGCTTTGTGAGACTAGTGTAAGTCCATTGATTGGCATATGGTATCCCTATTTCTCTTTGTTTTAGGAGATTGGTATAAGTCCATAGATTGGCATCTGGTATCCATCTTGTTATTGTGCTTATTGCTTTGTTGCCTATTCCAAAGGAATCACTTGAATCATTTACATATGATTTCAAGAGGTGAACACCTAAGAAGTTTTACTTTCTCACCCTCCCACCTTTTGTTTCTTTAATCCTCAATTTACATGTTTTTGTTTCTTTAATTCTCTTCGATCCGTGCTTGTTTTGATGTTTTTGTGTAAAATGATTATGGATCTTGCATCTACATGGCATGATGATTCGAATGCTATGCTTGATTGTGATTTCTGGACATTTTTTATTTTCTGGAAATTTCAGATGAAGATCATCATGATCTTCATCTTCAACCTTTGAATGTTCCTCATTTTCCAGAAATTGCTATGACTTTGCTTTGGTTTTGCTACGAAAATCTGGAAATTAGCTACGAAATGCATAAGCCACAGTTTCATGATGTTAGCAACGCTTTCCTGTGTTTTCCACGCCGGCCTTAGGGTTTGAATATGACTGGTCCACGTCTTCGCTTGCCTGGCACTTCCATTGGATCACGCTGCTTTGACCGTGCCACATAGCGCTTGACTGATGATTCAGCAAGCCAGCGCATAAATGAAATGGTGCGTTTCATCTTATGGCGCGCTTCACATTTAAATGCCACACGAGTTCGATTCCCAGCGTTGCCAATTCTTCAAATATGCTTCACACTTTTCTCTTTTCCCTCCTTATTTCATAATATGTTCTTCACATGTTTTTTAATTTTTTCTCAACTTGTAAAATGCATATTAATTTGAAAATTGATCCAAAAAATACCAGGTTTTTGGCATAATGATCCTTGAGATGTCTATTATTTTTTGATCATAATTTTCAAAATTGTGCTTGGCTGGATTTTGTTTTGTCCTAGGGTGATTGAACATGTGTCCATTTATGATATTGCCTTGTTCCTTTCATCATAAATGCTTATCTTTGATCCAATGAATGTGAAATTTTGCATGATGAATCTAGACACATTGCTTGACATTTTGGTTTTGGTTTGGTATTTTTCCTATGATCCATTGCTGGTTTATGCTTGTGCTAACTTGGTGTGACAATTTGTGTCACACCTTTTGATGTTCAACTTGTAGGATGTGTTTCCCATGCCAAATGATGTCCTATGCTTCTGATTTTGTATGTGATGCATGTTATGAATGTCTTGATTGCTCATGAATTTTGTTGGAATTATTTGATTCATTTCTGTTTTAATTGAGATTTTTCATTCATGTTGGTCACATATGAGCTTTGAAATTGCTTTGAACTTCATTTGATCATGAAATGAATTTGGTGAATGATTTTGATGTGAGCCTTTTTAGGACTTGTTAATAAGTGTTTGAAGTTAATTCATGTCAAGTTTGAGCTTCTGTTTTGGATTTTTTCTTCATCTTTGACCCTAGGCTTTGACCTAGTGGTTTGTGGCTTACATTTGACCTTTGATTTCAGGTTGAGCATCCAAGTTCCATTGTTGATGATGCTTCATCATTTGAACATTGATGTTTGCTTTTGATTACTAATATTTGTGTGCTTTGTAGGTTGATGCTAACTCATTTGAGTTTTGCTTGTGGCTTACACCTTTTGTATATTGGGATTGTCTGTTGCTTATTGACTATTGTCTGTTTGTCTGAGTATTGTACTGATTTGTTTAGTTGTTTCCACAGGTACTTAAGTTGCTTTAAGTTCATTTTGAACTTTGCTTTGCTTGGTTTCTTAACCACTTAGGTATAATCCCTCTTCTTCATGTAGTCTGGAAGACCTACTGTTATTGGTAGGCACCTGTCTGAAGTCCTCCTTAAGAGGCAATGCTTGTGATTGTTTAAATTTGTGCCAATCATTTGTGGAGAAGAGTTCCTACTTTCTGAACTCCCACACCTTCTATTGTTTAAAAGCTCTCCTTGACCAGGGATAAGAGCTATGAGGCACACCCCTCATCTCCATTTCATCTGCTTCACCCTAACTCTCAATGTTAGGGTTAAGAGCTCAATATACCCCATTCCAGTTGGCTATAAAGCCTAACCTTGCTTGAGCCTAATTGATTGTATATAGTGTGTGCTAATTGACTTGTTGGTTGGCTTACTTGATTCATTTGTGCATATTTGCTTATGTGTGCCTCTGTGCATTTATCATCATTAATTGTATATCATTGCATAATCATTGTTCATATCTTTGTGACATCTTTGTTTGTCCATTGAGGAGTCAATTGTAAGTCCATTTATTGGCAGTTGTTTCCTATGATCTGGAAGGAGTTGGGACTAAGACCATTGATTGGCATCCCATTTCCTTGGAGTAGAGTGTAAGACCATTTATTGGCAACTTGTTTCCTCTTGCTTATTACAATTGTTTTGCTTGTTGTATGTGAGGAGTCAATTGTAAGTCCATTTATTGGCAATTGTTTCCCATGATCATTCCTTGGAGACTGGTATAAGTCCATTGATTGGCATCTGGTATCCCTGTTTCTTTGCTTTGTGAGACTAGTGTAAGTCCATTGATTGGCATATGGTATCCCTATTTCTCTTTGTTTTAGGAGATTGGTATAAGTCCATAGATTGGCATCTGGTATCCATCTTGTTATTGTGCTTATTGCTTTGTTGCCTATTCCAAAGGAATCACTTGAATCATTTACATATGATTTCAAGAGGTGAACACCTAAGAAGTTTTACTTTCTCACCCTCCCACCTTTTGTTTCTTTAATCCTCAATTTACATGTTTTTGTTTCTTTAATTCTCTTCGATCCGTGCTTGTTTTGATGTTTTTGTGTAAAATGATTATGGATCTTGCATCTACATGGCATGATGATTCGAATGCTATGCTTGATTGTGATTTCTGGACATTTTTTATTTTCTGGAAATTTCAGATGAAGATCATCATGATCTTCATCTTCAACCTTTGAATGTTCCTCATTTTCCAGAAATTGCTATGACTTTGCTTTGGTTTTGCTACGAAAATCTGGAAATTAGCTACGAAATGCATAAGCCACAGTTTCATGATGTTAGCAACGCTTTCCTGTGTTTTCCACGCCAGCCTTAGGGTTTGAATATGACTGGTCCACGTCTTCGCTTGCCTGGCACTTCCATTGGATCACGCTGCTTTGACCGTGCCACATAGCGCTTGACTGATGATTCAGCAAGCCAGCGCATAAATGAAATGGTCCGTTTCATCTTATGGCGCGCTTCACATTTAAATGCCACACGAGTTCGATTCCCAGCGTTGCCAATTCTTCAAATATGCTTCACACTTTTCTCTTTTCCCTCCTTATTTCATAATATGTTCTTCACATGTTTTTTAATTTTTTCTCAACTTGTAAAATGCATATTAATTTGAAAATTGATCCAAAAAATACCAGGTTTTTGGCATAATGATCCTTGAGATGTCTATTATTTTTTGATCATAATTTTCAAAATTGTGCTTGGCTGGATTTTATTTTGTCCTAGGGTGATTGAACATGTGTCCATTTATGATATTGCCTTGTTCCTTTCATCATAAATGCTTATCTTTGATCCAATGAATGTGAAATTTTGCATGATGAATCTAGACACATTGCTTGACATTTTGGTTTTGGTTTGGTATTTTTCCTATGATCCATTGCTGGTTTATGCTTGTGCTAACTTGGTGTGACAATTTGTGTCACACCTTTTGATGTTCAACTTGTAGGATGTGTTTCCCATGCCAAATGATGTCCTATGCTTCTGATTTTGTATGTGATGCATGTTATGAATGTCTTGATTGCTCATGAATTTTGTTGGAATTATTTGATTCATTTCTGTTTTAATTGAGATTTTTCATTCATGTTGGTCACATATGAGCTTTGAAATTGCTTTGAACTTCATTTGATCATGAAATGAATTTGGTGAATGATTTTGATGTGAGCCTTTTTAGGACTTGTTAATAAGTGTTTGAAGTTAATTCATGTCAAGTTTGAGCTTCTGTTTTGGATTTTTTCTTCATCTTTGACCCTAGGCTTTGACCTAGTGGTTTGTGGCTTACATTTGACCTTTGATTTCAGGTTGAGCATCCAAGTTCCATTGTTGATGATGCTTCATCATTTGAACATTGATGTTTGCTTTTGATTACTAATATTTGTGTGCTTTGTAGGTTGATGCTAACTCATTTGAGTTTTGCTTGTGGCTTACACCTTTTGTATATTGGGATTGTCTGTTGCTTATTGACTATTGTCTGTTTGTCTGAGTATTGTACTGATTTGTTTAGTTGTTTCCACAGGTACTTAAGTTGCTTTAAGTTCATTTTGAACTTTGCTTTGCTTGGTTTCTTAACCACTTAGGTATAATCCCTCTTCTTCATGTAGTCTGGAAGACCTACTGTTATTGGTAGGCACCTGTCTGAAGTCCTCCTTAAGAGGCAATGCTTGTGATTGTTTAAATTTGTGCCAATCATTTGTGGAGAAGAGTTCCTACTTTCTGAACTCCCACACCTTC
Source organism: Lathyrus oleraceus (assembly GCF_024323335.1). Classification (NCBI taxonomy): domain Eukaryota; kingdom Viridiplantae; phylum Streptophyta; class Magnoliopsida; order Fabales; family Fabaceae; genus Lathyrus; species Lathyrus oleraceus. The sequence continues at coordinate 55,783,861 of NC_066580.1, read as the reverse complement.
TATTGTTTAAAAGCTCTCCTTGACCAGGGATAAGAGCTATGAGGCACACCCCTCATCTCCATTTCATCTGCTTCACCCTAACTCTCAATGTTAGGGTTAAGAGCTCAATATACCCCATTCCAGTTGGCTATAAAGCCTAACCTTGCTTGAGCCTAATTGATTGTATATAGTGTGTGCTAATTGACTTGTTGGTTGGCTTACTTGATTCATTTGTGCATATTTGCTTATGTGTGCCTCTGTGCATTTATCATCATTAATTGTATATCATTGCATAATCATTGTTCATATCTTTGTGACATCTTTGTTTGTCCATTGAGGAGTCAATTGTAAGTCCATTTATTGGCAGTTGTTTCCTATGATCTGGAAGGAGTTGGGACTAAGACCATTGATTGGCATCCCATTTCCTTGGAGTAGAGTGTAAGACCATTTATTGGCAACTTGTTTCCTCTTGCTTATTACAATTGTTTTGCTTGTTGTATGTGAGGAGTCAATTGTAAGTCCATTTATTGGCAATTGTTTCCCATGATCATTCCTTGGAGACTGGTATAAGTCCATTGATTGGCATCTGGTATCCCTGTTTCTTTGCTTTGTGAGACTAGTGTAAGTCCATTGATTGGCATATGGTATCCCTATTTCTCTTTGTTTTAGGAGATTGGTATAAGTCCATAGATTGGCATCTGGTATCCATCTTGTTATTGTGCTTATTGCTTTGTTGCCTATTCCAAAGGAATCACTTGAATCATTTACATATGATTTCAAGAGGTGAACACCTAAGAAGTTTTACTTTCTCACCCTCCCACCTTTTGTTTCTTTAATCCTCAATTTGCATGTTTTTGTTTCTTTAATTCTCTTCGATCCGTGCTTGTTTTGATGTTTTTGTGTAAAATGATTATGGATCTTGCATCTACATGGCATGATGATTCGAATGCTATGCTTGATTGTGATTTCTGGACATTTTTTATTTTCTGGAAATTTCAGATGAAGATCATCATGATCTTCATCTTCAACCTTTGAATGTTCTTCATTTTCCAGAAATTGCTATGACTTTGCTTTGGTTTTGCTACGAAAATCTGGAAATTAGCTACGAAATGCATAAGCCACAGTTTCATGATGTTAGCAACGCTTTCCTGTGTTTTCCACGCTGGCCTTAGGGTTTGAATATGACTGGTCCACGTCTTCGCTTTCCTGGCACTTCCATTGGATCACGCTGCTTTGACCGTGCCACATAGCGCTTGACTGATGATTCAGCAAGCCAGCGCATAAATGAAACGGTGCGTTTCATCTTATGGCGCGCTTCACATTTAAATGCCACACGAGTTCGATTCCCAGCGTTGCCAATTCTTCAAATATGCTTCACACTTTTCTCTTTTCCCTCCTTATTTCATAATATGTTCTTCACATGTTTTTTAAATTTTTCTCAACTTGTAAAATGCATATTAATTTGAAAATTGATCCAAAAAATACCAGGTTTTTGGCATAATGATCCTTGAGATGTCTATTATTTTTTGATCATAATTTCCAAAATTGTGCTTGGGTGGATTTTATTTTGTCCTAGGGTGATTGAACATGTGTCCATTTATGATATTGCCTTGTTCCTTTCATCATAAATGCTTATCTTTGATCCAATGAATGTGAATAATTTTGCATGATGAATCTAGACACATTGCTTGACATTTTGGTTTTGGTTTGGTATTTTTCCTATGATCCATTGCTGGTTTATGCTTGTGCTAACTTGGTGTGACAATTTGTGTCACACCTTTTGATGTTCAACTTGTAGGATGTGTTTCCCATGCCAAATGATGTCCTATGCTTCTGATTTTGTATGTGATGCATGTTATGAATGTCTTGATTGCTCATGAATTTTGTTGGAATGATTTGATTCATTTCTGTTTTAATTGAGATTTTTCATTCATGTTGGTCACATATGAACTTTGAAATTGCCTTGAACTTCATTTGATCATGAAATGAATTTGGTGAATGATTTTGATGTGAGCCTTTTTAGGACTTGTTAATAAGTGTTTGAAGTTAATTCATGTCAAGTTTGAGCTTCTGTTTTGGATTTTTTCTTCATCTTTGACCCTAGGCTTTGACCTAGTGGTTTGTGGCTTACATTTGACCTTTGATTTCACGTTGAGCATCCAAGTTCCATAGTTGATGATGCTTCATCATTTGAACATTGATGTTTGCTTTTGATTACTAATATTTGTGTGCTTTGTAGGTTGATGCTAACTCATTTGAGTTTTGCTTGTGGCTTACACCTTTTGTATATTGGGATTGTCTGTTGCTTATTGACTATTGTCTGTTAGTCTGAGTATTGTACTGATTTGTTTAGTTGTTTCCACAGGTACTTAAGTTGCTTTAAGTTCATTTTGAACTTTGCTTTGCTTGGTTGCTTAACCACTTAGGTATAATCCCTCTTCTTCATGTAGTCTGGAAGACCTACTGTTATTGGTAGGCACCTGTCTGAAGTCCTCCTTAAGAGGCAATGCTTGTGATTGTTTAAATTTGTGCCAATCATTTGTGGAGAAGAGTTCCAACTTTTTGAACTCCCACACCTTCTATTGTTTAAAAGCTCTCCTTGACCAGGGATAAGAGCTATGAGGCACACCCCTCATCTCCATTTCATCTGCTTCACCCTAACTCTCAATGTTATGGTTAAAAGCTCAATATACCCCATTCCAGTTGGCTGTAAAGCCTAACCTTGCTTGAGCCTAATTGATTGTATATAGTGTGTGCTAATTGACTTGTTGGTTGGCTTACTTGATTCATTTGTGCATATTTGCTTATGTGTGCCTTTGTGCATTTATCATCATTAATTGTATATCATTGCATAATCATTGTTCATATCTTTGTGACATCTTTGTTTGTCCATTGAGGAGTCAATTGTAAGTCCATTTATTGGCAGTTGTTTTCTATGATCTGGAAGGAGTTGGGACTAAGACCATTGATTGGCATCCCATTTCCTTGGAGTCGAGTGTAAGACCATTTATTGGCAACTTGTTTCCTCTTGCTTATTACAATTGCTTTGCTTGTTGTATGTGAGGAGTCAATTGTAAGTCCATTTATTGGCAATTGTTTCCCATGATCATTCCTTGGAGACTGGTATAAGTCCATTGATTGGCATCTGGTATCCCTGTTTCTTTGCTTTGTGAGACTAGTGTAAGTCCATTGATTGGCATCTGGTATCCCTATTCTCTTTGTTTTAGGAGATTGGTATAAGTCCATAGATTGGCATCTGGTATCCATCTTGTTATTGTGCTTATTGCTTTGTTGCCTATTCCAAAGGAATCACTTGAATCATTTACATATGATTTCAAGAGGTGAACACCTAAGAAGTTTTACTTTCTCACCCTCCCACCTTTTGTTTCTTTAATCCTCAATTTGCATGTTAACCCAAACTGAAAACCATCGTGCAAACATCTTCATTTCTTTTCAAATTAGAAACCTAGGCCTTAACCCTTTGACTTTGCAAACTTCATTTTTCATAATACTTCTTTTGAATTGAATTCTAATCATACTTTGACCATATTTTGTGAATAAATTCTAATTGGTTAATCCAACCCATTCAATTGTTTTGTGGCTCAAGTCCACTTTCTTGATAAGTTTTCATACAATAGCCATAAGTTTGATTTATCCTAGTTGGTTGATGTTAATCTCACCTTTTTGTCCTTAGTGATTGAATTGTAAGACTTCCTTGCTTATTATAGGGTTAGCCCCTCACTAGCAAGTTGAAGCTGTTCTCACATGGTGGACTTGTGGCTGTTTAGGTTGAGTTTTCTCCCATGGATAACGAAAGACCTTAAGGCTTTTGTTTAAAATGAATCCACTCATATTTTGGAAATCTTTTAGCCGAACTACGGCGTTTTGATCCTTACCTTCCATGGAAAGGTACGTAGGCAACGGGTTCATCCGTTCAAACACAAAAATAATAACCTGTATATTCTTTTCTCATCCCTTCAATCAATGTTTGCACAATAAATATTTCATAAACAAATAACATTTCATACAACAAGTTGTGAAAAGGGCTCCCTAGGAGTACCTAGGACGTTTTGGGTGCCTAACACCTTCCCATTGCGTAATTAACCCCTTACCCAGATCTCTGATCTTTTCATTAGTTTTATATGCGTAAAACTTCTTAGGCTTTTGTTCGCTTTTTAGCCATTCCTTTGGATAAATAAAAGTGCGGTGGCGACTCGATTCTTTGTATGCTTTGCTTTTGGTTTAATCAATAAATCATAAAGTGACGAATACACCGCTACAGAAAATTGGCGACTCTGCTGGGGAATATGGTCTTTGGTGGTTTTGCCTACTTTTCACCCTTGTTGTATGATATTGTTTATTTGTTATATGGCATATTTTTGTACAATTTGGGATTACTGTATTGATTGTAATGATTGAATTGCTTGATATACAATTGTTGTTTGCTTGGTGATCTCTGTGAGATGAGTTCTATACCCGAACTCGAGTGCACTTTAGGATAAGAGAATGGCATAGTCTTGTCGACTTGTGTGGAGTATTCCTTAGCAAGTTGACTTGCGAGTCCATTCACTTGGTGGAGGTCATGTTGGATTAATAATGTCACACAAGTTATTTGTGGTTAGGCATTATTCTTTCAATCATGTGCCTTAGAAGCCAAGGACCTTAGTTTACCAAGCCCATCTTGGCCTATTTTTAGGACGTAGTGCGGAGGTCGTTCAGATGTAAGATCTGATGCGATTGTTACGCGATACTACACTGATAAGAGTCTCTCTTGAGAATATTTTTGGAATACGAGTATTCGTTCCTCCGATAATATTCGAAAGATGGGATGATGACTATGGGAACCTCTTGTAGAACATGTTCGGCAGGTTTAAACCCTAGTACACTCCCTTTGGGTGGTTCTTAACCAAGACTCCATGCTCGTGACTCTCAACAAACCCATGATTCATGGTTGAGTCGTTCAGACATCCTTAATATCAATGGAACTTGGGTGTTGATAAGGTGTAAACCATAATCCACCAAAACGGATGATTGATATTAAGGATGATTGAGCCGGTTCATATATCGTTAATATCAATGGAACTTGGGTGTTGATAAGGTGAAAACCATAATCCGCCAAAATGGATGATTGATATTAAGGATGCTATGAGCTTTCCCATGACCTTTGTCTGGTGTGATTTGCTTGATCCTTGAGTGTGATTGTTGCATTCATACATTCATGCATTCATCTTCATTCATGTCATCAGAAATCAGAAAATTTCAAGGAACTTAAGGGGGTTTATTTGCAAAATTTTCAGATAAGGAAAGACCAAAGAGGCATACAAAGAAGTACAGCTTTAGACAGCCCGATGTGAAAGAGTTAAGGAATCTGACATCTTATGTACTAGATCCCTTGGGTTTCAAAGCTCATTATGGGAAGCTTCTGCCTCTGTTGACCACTCAAGTTGATGAAGGGTTTATGGGAACTCTGGTTCAGTTCTATGATCCTCTGTATCACTGCTTCTCTTTTCCAGACTTTCAGCTGTTGCCTACCTTGGAGGAATATGCTCATCTTGTGGGTATTCCTATTCTGGATCAGGTGTCGTTCAGTGGCTTAGAGAGTATTCCTACTTCTCGAGAGATCGCAAACTTGTTGCATATAGATGAATCCCTTATTGAAGCACATATGACCACCAAAGGTGGAATTCAGGGTCTTCCTTCTGATTTCCTCATCTCTCAAGCTACCGTTTATGGGAAGGCCATGAGTGAGGATGCCTTTGAGGTTTTATTCGTACTGCTCATCTATGGTTTGGTATTGTTCCCCAACATCGACAAATTTGTGGATGTGAACGCCATTAGGATCTTCTCTGTTCTTAATCCCGTTCCTACTCTGTTGGGTGATACCTATTTCTCTTTGCATCTGAGGAATGCAAAGGGCTGAGGAGCTATTGTGTGTTGTTTGCCTCTGTTTTATAAGTGGTTTATTTCTCACTTACCGCAGACGGTCGCTTTCAAGGAGAACAAGGGATGTCTACGGTGGTCTACGAGAGTTATGTCTCTCACTAATGATGATATCTCTTGGTATGATCGCGTGTATGATATAGTGCAGATTATTGATTATTGTGGTGAATTCCCTAATGTGCCTCTTCTTGGTACATGTGGTGGGATCAGCTACAACCCTATATTAGCACGTCGTCAGCTTGGGTTCCCCCTAAAGGATAAACCTCATAACATTCTGTTAGAAGGTGTGTTCTTTCAGGAGGGTAAAGATCCCCAAGGCCTGAAAGCCAGGATAGTCCGCGCTTGGCGCAAGATTCACAAGAAGGGTAGAAGTGAGTTGGGTCCGAAGAATTGTATAGCCTTGGAGCCGTATACTTCTTGGGTCAGACAGAGAGCTTCTGAGATTATCCAAGACCTACACCTTTGGATGTGGCTGGCCCTTCAACCCTCCCTAACCAAGGCGTAGAGGTGTTGAGAGAAGAAGACCTTTCACGTGCTTGGATCCGTGAAAGAGAAGAGTTGCTTCAACAGCTTAAGGAGAAGGATGCTTTGATCGAATTCCTCGAGCATCAGGTGATAGATGATCCGAATGATACTTGGACTTCTCTGCTTCCTCAGTCTTCCAAGTTCTGGAAGAGGAAGTATGATCGACTTACTAAGGAGAAAGCGGATATGGAAGCAGCATAAGAGAGAGATCAAGAGGCTTTATGTATCTCGTCTTCCAGCTTCTCGAGCTTCTAGGGATCCATAGGATGTTTATTTTCCTTTTCCCTTGTAATATGATTGACAATGTTGTACTTCTTTGTCTCAAATATATATTTGATAAGATATTTTCCATATGCAATTAAATGTTTTAAATTTCAAAATTTGCAAATAGAACCCTGAAAGTTCCTGGAAATAGAAACAAAGCATATGCACAAGCATTGCATGCATCATTTTGTATAAGCAGGTGTTGTTATGGTCTTCTTGTCTGTGGCCTAATCCTGTGCTCTTCATTTATTTTGAAGATAAGCTGACTCACCGGTACTACACCCGAGCTAATTCAGCAAGAGTGATGGATCAGTTAGAACAAGAGAATCGTGAGCTGAAGGAAGAGGTTGCCAGACTGAGCGCTCTAATGTAGCAATTCTTAGCTGCACAGAATCAACCGTCTCCACCTCCTGCAACTCCTCCCCAGAGGACTGTTATATCAGAAGTGGTGTCTTCTACAGTGCCAACTGCCAGTGCCCACTTCATGCCAGCCATGCTAGCCGGGTTTCCGTGGGGCATGCCTCCTGGTTTCATGCCTGATAATCCAACTCCTACCTTTGCTTCCATGCCGACATCTAGCCCGGTCCTTGCAATGCCTCCTCCTGTCGTGCATACCATTCCCAGGGTAGACGACACCATCTATCATTCTGAGCCGTCTGAGGGCCCAGATGTTAATGAAAAGATGGATGCTATGAATGACCAATTCCAACTCCGCAAGGAATTGAAGACCCTTAGAGGGAAAGATTTGTTTGACAAGTCTGCTGCCGAATTGTGCTTGGTTCCCGGTGTCAAGATACCCGTCAAATTCAAAGTCCCTGACTTTGAGAAGTATAAGGGGAACACCTGCCCTTTCAGCCACCTCGTTATGTATGCCAGGAAAATGTCTACTCAGACTGATAATGATCAACTGCTGATTCATTATTTTCAGGATAGTTTGTCTGGTGCTGCTCTTCGGTGGTATATGAGCCTTGATAGTGCAAACATCCGTTCCTTCAACGACCTTGGCGAAGCTTTCGTCAAGCAATACAAATATAATGTTGATATGGCTCCTGACCGTGATCAACTCAGAGCCATGTCCCAGAAGGACAAAGAGACATTTAAAGAATACGCCCAGAGGTGGCGAGAGCTGGCAGCTCAGATTACTCCTTCGCTGGAAGAGAAAGAGATGACTCTGATCTTTTTGAAGACTCTTAGCTCATTTTACTATGAGCGGATGGTAGCTAGTGCTCCCTCTGATTTCACCGAGATGGTGAACATGGGGATGCGTTTGGAGGAAGGAGTCCGAGAAGGACGTTTGACTAAAGATGAAGGCTCTTCAAGCAAGCGGTATGGGGCGTTTGCTAAGAAGAAAGATGGGGAGGCACATGCTGTGCAATCCCATGCTAAACCTAGAAAACCCTCTGCCAGGAGGAAGCCTGTGCGTCATGCCAGCAGTCAGCATCAGGTGGCTCACATAGCACCCGTCTTCAGAGACAACAGCAATCAACATAATCAGCAACAACCTCAGTATCAACAGCAACATCGCCCACAGCAACAGGCTTACTAGCCTCGTGGCAATTGTAATCAGGCCAATTTGAATTATGAGAGGAAGAAGATCACTTTCGATCCTATTCCTATGTAATATGCTGAGCTATATCCCTCTTTAATAGAGCGGAAACTGATTACCCCGAGGGATCCTCCGGTTGTACCTGCTAACCCGCAGTGGTGGTACAAGCCCGACCAACATTGTGTTTATCATTCCGGTGCCCCGGGTCACAATATAGAAAACTGCTATCCGTTGAAGACTAAGATTCAAGACCTTGTGAGATGCGGCATTATGAGCTTTGAGGACTCAGGCCCTAATGTTACAAAGAACCCATTGCCCGAGCATGGGAAGTCGGTTAACATGGTCCAGGGTTGCCTTGGTAAATATAAAGTCAAATATGTAAGCCATATTCAACAGTCATTGGTCGAGTTGCATCGTCTGCTGTGTCAGTACAGTCACATGGAGCATGACCATGACAAATGCCGTATCTGCTCTGTCAATCGTCTGGGTTGTCGCCAAGTGCGCAGAGAGCTACAAGAGCTGTTGGATGAGGGGACTATTGAGATCCTTCAGAATAGAAATGTTGATGAAGATGAGCCAGAGGTGAATGTGATCTCCCCTGTGTTCAAGATTCCTGAGCCTGTTGTCATTCGTTATGATGGTAGCAAGCCGAAGGCATCTCCCTCTTTGGTGATTAAGTCTGCAGGCCCTGTGCCTTATCCTTCAGATAGAGCAATTCCCTTCCGCTATAATCCAGTTGTTGTTGAGGATGGGAAAGAAGTGTCATTGCCTTCAACTTCTGTGGTAAACATTGCTGATGTGAGCGGGTTAACCCGTAGTGGTCGTGTGTTTTCTGCACCCCCGAAGCCTCACGTTGTTTCTGATTCTACTGAGCGTCCAGTTGGGACTGCGGTGAATGTTCTGAATCCGACACTTGATGTTGCCAAACCTTCCTCTGTACAAAAGACTCCTGCTTCTTCTATTGGCCCGAGTGGTATTGTGAATGATGAATGGGATGAGATGCTGAGGCTCATCAAGAAGAGTGAGTACAACGTTGTAGACCAGCTTCTACAAATGCCGTCCAAGATCTCCGTATTATCTTTGCTTCTGAATTCAGAACCCCATAGGAAGGCTCTACAGAAAGTATTGGACCTGGCTTATGTTGATCACGATGTCACGATTGAACAGTTTGATAGTATCGTTGCAAACATTACTGCTTGCAACACTTTGAGTTTCTGTGACGTTGATCTCCCTGAGGAGGGAAGAGACCACAACATGGTTTACATATATCCATGAACTGCAAGAACGACGCCATGTCCAACGTGCTGGTGGACACTGGATCATCTCTAAATGTATTGCCGAAGACCACTCTTTCGAGATTGTCATATCAGGGGCCTTCCATGAGGCAGAGTGGTGTTGTTGTGAAAGCTTTCGATGGGTCGCGTAAGACCGTGATTGGGGAAGTTGATCTCCCAATCAAGATTGGAACAAGTGATTTCCAAGTTACCTTTCAGGTTATGGATATCCACCCATCTTATAGTTGTCTCCTTGGTAGACCATGGATTCACGAGGCTGGCGCCGTGACATCCACCCTACACCAGAAGCTGAAATTCGTTAAGAATAAGAAACTGGTTGTGGTAGGGGGAGAAAAGGCTCTCCTGGTTAGCCACTTTTCTTCTTTCTCATATATTGATGATGAGGATGAAGTTGGAACTCCCTTCCAAGCTTTGTCTATTGCTGAGCCAATTGAGAAGAAGTCTCCTTCATTTGCTTCCTATCGTGATGCAAAACTGGCCATTGAATGTGGTGCAGTTGCTGGTTTGGGGAAGATGATTGAGCTTGAAGACAACAAGTCCCGGGCTGGCATTGGCTATTCTTCTGGGGTCTTTAATGAGAAAGGGATGTTCAAGAGTGGAGGTTTCATCCATGCTGATCAAGCCGAAGAAGCTGCTGCTATCTTAGAAGAGGATGCAGAGGATACGAGCAACATTATTATCCCTGGCGGGATCTGCCATAATTAGGTCGCTGTGGATGTTCCTACGGTCAAATATAAGTCAGCGTAATATGTTCACTTTGTTCAAAAACCCTTCTCCCATGCCAAAAGGAGAAGTGATGAAATTGTTGGCATCATATTCATGTTTAAACATTTGTTTTTCCATTTGTTTTCACTTTTTGCTTTTGCATGAAATCGGTGATCACAAAAAAACCCTAAAAAACAAGAATAAAAGCAACCTTTTTCATCTGCATAATGGTTTGTTTGTTTAAATTCTAAAGTTTTTATTTATCCAAAATCATTATGCAGGTTGATTCTAAAACCCATTGAACATAATGATCCAACGCCATCTCCCAATTTTGAATTCCCTGTATTCGAGGAAGAGGAAGATGATGTTGAAGAGATTCCTGTTCTCCCATTTTCAAAAAGTCCAAGAACTCTCAAATCCCATGTATGGTTGTCAAGATATGATCAATTCGATTTCAAGAATTTTTGAACTTCAACAAGCCATATCTCATGAACCACAAGGCCAAATTTGGTGGGGTTTTTTCCTACAAACCACATTTCATCCCCTCTTTCCAAAAATATAAATTTCATTCACCAAAACCTTTCCAATCAAAATGGCATTTTTGGCCTTGACTTTATTCATTTCAAGTTTGACTCAAAGTTGACTTTTTGATTTATTGATTTTTTCTCACTTTGGCCAATTGGGATTTGTTTCATATGTTATTTGCAACATGTTCCAAGTCCAATTTGTGCTCATGCCATTACCATACTACCATTTTGACCAAAGGTGCAAACTTGGTAAATTTTGCAAATGGAATCATAAGAGCAAATCAAGGTTAGCAATTCATGAGCAAACTCAAAACAGCAAATTGGATGGTCCTTTGCAGCCTTTTCAAGCCCAAAATCGTGCAGCCATACACCTCCATATTCACTTGTGCAAAACTTAGCAAAAATGCAAATCACTTCATTAAAACAAAACCAGCTTAGCATTTCTTAAACCAACCTTAAACAGTCATATATAAGGACATTTTCTGAGTTTCTAAACCTAGAGAGACACAGCCTCCACGACCAAAAACCTTCATTTCTCTCCTTCTTGCATTTTGGCACATTGAATTTTTCTGGCCAAATCCTCCAAACACTCGAGCAAGCCTTTGTTCATTAATCATCCAAGCATCATTTGGAGCACTGTTGCAGCATCATTTACCAGCTGGAACTTCAATTTCAAACTCTGTTTTCTTCAAGCATCAGCCATGGCAAGTGTGGATTCAAGGTGGAATTGAGTTGCTCGAGCTGATTTTCTTCAAGTTTCCTCCAACATCAACCAAGATTTTCATCTGTTTCAGCATAACAACATCAATCCATCACTGTTTCCATTTTTTCTTCAAAAACAAGTAAGGCTTCGACCTCAATCATTTGCCATGCCATGCTACGTTTTAGGTAGCTCTGGTTATGCTGATTCTAATGAACTATGCCTTGCTTAAAATGTTTGTGTTATGACTGAGAAATCTGGATTTCATTTTGTGTGCTCAAACTTATTTTCACTCGATTTGCCTTGCTTAGGATGAGTTAGTGAGATTGGATGTTATATTTGTGATGCTTGATGTTTGCTGATGCTATTGATATGCTTACTTTTTATTTCTGGACATTTCGAAATTTCGATTTGAATATAGATGATGAAGATCATACTGTTCCATGATAAACCCTAGCTAGTTTCCAGAAATTTGCATGAATGTGTTTGTTTACTGTTGCTTTTGTTGTATGAATCCCAATGCCATGCTGTTGTACGATGCTTGGTTGAGTTTTGGTTTGTTGAGTTTGGTTGCATGATGCCCTGTTGTTCAGGAACTCTAATGAATCTGCCCAGAATTTTTGCTTGTTTAGTGTTTGGTTTACTGCTGGTTGGATGCTGTGTGAATATCACTATCAATGCCATGCTGCTTGTGTGATGGTGTTTGAACTTTGTTTTTGATGTTGGTGATAACACGATGCTGCCTTGCCATTTCAAAAACCCTAAGTCTCTAAAACCCTAGTGACATTTCCCAGAACTCCCAGGTGATTGGCTGTTGTTGTTGTTTTTCTGCGAATTTACTGTTTCATTGGGCAACAGCCAATCACAACATTTCATTTTGTGAGCCTAAACTCTGCGTTTTGATTAATGATGCATGTAATCACAAAAATGCCACTGGTCAACCCTAGTTTGACCTTTATTCATCCTATTTGTTCATGTTTGGTTCCAATTGATCACCCATCTTTCCAAATTCATATTTCACTCGTTTCAACTCCAAAAATCATGGGATTTTTTGCATAATGATCACATGAAGGTCTATTATTTAATCATGATTTTTGCTGAATTTTTGTGTGGCTGGATTTTAAATGGCTCTAGGGTTCTTAACATGTACGCATATTTGACACCTTTTGCCAATTCCATTGTGAAATGATCATGTTGCATCCAATGACCCTGAAATTTTTTGTGATTAATCTACACTCATTCATCTTCATTTTGATGTAAAGTTTGTGCATTTATCATTTGTGGTGTGTGAGATATGATTTTCTGAAGTAAGGTGTGACAATTTGTGTCACACCAATGATATGCAAATTCATGATTTTTGTTCACATGCTTCCTGGCTTCCAAATAATCTGAAATTTTGCATGAGCCATCTCTTAGATGTCTAGTTGATGTGTGAATTTTCTGGGATTTAATCATGCCATTTCCTATTTGTTTGTGAATTTCCTTCCCTGCCTAGTCAATTGTTGACTTTATGTGATACATGTTGCCAAATCCTTTGTGAAATTCTCATACCTTATTGTATGATCATGAAATTTCATATGTGCATACTAGACATCTTGAGCTTTGCGTTGGTGTTAATCCCATCCATTTCTTATCTGTTTCCATTTTGTTATGTTTTTTTGAAAATGACTCATGTATGTTTGACTTCTTTGTGCACACTTGAAAATGTGTTGACTTCTTGATTTTATTTGACCATCTTCCCATGATCCAATTGAGCTGAAATTTCATATGCATGCTATGTTATGGATTGTGTTTGAGTATGAATTATCTCATAATTTTTGGAATTAATTATGTTTGCTTTTGAGCTTGGTCTTGCTGTTGACCTATTTGTGCTTTCCTTTTGCCATGTTTTGACTTCTTTGGTCTATAAAATGATGTTGATGCATGATATAAACTTGAAACCAATTGTGCTTGCTTCTCAAATGTTTGAACTTGACTTTGGTTGACTTTCATTTGCTGTTTTGAGTTTTATCATTTATTTTTGACCCTAGGCTTGTCCTAGTGGTCTCTTGGCTTATGTTGAGTTCACTTGTTTCAGGTTAAGCAGTAATGCCTCAAAGAACCATTGCAAATTTGATTGAGCTTGATTATACCATGTACTAATCTTTGTTTTGTAGGTTGCTTGGCTCATAAGCCTTGAGTCTTGTGCTTTGCACACTTGCTTCTCTGTGTTGACTGTTGAGTCCTTTCCTTTTGCTTTAATTGTTGAACTGTGTACTGATCTGTTTGACTATTTCAGGTACCCTTAGTTGCTTAAGTTCTTTGAACTTGCTTTGCTTTGCTATTTAGCAATTTGCTTTAAGGTAATCCCTCTTTCTTCATGTAGTCTGGAGACCCGGTCTGTTATTTGGCCGGGCAAACTGTCTGAAGTCCTCCTTAAGAGGCAATGCTTGTGTGTGTTTAAAATTGTCCCAAGCAGGAAAAGTCCTTCAAGTAAGGCAATTGGTAGATCAAAGGGATAAGTAGACTATCCCCTACTATTCAGTGAGTCCTCTCCTTGTGGAGAGAGTTCCCACTTTCTGAACTCCCACACTTTCTGATATGCTCTCCCTGATCAGGGATAGAAGCAATGAGGCACACCCCTCATCTCCTTTCATCTGCTTCACCTTAGCCTCTCAATGGCAAGGTTAAGAGCAACTTTTTACCCTATTCCAGTTGGCCTCAGTGCCTTAACCCTCTTGTGTGAGCCCCTTTGTTTGGCTATAGAGTGTGCTGTTTGATATTCATTGATTGACTGATTGCTTCATATGCACATGTTTGCTTGTATGTTGTGCATTTATCATCATCATTTGCCATTAATGCATGATCATCTCATTTGTCTTTGTGATGCTATCATTGCTGTTTACCCATTGAGGACAATTGTAAGTCCATTTCTTTGGCCATTGCTCCTATGATATGGAAGTGAGTATAAGACCATCACCTTGGCCACTCATCTTATCTTTGCTTGATGCATTTGATTGTATGTGAGGATGCAGTTATAAGTCCCTGTAAGTTGGCATCTGCTTTTCCTGTGATCATAAGTTGGTTTATCTGTTTGTATGTGAGGTTGCAGTTATAAGCCCCTGTAAGTTGGCATCTGTTTTCCTGTGATCATAAGCTGTTTTGTCTGTTTGATTGTGAGGTTGCAATTGTAAGTCCCTGTAAGTTGGCATTTGCTTTCCTATGATCACATGTTGCTTTGTTTGTTTGTATGTGAGGATACAATTATAAGTCCCTGCAAGTTGGCGTTTGTATTCCTAAGACCATACTGTGGAGGTTAGAGTAAGCCCAGACAGATTGGCATCTGACTTCCATGTTTTGTTTTCTTTGTTTATGTGAGGTTGCAACTGTAAGTCCCTGCAAGTTGGCATTTGCTTTCCTATGATCATAGGTTGGATATTGGTATAAGTCCAGACAGATTGGCATCCGGTATCCAAGTTCCATTTTGTTTTAGGAGATTAGTATAAGTCCATTGAGTGGCCTCTGATATCCATTTCTGTTTTAGGAGACTGGTGTAAATCCATCTATTGGTATCCGGTATCCGCCTTTTATTTCTTTGTTTGAGGAGATTAGTGTAAGACCATTGAGTGGCATCTGATATCCCGTTCTGTTTTAGGAGATTGGTATAAGCCCAGTGATTGGCATCCGATATCCGCTTTTACTTTCTTCTTTGTTTGTTTGTTATTATCCATTGCTTATTCCAAAGGACACACTTGAATCATCTCCCATATGATTTCAAGAAGTGAACCTTCTAAGAAGTTTTACAATCCATCTCCATCCATTCATCATTCATTATGTCCTAAACCTCTTCACACTCTTGACTTTCAAACTTGACATAAGTGTTGTGCAAACATTTTCATGTTTTCAAACTAAAAACCTGGACTCAAGTCCTTGACTTTTTTCAAACTCCATTTCATAACACTTCTTTTGAATTAATCTTAATCATACTTTGACTCTACTTTCATAATCACAATCAATTAACTTCACTCATTCACTTGTTTTGGCTTTGTCCATTGTTAATCTTTTCATGCATTAGCCATAGGTTTCAATTATCATTGTGGTTGATGTAAATCTTGCCTATCCTTAGTGAGTCGACAGTAAGACTTCCGTACTGAAAACAGGGCTAACCCCTCTAGTACGTCGAAGCTATCCTCGCATGGTGGATGTTGTTTTTGGTCGAGTGTTCTCCCATTGATAATGAAAAGCCTCAGTGCTTGTGTTTAAAACTGAATCCACCAACTTTTGGAAATCTTTTAGCCGAACTACGGCGTTTTGATCCTTACCTTTGATGGAAGGTACGTAGGCAGCGGGTTCATCCGTTCAAACCCAATAACACAAAAATAACTAACTTGTACATTCTTTTCTCATCATCCCAATCATGTTTGCACAATACTTATGTCATAACAAATAACAATCTTTTACAACAAGTGTGAAAAGGGCTCCCTAGGAGTACCTAGGACGTAGTGGGTGCCTAACACCTTCCCATTGCGTAATTTACCCCTTACCCAGACTCTCTGATCTTTTTATTAGTTTTCTACGTGTAAAACTTCTTAGGCTTTTGTTCGCTTTTTAGCCAATCCTTTGGTTAAATAAAAGTGCGGTGGCGACTCGAAATTTCAATGTATCTCTTGCTTATGATTTAATCGATAGATCATATAGCGACGAATACACCGCTACAATATCCAAAATGGATCCAATCAAGTATATCTTTGAGAAGCCTGCTTTAACTGGGAGGATTGCCCGTTGGCAGATGTTGTTATCTGAGTATGATATTGAGTATCGAGCTCAGAAAGCTATGAAAGGTAGTATCTTGGCTGACCATTTAGCACATCAGCTGATCGAAGATCATCAGTCTGTGCAATACGACTTCCCAGACGAGGAGATTCTGTATTTGAAAATGAAAGATTGTGATGAGCCTACACTTGATGAAGGTCCGGAACCTGGTTCCATATGGACGATGGTGTTTGATGGCGCTGTAAATCAGTACGGAAATGGAATTGGGGCAGTAATCGTTACTCCTCATGGCACGCATATTCCTTTTACAGCAAGGCTAACTTTCAAATGCACGAATAATATGGCTGAGTACGAAGCCTGCATTATGGGATTGGAAGAGTGCATTGATTTAAGGATCAATCATCTTGATGTTTATGGTGATTCGGCCTTGGTTGTCAATCAGATCAAGGGTGAGTGGGAGACGAATCAACCCAGTCTTATTCTGTACAGAGATTATGCGAGAATTTCAACGTTCTTTACAAAAGTTGACTTTCATCATATTCCTCAAGAGGATAATCGGATGGCAGATGCTCTTGCTACGCTTGCTTCCATGATTGTGGTCAAATATTGGAATGAAGTTCCCAATATCACTGTGATGCGCTTGGACAGACCAGCTCACGTGTTTGCAGTTGAAGAAGAAAATGATGACAAGCCTTGGTATTTTGATATCAAGAATTTCCTTCAGAACCAGGTCTACCCGCCCGGGGCATCTGTGAAAGATAGGAAAACTTTGAGAAGGTTGTCAGGTAGTTTCTACCTCAGTGGTGAAGTGCTGTATAAGAGGAATTTTGACATGGTTTTGCTCAGATGCATGGATAGACACGAAGCAAACCTGTTGATGACTGAAGTCCATGAGGGTTCATTTGGTACTCATTCCAATGGACATGCCATGGCAAGAAAGATGCTGAGAGCAGGCTACTATTGGCTGACAATCGAGTCTGACTGCTGCAAATATGTGAAGAAATGCCACAAGTGTCAGATTTATGCAGATAAGATTCATATTCCTCCGACACTTCTGAATGTGATTTCATCACCATGGCCTTTCTCCATGTGGGGAATTGACATGATTGGCATGATTGAGCCGAAAGCGTCCAATGGACACCGGTTTATTCTCGTAGCAATTGACTACTTCACCAAATGGGTTGAAGCCGCTTCGTATGCGAATGTGACCAGGCAGGTGGTCGTGAAGTTTATCAAGAATCAGCTGATTTGCCGTTATGGTGTGCCTGATAAGATCATTACTGATAATGGATCTAACTTGAACAACAAGATGATGGAAGAGTTGTGCGTTGAGTTCAAGATTGCACACCATAATTCCTCTCCTTACAGACCAAAGATGAATGGGGCTGTTGAAGCTGCTAACAAGAATATCAAGAAGATTATCCAGAAGATGACAGTTACGTACAAAGATTGGCATGAGATGCTGCCATTTGCTTTGCATGGATATCATACATCTGTCCGCACTTCAACAGGGGAAACCCCTTTCTCTCTTGTTTACAGCATGGAAGCTGTTCTCCCAGTAGAGGTGGAGATCCCATCAATGCGAGTCTTGATGGAAGCCAAGTTGACTGATGCTGAATGGATTCAGAGTCGTTATGATCAACTGAATTTGATCGAAGAGAAGCGTTTGACTGCCATGTGTCACGGTCAGTTATATCAGCAGAGAATGAAGAAATCTTTTGATAGGAAGCTCAAGCCTCGTGTGTTCCGAGAAGGTGACCTCGTGCTCAAGAAAGTCTTTTCTTTCGCGCCCAATTCCAGGGGCAAGTGGACTCCAAACTACGAAGGTCCATATGTTGTTAAGAGAGCCTTTTCAGGCGGTGCTTTGATGCTTACAACAATGGATGGGGAGAATTTCACTCGTCCTGTGAATTCAGATGCAGTCAAGAAATACTTTGCGTAAAAAGAAAAACAGAATAGCTCGCTAAGTTGAAAACCCGAAAGGGCGGCTTAGGCAAAAATGAGCATCTCAGTGGAGAACCCGAAAGGGCGATCCAGGCAAAAGTTAGAGACATAAAAAAAAAGTATATTTGCATCCCGCTAGATTGAGTACCTCACTCTGGGGCAATCTAGGCAAAAATTAGGGATTTGGCAAGTAACTGCATCCTGACAAGACTTTCTGTTCCACAACCGTCTTTTCGTCAGAGATTCTCGATTCGTCATCAACTGAAGCTCCGAATACATCGAGATTCAAATTGGTAGAGAAATGGTCATTATGTTCAATGTAGCCCTCTTCCAATATATATCACCGATTTCGAAATTGTACAGATCTATGGAGTCTTGCCATTCGCAGGCTACCATTCCATCAAATAAATTTGGGCTTTTTATCCAATTACTTGCACACTTATTTGTTTTAACTCAACAAATGTTTTGTATGTTTTAATTGATAAAATGTCATTGTTTAAACAAAAAAAATTTTCCAAAAAAATTGTTTTTAAACAAAGTGAACATTCACGATGATAAAAGGATACTTAAGAATCTCTCAGTGCTCTCCCAAGGGTGGCATGATTTCCAACAGGGTAAGACATTTGTTCATATTCCTGGCATGGTTGTATCCTCTTTCTCCAGATTGTTGTTGGGGTTGTTCCCCAGGCAGAGCTTCTGTTGAGATTTTGTTCCCTAAGCAGAGTGTTTGTTGAGAACTTCACAATCCTCCCCAATAATATTTCTTCCCCAGCATGGGTGCTTTCCTTTTGAAAGATTCGATAGTTGGTGGGTTGACATCCCGGTACTTCGTTTGTTTCCTCAGTGAAGTTGCCAGCGGAGTGGTTGGTATTGATATACTTCATTTGTGCTATATCTCCCCATCAGAGTGCTTGTCGAGGTTTTCACCTCTTTTCCCTTTAGCAGAGCAGTGATTCTTTCCCCCTCAGTAGTTGGTAATTTCCTCTTGGAAGGTTCATCATTTGGTGGTTGATCATCAGTTCTCCTCTTCTTCCTCAGACAATTCCCCAGTAGATTTGTGGTACGGTGGATTGTGTCTGTGATGTTTCCCTGCAGAAGTTTCGTGATTTCCCTGCATTATCCTCAGCAGAGTTGCTTTTGTAGCAGTTTCTGGTTTGGTTGGTGATCTATCATTCATAGACTTTGTGATTTCATAATGTTGTGATCCCCAGTAGAGTGGCTTGTGGCAGAATCTACTTGTGTGTGATCTATTTCCCCTTAGTGGGTTTATTCCCAATGGAGTGGCTGACAGTACCCCCAGTAGAGTTATTTGTGCAGCTAGATTCTACTTGCGTATTTTGTTCTCTTCAGCAGTTCTCGTTTGTGCAGTGAACTCTTGTTTCCCAGTTGATACTAAGGATCCCCTTGCAGAAATCCCGGGATTTCTCCATTTCCCCAACAGATTTGTCTTTGTGGCCGTTGCTGCCTGTTGTAAACTTTTGTTCCCTAGTTGGGTTTATTAATGATCCATCACTAAGAGATTTTGAGATTTCTTCTGTTTTCCAGCAGATCTTTGCTTTTTAGCATTTAGATCTCCAGCAGATTGGCTTTCCAGTTGGATTTCTTTGGATTTTCCTCTGGAAGTGTAGTACCGGGCGTTTGATTCCTGGGCCTGTTAGTGTTAGATATGTCTGTTTTGTCAGCATTCATCAAACATAAATCACGCATATTCATGCATACATTCAACATTCAGATATTCATGTTGCATTTTTGCCATATATCTTTTGTTTGTTGTCTCCTGCTAATGGTGATATAGATCTCTCCAATAGATCTTCCCAAGCAGATGTCGGGTGTCTAATCTCTCAATATATAGAGTCAGCCCCATAAGCAGAAAGTGTCTGTCTTTCCTTCTGCAATTCCCCACTGAGATATATCCTCGTGGATGACGGTTGTTTCCGTTTCCTCCCAACACATATATTGGGATGGATCTTCCTATTGAGTTATATCCTCATTAGGACGAGTCTTAATTCAGTTTGCCTTTTTGGTTTGATCCTAAATTGGAATTTTTCAACTGACTTTTGTGCTTCCCTATGGTATAAATGAATGAATTGTCCAGTAATCGGCAATAGTTCTTTTTATCCCCAGTGGAGTTTGGGCTTCTACCCCGTATCCGGTAATTGTAAGTCCTATGTTCCCTCTTCCCTCTTGGCGGAACTTGTGGTTATATACCTTTTATTCCTCAGGAGAGTTGTTGATTTTCTACCATATATTCGATAGTTATAAATCCTACTTTTATCCCCTAGCAGATGTAACCGTTGTGGTTCATTCTAGTTGATGGTGGATTTTGTGGTTTTCTACCCAGTATTCGGTAGTTGTGAATCTTATGTTGTTATTGTCTCCCTAGCGGAGTTTGTGCTTGCTTGTGGAATAGTTGGATAATCGCATTTCACTCTATCCTCAGCCAGAGTTTTTGGTCTTCTACCCCGTATTCGGTAGTTGTAAATCCTAATTTCTCCCCTTTGCAGAGTTAACCTTGTTGTTCATCCTAACCGATGATGGTTACTCTTTGTGGTTATCTTCATCCAGTATTCGATGTTGATATTCCCTCATTACTTTTGGGTAATTGCTCTTGAGTAAGCAGTCGTGTTCCCCAGCAAGTTTTTGTGGATAATTGTCGGATGCTAGCAATTTTATCCTCAGCGGGTCCTTTCACTGTTTGCCAGTGATTTGTTCCCTGGATCATTGATGTTTATCAATGCATCCCTGGTGAGTCCTCTTTCATTTACCCTTTTGATGGTAATGATTGTTACTCCTTTTGAACGGTCATCTTTATATACCTAGTTTTGGTATCCCAAGGCCTTTCTTTTCGGTCGATTTATCCTTTATTAACCCCGTAACCGGTTGTGGATAATCTTCCATGCGAGTGTGTTATCCACGTTCTGACGGTAATGGATAATATATCTCATGCACTCTTCAGTCGAAGCCTGTTGTGTTTCCCCAGTTGAGTAAGATTTGTATTCCTTTAGCGGAATCGAATATTCATTTCTCGTGTTTATTGGGTGTACCTCCCAGTGACCAGTGATATGTCTCTGGGATAACTGTCGGATGCTAGCAATTTATCCCTTGTGAGTTGTCTTTCGTTTACCCTGTGGTTGATGGTAACGATTGTTTCTCTTTTCGGTAGGTCACTTATTATATACCTGTAGCAGTTTATTCGTCACTTTATGATTTATTGACTAAATCAAAAGCAAAGCATACAAAGAAATCGAGTCGCCAATGCACTTTTATTTATCCAAAGGAATGGCTAAAAAGAGAACAAAAGCCTAAGAAGTTTTACACATAGAAAACTAATGAAAAGATCAGAGAATCTGGGTAAGGGGTAAATTACGCAATGGGAAGGTTGAAATTCTAGTTATCAGACTTTAGATGTCACACGGGTTGTTATGACATCCAATTCTGCACAGACAAGAATTATGCAGAACTTAAACGTAAGTGCAGTAAATAACACAAGTAATTGTTTACCCAGTTCGGTCCAACATGACCTACATCTGGGGGCTACCAAGCCAGGGAGGAAATCCACTATCAGTAGTAGCAATTCAAAGCTAAACTCACCCGTTTACAACTTATCACTTAATCCCTACCCAATGCAATTTCAATATTACACTAAGATCAGAGTTCCTACTCACTCCCCCTCAATCACCTCAGTGATTACTAAAGACAATTTTGAAGTCACACTTCAAACAACTCTTGATTGTGCTTTATAGCTTTAATCAAGATACACAGCACTCACGCTTAAAAGCTTTGAGTGACACAACACTTACAACTCAATGAACACCCTATGCCACAGCAATCATCTACTTGATAATGGCTTGGCTTACAAGATACGTCCAATACAAGACTCACAAAAATACAGCAGTGAAGTATGATGGACACACTAAATCTTCACGCCTCAAAATCCCTGAAACTGAATGAAGGAACGCCTTCCTTTTATATTGCAGTACCTGGGCTTTTGCACTTGTATTCTCCTGAATTTAAGGTCACGCGAGTTCCCATAAATTCAACATCTAGGTTACTAACAAATAGGCTATTTGTTAGGTTCATTAAATGTAGCTTGGTTGTTGATTTCCTGGATTTTCTCTAAGCCGTTGAATCCCTGAAGAATAGCCTGAGAAAAAGCTGAAACAGAAGACTGAACAACCTACAATATAGCATATGCTGTCAGGAATGAATGTCATGACATTCAGCTTGACATCAAGGACCATATGCTGAGTCTGTTTTTCCAGAAAACAGACTGTACAATTTTGCTGACCTGTATATGACCAAAGTGACCATACTACAGTAACAGCTTACATTAATAAATGTCAAAGTGTCCAGTTTGACATTTACACATTTGGCCTTAAGTTAGTTCTGTTATCCTCTTGAAGAACAGACTAAGAAACATACTGAAGTGTAGCAGAACACCACTCTGTCTATTGTTCAGTATATGCTGTCAATGAAGAATGTCATAACATCCAGTTTGACATTCAGTCAGTAGGCCTTATGCCAGGTCTGGTCTTCCCTTGATAACCAGACTGGAAATAAATACTAAGTTCTAACAGAGCACCTGCTGTTCTATTCCTTAGTATCTGCTGACAGGCATGAATGTCACAGCATCCAGTTTGACATTCAATAAATCCTGTATTAGCTAATCCTGCAGTAACTACTCAAGTGTGTCATGACATCAGTCAAGACATCAGAGTACAGTTAGATATTCTAACCTACAATGTAGTCACTCATACATCCCATGTCATGACATCAGTCAAGACATTAGTACCCAGCTAGTGTTTTACCATATAATGCACCCAATTAAACACCTACAAACTCCCCCTTTGGCAAATTTTTGGCTAAAACACTTTGATCCCCATAACAGAGTTCTTAGCAGCGGAATCACACACCTAGCAGGAAATAAACCTAGCTAATACACGCAGAGTGGCAGCACACTCACACATATGGAAGTTAAATAAAAACTTCACAAAGCAGCACACATACAGAAGTTAAATCCAAACTTCAACACACAACAGCTGCAGGGGAGGAAATATGTCATGAGAGTCTGTTGTAGAGACCCACTCTGTTTGTCAAGGGTGGTGGTTATTACTCCCCCTTTTTGTCAAAAATGTTACCAAAGACAACAACAAAACCAGAGAACAGTGACAGAGTTACAGACTTGGTTTTACTTCACAGTTTCAACCAAGTTAGCATCCACTTGATCTTGCTTCACAGCTTTGATCAAGTAATCACCCACTTTTGCTTTACAGTAGGTACCACCATATCAGATGCCATGACTTTGTTTCTGACATCCAGAACCACTCCTGCATGAACAACATCCTTGAATTCCTGCAGGTAC
Organism: Lathyrus oleraceus; assembly: GCF_024323335.1. Lineage (NCBI taxonomy): Eukaryota > Viridiplantae > Streptophyta > Magnoliopsida > Fabales > Fabaceae > Lathyrus > Lathyrus oleraceus. The sequence goes on along the minus strand of NC_066580.1, from coordinate 55,760,322 downwards.
ATTGGCCTTCTCACGATAGGGTGTCTTCTTACCCTCCTGTTGCCCCACTTGTTGCACGTGGCATAGTTATGATCTGTTGACCAATCAGAGCATAGTACCAATTGTGTAATAGGCATAGATATTAAACAATACATCCCAAGCAGCAGTGGTTGCTATAAGGTCTCAGAGAGACATATTCCCAGTTTGCCCCTTATGTTTTCAAACTGAGTAGCATCCAGAGCCTTGGTGAATATGTCAGCCAGTTGGAGTTCAGTGGCTACATGTTCCAAGGTGATCACCTTGTCTTCCACCAGATCTCTGATGAAGTGGTGCCTAATGTCAATATGTTTGGTCCTGCTATGTTGGATGGGATTCTTGGAGATATTGATGGCACTGAGATTATCACAGAACAATGTCATGACATTTTGAGTGACATTGTACTCAGTGAACATCTGTTTCATCCACACCAATTGGGAACAACTGCTTCCAGCAGCTATGTATTCAGCCTCTGCAGTGGACAGTGAAACACAATTCTGCTTATTGCTGAACCAAGATATGAGATTGTCTCCCAAGAAGAAACATCCTCCTGATGTGCTTTTTCTGTCATCAGCACACCCAGCCCAGTCAGCATCACAGTACCCAGATAGGACAGGCTCAGACCCATGTGAGTACAACATCCCATAGTCACAAGTCCCATTGATGTACTTGAGAATCCTTTTGACTTGATTCAAGTGGCTCACCTTAGGCTCTGCTTGGTATCTAGCACATACTCCAACTGCATAAGAAATGTCAGGTCTACTTGCAATTAGGTATAGTAGACTGCCTATCATGCTTCTATACAAGCATTGATCAACACTAGGTCCTCCATCATCTTTGGTTAACTTCAGATGAGTAGGTGCATGAGTTCTCTTGTGCCTAGCATTATCCATACCAAACTTCTTAACTATGTTCTTGGCATACTTTCTCTGGGAGAGAAACATAGAATCCTCCATTTGGTTTACTTGCATTCCAAGGAAATAAGTCAGTTCTCCAACTAGACTCATTTCAAACTCTGATTGCATTTGGTGAACAAATTGTTGAATCATTTGTTCTGACATTCCACCAAAGACTATATCATCCACATAGATTTGAGCAATCATGATTTTGCTGTCTTCATCCTTCACAAACAAGGTTTTATCTATTCCACCTTTTCTGTATCCATTTGAGGTCAGAAATTCGGTTAACCTTTCATACCATGCTCTAGGTGCTTGTTTCAACCCATACTAGGCTTTCCTCAACTTGTATACATGCTTAGGTTGGTTAGGATCACAGAACCCTTTAGGTTGTTCCACATAGACTTCTTCATTCAAGTAGCCATTCAAGAATGCACTCTTCACATCCATTTGGAATAGCTTAAACTTCAGGATGCATGCTACCCCTAACAGCAATCTGATGGACTCAAGCCTAGCCACAGGAGCAAATGTCTCATCAAAGTCTACCCCTTCAACTTGAGTGTATCCTTGAGCTACTAGTCTTGCTTTATTACTAGTAATTACTCATTTCTCATCAGATTTGTTTTTGTAGATCCACTTGGTATCAATGATGTTGGTCCCTTCAGGTCTTGGAACTAGCTCCCATACTTCATTCCTCTTGAACTGCTCAAGTTCCTCTTGCATGGCATTGATCCAGTATTCGTCAGTCAGGGCTTCTTTCACATTCTTTGGTTCAACCTTGGATACAAAGCAGGAATTTGAGCTTATTCCCCGTGACCTGGTAGTCACACCACTATTAGGATCCCCTATGATAAGATCCTTAGGGTGGTCTTTCTGAATTCTGATAGATGGCATTTTGGTGGTTGCATCTACTTCACATTCAGGAGGAGGTTCCTGTACTTCTTCAGACTTGACTGGAATGTCAGTTGAACTGTCAAGGAATGTTTCAACATCCTCAATGACATCGATTCCTTCCTCTTTATCGTCCACAATAACATTTATGGATTCCATCAGGACATTGGTCCTGTAGTTGAACACTCTGTAGGCTCTGCTGTTAGTGGAGTATCCCAGAAATATACCCTCATCACTTTTGGGATCCAGCTTCCTTCTCTGTTCACGATCTGTGAGAATGTAGCATTTACTTCCAAAGATGTGAAAGTACTTCACAGTGGGTTTTCTGCCTTTCCATATTTCATACAGAGTGGAGGAGGTTCCTTTTCTCAAGGTGACTCTGTTGTGAACATAGCACGCGGTATTCATTGCTTCAGCCCAAAAGTGCATGGGGAGCTTCTTTGCATGAATCATTGCTCTGGCAGATTCTTGAATAGTTCTATTTTTTCTTTCAACTATCCCATTCTGCTGGGGAGTTATAGGGGAGGAGAACTCATGACTTATTCCTTCAGACGAGCAAAACTCATCAAACTTGGAATTCTTGAACTCCGTACCATGATCACTCCTAATCCGGACCACACAATTGTTCTTTTCCCTTTGAAGTCTTATGCACAGGTCTTTGAAGACATCAAATGTATCTGACTTCTCTCTGATGAAGCTTATCCACGTGTATCTGGAATGGTCATCAACCACCACGTAAGCATATCTCTTCCCACCAAGACTTTCAACCTGCATAGGTCCCATTAAGTCCATGTGCAATAGTTCCAGAACTCTGGAGGTTGTGGGATGTCCCAGCTTCGAATGTGACATCTTGGTTTTCTTGCCCACCTGGCATTCTCCACAGACTCTTCCTTCATCAATAAGAAGCTTTGGAATTCCTCTGACTGCTTCCTTGGATATAATCTTCTTCATTCCCCGTAAGTGGAGATGTCCAAGACGTCTATGCCACAACTTCCCCTCCTGTTCTTCCTTGGCTGAGGAGCATATTGTTGAAAAGTTAGAGATTTTAGGTTCCCACAGATAACAGTTATCTTTGGACCTGGTTCCTCTCATAACTTCCTGATTGTCACCATTTGTCACAATGCATAGCTCCTTAGTAAACTGAACATGGAACCCTTGATCACACAGCTGGCTTATGCTGATCAGGTTTGTAGTTAGTCCTCTTACTAACAGCACATTATTCAGTTTTGGAACTCCAGAGCAGTCCAGCTTACCCACACCTTTTATTTTTCCTTTGGCACCATCACCAAAGGTCACATAGCTGGTAGTGTGAGGTTTAATATCTACCAGTAGATTTTCCATACCAGTCATATGTCTTGAGCATCCACTGTCAAAGTACCAGTCTTCTCTGGTAGAAGCCCTTAGAGCTGTGTGTGCTATCCTAGCATACCATTGTTGCTTCTTGATGGGGACATAGCGCTTATATGTCTTATGCTTAGGCCTGACATGTGAGGCTTGGTTAGGGAAACCATGAATCCAGTAGCAGAAGGCTATTATATGACCAAGCCTACCACAGTGGTGACACCTCCACTCCTGGTATTTCCTCTTCTGATGATTATTCATCCTAGTTCCTCGATGTTGAGACATTGGCTTTGACTTCCGCTTGAACTTCTGAACTTTAGCCTTTGGGCGTTTGTGTTCAGCTGAGGATCTTTTCCCAAATCCTAGGCCAGATTTGGTTCCAGACTGCTGTCCCACCTTTAGAATCTCTTCCAAGGTGTCGGTTCCCTTGTTCATCATTCTGATGGATTTTGTCATCTGATTCAGCTTGGAGGTCAGCAAGGCTATCTCACCATTTAGACCCTCTATGACAGTCAGATGCTTCTGTCTCTCATCTTCCAGTTCATTGATGAGTTTCTTCTGCTTTTCTCCTTGTGCACGGACTTCTGCACTGGTGGTACACAGCTTCTTATAGGCTGCAGCAAGTTCATCACAGGTCAGTTCATCTGCACTTGAGTCATCATCAGAGGCACAAACACTGGTTAGTGCAGTGACATGTTTGGCAGATTCTCCTTCAGATTCACTTTCAGAATCTCCTTCAGACCATGTGATAGTTAGCCCCGTCTTTTGCATCTTGAGATAAGTAGGACATTCAACTCTGACGTGTCCATACCCTTCACAACCATGACACTGGATTCCCTTGCCTTGGTTGAACTTTTCATCAGAAGTTGATCTTTTCCTGATGTCAGACGGGATGTTCTTGACATTAGGTCTCCCTCTTTGATCAATCTTCTTCACGAACTTGTTGAACTGCCTCCCAAGCATGGCTAAGGCTTCTGATATACTTTCATCACCTTCAGTATATCCTGCTTCTGACTCTTCTTCTGCATTAGATACAAAAGCTATGCTTTTGTTCTTCTTTTCAGCATTCTCACACAAGCCCATTTCAAAGGTTTGGAGAGAACCAATGAGCTCATCCACCTTCATATTGCAGATGTCCTGCGCTTCCTCTATGGCTGTGACCTTCATAGCAAATCTCTTAGGCAAGGACCTGAGAATCTTTCTTACAAGTTTCTCTTCGGCCATTTTCTCACCTAGTCCAGCAGAGGTGTTTGCAATTTCAAGAATATTCATGTGAAAGTCATGAATAGTCTCATCCTCTTTCATCCTCAGATTTTCAAACTTGGTGGTCAGCATCTGAAGTTTGGACATCTTCACCTTGGAAGTACCTTCATGAGTTACCTTGAGGGTATCCCAAACTTCCTTAGCTAGTTCACAGTGGTGCACCAGCCTGAAGATGTTCTTACTGATTCCATTGAACAATGCATTCAAGGCCTTGGAATTTCCAAGAGCTAATGCCTCTTGCTCCTTGTCCCACTCTTCTTCAGGAATCTGCACACTGGCTCCATCTTCACCTGTCTTCGTTGGATGTTCCCATCCTTTGTTGACAGCTCTCCAGACTTTGCTATCTAGAGACCTTAAGAATGCTATCATACGAGGCTTCCAGTCATCATAATTAGAGCCATCCAACATGGGTGGTCTATTTGAGTGTCCTATATCCTTGTCCATGGTACTAGAAAGTAACTTCCCTAGATCTCACCCAGAAATTCACAGGCAGGGTGCCTGCTCTGATGCCAATTGAAATTCTAGTTATCAGACTTTAGATGTCACACGGGTTATTATGACATCCAATTTTGCACAGACAAGAATTATGCAGAACTTAAACGTAAGTGCAGTAAATAACACAAGTAATTGTTTACCCAGTTCAGTCCAACATGACCTACATCTGGGGGCTACCAAGCCAGGGAGGAAATCCACTATCAGTAGTATCAACTCAAAGCTAAACTCACCCGTTTACAACTTATCACTTAATCCCTACCCAATGCAATTTCAATCTTACACTAAGATCAGAGTTCCTACTCACTCCCCCTCAATCACCTCAGTGATTACTAAAGACAATTTTGAAGTCACACTTCAAACAACTCTTGATTGTGCTTTACAGCTTTAATCAAGATACACAGCACTCACGCTTAAAAGCATTGAATGACACAACACTTACAAATTAATGAACACCCTATGCCACAGCAATCATCTACTTGATAATGGCTTGGCTTACAAGATACGTCTAATACAAGACTCACAAAAATACAGCAGTGAAGTATGATGGACACACTAAATCTTCACGCCTCAAAATCCCTGAAACTGAATGAAGGAACGCCTTCCTTTTATATTGCAGTACCTGGGCTTTTGCACTTGTATTCTCCTGAATTTAAGGTCACGTGAGTTCCCATAAATTCAACATCTAGGTTACTAACAAATAAGCTATTTGTTAGGTTCATTAAATGTAGCTTGGTTGTTGATTTCCTGGATTTTCTCTAAGCTGTTGAATCCCTGAAGAATAGCCTGAGAAAAAGCTGAAATAGAAAACTGAACAACCTACAATATAGCATATGCTATCAGGAATGAATGTCACGACATTCAGCTTGACATCAAGGACCATATGCTGAGTCTGTTTTTCCAGAAAACAGACTGTACAATTTTGCTGACCTGTATATGACCCAAGTGACCATACTACAGTAACAGCTTACATTAATAAATGTCAAAGTGTCCAGTTTGACATTTACACATTTGGCCTTAAGTTAGTTCTGTTATCCTCTTGAAGAACAGACTAAGAAACATACTGAAGTGTAGCAGAACACCACTCTGTCTATTGTTCAGTATATGCTGTCAATGAAGAATGTCATAACATCCAGTTTGACATTCAGTCAGTAGGCCTTATGCCAGGTCTGGTCTTCCCTTGATAACCATACTGGAAATAAATACTAAGTTCTAACATAGCACCTGCTGTTCTATTCCTTAGTATCTGCTGACAGGCATGAATGTCACAGCATCCAGTTTGACATTCAATAAATCCTGTATTAGCTAATCCTGCAGTAACTACTCAAGTGTGTCATGACATCAGTCAAGACATCAGAGTACAGTTAGATATTCTAACCTACAATGTAGTCACTCATACATCCCATGTCATGACATCAGTCAAGACATTAGTACCCAGCTAGTGTTTTACCATATAATGCAGCCAATTAAACACCTACAAAGGTATTAGGCACCCAAAACGTCCTAGGTACTCCTAGGGAGCCCTTTTCACACTTGTTGTATAAAAATGTTATTTGTTATGAAATATTTATTGTGCAAACATGAATGAAGGGATGAGAAAAGAATGTACAAATTATTATTTTTTGTTTGGGCGGATGAACTCGTTGCCTACGTACCTTCCATGAAAGGTAAGGATCAAAACGCCGTAGTTCGGCTAAAAGATTTCCAAAAGTTAGTGAATTCATTTTTAAACACAAGCCCTAAGGTCTTACGTTATCCACGGGAGAAAACTCAACCTTATACAAACAACAAGTCCACCATGTGAGAAAAGCTTCAACTTGCTAGTGAGGGGTTAACCTTATAATAAGCAAGGAAGACTTACAATTCAATCACTAAGGACAAAAGGTGAGATTAACATCAACCAACTAGGATAAATCAAACCTATGACTAATGTGTGAAAACTTAACAAGAATGGACAAAGCCACAAAGCAATTGAATGAGTGAAGTTAATTGATTATGAGTATTCACAAAAGGATGGTCAAAGTATGATTAAGATTCAATTCAGAAAGAAGTATGATCAAAAGTGAAGTTTGAAAATCAAGGACTTAAGGTCCAGGTTTCTAATTTGAAAAAAGACATGAAGATGTTTGCACAATATTTATCTCAAGTTTGAAACCAACAAGTGAAAAGAGATTTTGGAACAAAAAGGGTATGGGTGAAGGAGTGTAAAACTTCCTAGAGGTTCACCTCTTGAAATCATATAGAAGATGATTCAAATGTGTCCTTTGGAATAGGAAATGAGCAATAACAAATAAACAAGCAAATGGATACTGGATGCCAATCAATGGACTTACACCAATCTCACAAACAAAGGTGGATACCGGATACCAATCAATGGCTTTACACCAATCTCCTAAAACAAACATGGATATCAGATGCCAATAAATGGACTTACACTAATCTCCCAAAGCAAACAACAAAAGGGTGGATACCGGATGCCAATCAACTGGACTTATACCAATCTCCAAAGAAACAAAACAAACAAGGATGTCAGATGCCAATATATGGGCATACTCCAATCTCCCAAGGCAAAACAAAACATGGATATCAGATGCCAATCTATCTGGACTTATTCTAATCTCCACAGAATGATCATAGGAATACAAATGCCAACAACATGGACTTACAATTGAATCCTCACATACAACAAAGCAAAAGCAAGAAAGCAAAGAGAATACAAGTTGCCAACAAATGGTCTTACACTCAATCCCTTCCAAATCATAGGAACAAAGGCCAACAAGTGGACTTATAATTGATTCCTCAATGGGCAAACAGTCACAAAGATATGAAATGATGATCATGCAATAATGAACAACTAATGATGATAAATGCTCAAGGCACACAAGCACACATACACAAATGAATCAAGTAATCTATCAAACAAATCCAAATAGCACACATTATACACAAGCAATTGGGCTCAATCAAGGTTAGACTTTAAAGTCAACTGGAATGGGGTAAGTTGTGCTCTTAACCTTAACATTGAGAGTTAAGGTGAAGCAGATGAAAAGGAGATGAGGGGTGTGTGTCGCATTACGCGAAAAACCGGCAGGAAAACAAAACAACAGAGCCGCCACCGTGCGTTATTTATCCCAAAGGAGGGAAAGGAAACGCTCGAAGTAAACCTGGAAAAGACATGGTCTCGCGACCAGAGAGAGACGGGATCGGGAGTCGGTTATGCGAAGGGAAGGTATTAGCACCCCTACGCATCCGTCGTACTCGACGGGATCCACGCACAAAAGGAAGGATAAAGGTTGCTAAAACACTGCTCACAAACAAACAAACTGGCTGAAAGAGACACAAGAAAGACAAAAGAACCTAACTCGGCAGGATATTGCATCCTGGGCCTACGTAGTCTGTCAGGCATAAACATCAGAGTCGACGTAGTTCGGGACAGGGGGAAACGTGCTCGCTAGGATGTCGCATCCTATGCATACGTATCTTCTCGGACTAAAGAAGAATCAGAGCACTCGTAGTTCGGCTAACGCACGCCAAACAAAACCACACAGGAAATCGACTGCCAATCGCTGGACTTACGTCAAACTCCGCACAAAACAGGCAAACATGGAAACCGAAAGCCAATCGCTGGATTTACATTAGACTCCGAACCAAACACTCCCACACTGGAAACCAAATGCCAATCGTTGGGCTTACATCGGACTCAAGCACACAACAACAATAGGATACGGAATGCCAATCACTGGTCTTACATCCATCTCCTAACACACACAAGAGAAAGAAAACAAAAAGGGCGCCCAGAGAGATCAGCTCATCTCCTGCCTACGTACCTCATCTGGTATGAGGATCAGGGCGACGTAGTTCCCCTACGCAGGGAAAAAGGACTAGCCTAACCAGATACAAAGGGAGACACAAACTACTAGGGAGACTACGACTCGAGCCTAGAAGTTGTCATGAATACAATCCCTAAGTTGAGGTTGCTATCTAACTTGCACAGGGAGCAAGCTATCCTAAATGACACAGACAAAGCAAACAATCACACAAATAGCACACACTATATACAAACAAAGTGGGCTCACACAAGTTTAGGCTGTGGAACACAAGCCAACTGGAATCGGGTGATGTTAGCTCTTAACCTTAACATTGAGAGTTAAGGTGAAGCAGATGAAATGGGAAGTGAAGATAAGACTTCACAGCTCTTATCCCTGGCCTGGGAGAGCTTCAGACAAAGGAATGTGTGGGTTCAGAAAGTTGGAACCCTTCTACACATGTGACTGACTCAACTGTACAAGGATCTTGGGTTCATATCCACAATGCATCAACACAAGGTGTGTGAGCAAAGGGAGGACTCAACAGAATAGCAGGAGATAGATTGCACATCTCTTTTATCTGCCAATTGCCTCTTAAAGGACTTTTCCTGCTTGGCACAAACATAAACAAACACAAGCATTGCCTCTTAAGGAGGACTTCAGACAGGTGCCTGCCCAAGTAATAGGACAGGTCTTCCAGACTACATGGAGTTAGTGGAATTATACCTCAATGCTCAAGCTAACAAGCAAAGCAAAAGCAAGTTCACAATGAACTATAGCAACTAAGGTACCTGAAAACAATCCAACATAATCAGTACACAACTCACAAAGGAAACTGACAATTACATGTCAACAGTCAACTGTACATAAACAGACAGACAAGCATCAATGCACAAAGGTGCAAGCCACAAGGCCTAGGCTTAAGTCTCAAAGCCTACAAAAAAAACTCAAGATTAGTCATCAACAAGCAATGGATCAACTCCAAATGAGTGAACATCATCAAGTATGGCAATTGTGCTTCTTATCCTGAAACAAAGCTCAAATGTGAGAGGCAAACCACTAGGACAAGGCCTAGGGTCAAAGAGGGAGCAATAATCCAAAACAGAACATGAAAATTGACAAGAAGCAAGCTCAATCAATTAAGAACAATGTCCAAAAGGTCTCATGTCAATATTACCAACCAATTTCATTTCACAAAGCCTATAGTGCAAAGCATGCAAGTTCAAAGCTCATAGAAGCAAACAGAATGAACCAATCCACATCAACTCAAAAATAATTCAATAAGTTTCAAGAAAAATCATGGCTAAACAGCACTCATAACATGATCAACATACCAAAAATCAAGTTATTTGGATAAGTGGAAGCAAGGCAATTAAAATCCATAAGGCAAGGCATACAAAAACAAGCTCAAACAAGGCACAAATTGAAGCATCAACTTCACACAAGCATAAAACAGAATCCACACATGATATGGACATCAAACCAAAGCCAAGACAAACTTCAAAGTGTCTAGAACACATGTGAAAAATTCCAAGTTCATAGGATAAACATCCACCATTTCACAAATCATAGAAGTTCACGACTCACAAAAAGTCCACAAATGGTCAAACAGAAAGGAAAATCACAAACAAATCCAAATTAAATCCAAAAATTCCATAAAAATTCACAAGCAATCCTAACATCCAGAAGTATCATCACGCAAAAAATCAAATTAATTGGCATTAAATTGGCATGGCAAATAAAATCAGAAAGTCAAGTAAGCAAAGGTGTGACACAAATTGTCACACCTACATTCATCATGTCATATCTCAACAACCAGAAATGATAAAATTGCAAACTCTATACCAAAAAATCCCTAAAGGTGTCTAGTTTAAGCATGCAAAGTTTCACAATCATTGGATTAAAATCCATCATTTCACAATCAAAATTGCAAGGCATATCAAGAAAACACATGTATGAACATTCCCTAGGCAAAATAAAAATCCAGGCGTGCACAATTTCTGTAAAAATCATCAAAAAATAGTAGAGATCATGAGGAACATCATGCAAAAAATCCCAGGCCAATTGGATTATTAATCAATGAGATATGATTTTTTTGAATGAATGGAAAAAATAAGAAAAGGCATGAAATGGCATACATGAGCATGGATAGAAAATGAATTAAAAATGCAAGGCCTAATGTGAATATGCTCCAGCAGAGGATCGAACCATGTTACAATCTAAAATGAGCATTACTTAAGTGAAACTCTGCGTTTCACTTAAGTCTACATGGCACTCAGAAGCGCGCTACACCAATCAATCGGCCAAGTCATGCATACGTGGTCCACTACATGGCCTTAAACAAGAAAAATCATGCAAAGCGCGCTGTTGAAGATCAAATGCTATTCTGGAGATGAAAACCTAGGGTTCTTCATGCGTTCATCAACATTCATGTGCTCAAGAACATTTGTTCACAGAAATTCAAAAATAGCATACCATTGCACTCGTCTTTGCACGTACATCAACAATCTAAACTCAATTTATCCTAGTTCCTACTAACACGAACGGATCGATCAAGATAAGATTCACACATCAAACTTAAAATCAGCATAACTTTCTTAATTCTCAATGAAAATCATCGAACCAAAACTCTGCATGTTCAGCATGGAAAGATCTATCAAAAGCACATAAACATTTCAAGAATTATGGAATTCGAAATCTGACCTTCAAGAGATTGCAGAACTGGATTTGTAGTTTTCAGGCCTTGTAATGTTGAAACAGTTGATCCAACACTCTTGTACAATAATGTGGATGAAGGTTTATAGCTCAATTGCACTGGATCTTGCTCCAATCCTCAGTTGTCATGGATGATGCTACTTGCTACAGTTTCGAAATCTGCTATAAATCCTTGAATTCTTGCTTCAATCCAGCTGCAATATGATTGTAGATGATGATTCAATCGTGGAAATGGCAAGGTTTGTGGAGAATTTTGCAGAAAAAGTGAGAGAGCAAAAAATGAAGATTATGCAATTTGATCTAGATCTGAAAAAAATGATGTGTTAACCACATTTTCTGTCATGATTTGCAATATATATGGTATGTTAATCATGTTTGCTAATCAAGATTAAGCAATGCAATTAGAATTAAGTGAAATTAAATGTTATGGCAAAATTGCAATTCACCTTGCATGCATGAAACTGAATGCTACAGTGCACGGTTCTTGGTTTAATTCACTTGCAAAATAGCTTTGGAGGCAAATGCAAGTGATTGGAAGTGAATGCAATGCCTATTTTTCAAATGAGATTTTTCCCTCAAAAATTCAAATGAAATTCAAGTGAAAATGCCAATATTTTTGTGATGAGAATTGATGAAATGTAATGCATGATTTGGATAGCTCATGTTAAAACAAGAATGTTGCAAAAAATCCCACTCCATTTGGCCTTGTGGTGTGAAAGTTATCCCTATTTGAACTTCAAATTTGCTTGGCAATGATTGATCCATAACTTTTAAACCGTACATGAGAAATTCATGTTCTTGGACGTTTTGGAAAGGTGAGATCAAGATCTTCAACTTTCATGTTGGACAAAATTTCATTTGAAGCTCGCTTGATGATGTAAACGTGAGGAGAAGACCTTTCCATTTTTGGCAGTTTCAAATTACAGGTCACTTACTATTTTTGGAAACTTTTCATCTGACCTCAAATTCCTTAAATGTTGATGTTTGACATGTTAAATGAGACCTGTATGGACATGAATGAGGCCTCTCTAACCATCTCCCACCTTCAAATCCATGATTTCATGCACAGTTTACCATAGTTGACTTTCTAGGGTTTCAGATGAATTTCAGCTTGACTGTTGAGCTTTGATCATCCAATCCTTGGCCAAACCACTTCAAAATGATCCCTAGGTCACATGAACTTGTTGAACCAATCCTAGGGCTTTGCTTCAATAGGAATTGCACTTGCTTGCTTGTTTAATTGGATCTCCTGACCAGTCTTGACTGATGGCTTGCACTAGGGCAATGGACAATGCAATGTTATGCAGTGGACAATGCTAATGTTAATGACCTATGATGAAAATGTATGTACAAGATGGGAGGTGCAAATTTGAGGTGCTACAGTGTGCCTCATAGCTCTTATCCCTGGCCTGGGAGAGCTTTGAATGATAGAAAGTGTGGGAGTTCAGAAAGTTGGAACTCTCTCCACAAGTCAATGACTCTATAGATCTTGGGTTAATATCCACAATGCATCAACATGTAATGTGAGCAAAGGGATGACACACTGAATAGTAGGAGATGGGCTACACATCTCTTTTATCTACCAATTGCCTTATCAAAGGACTTTTCCTGCTTGGGGACAAAGATAAACAAACACAAGCATTGCCTCTTAAGGAGGACTTCAGACGGGTGCCTGACCAAGTAACAGGCCAGGTCTTCCAGACTACATGAAGAAGAGAAATTATACCTAATTGGTTAAGCAACCAAGCAAAAAGCAAGTTCAAAATGAACTTAAGCAACTAATGTACCTGAAAACAATCCAACTTAATCAGTATACAATCCAAAAAAGTCAAACAGATGATTCAACAGTCAACAGACAATATACAACCAAGCAATCAAGGCTACAATGTGCAAGGCACAAGCTCAAATCAAATGAGCTAAAAGCATCCTACAAAACAAGTCAAGGTTAGTCAATAACAATCAAATAAACCAACTCAAGCAAAGTGAATTAATCTCCTTAAGGCCATGTGCTTCTTAACCTGAAAACAAACTCAAACATGAGAAACAAACCACTAGGATAAAGCCTAGGGTCAAAGAAGGAGAAAAAATTTAAAACAGAACATGAAAATTCACAAGAATCAAGATTAATCAATCAAGAACAATATCCAAGTGGTCTCATGTCAAAAGCATCAACCAATTTCATTTCATAAACAAATCATGTCAAAGCATGCAAGTTGAAAGTTCAATGAGGCAACCAGAATGAACCAAGGTATATCAACTCAAAAGTGATTCAATAAATCTCAAGAAAAATCAAGGTTAAACAGGACACACCAAATGATCAGCATACCAAAAATCAAGGCATTTGGATAAGTATAAGTATGGAAAAGAAATTCACTAAGTCAAGGTAAGCATTAACAAGCTCAAAGGAAGCACAAATTGATACATCAACTTAAGGCAATCCTAAAACAGAGATGACAATTGATAAGTGATCCAAACCAAAGCCAAAATGAACTTCAATGTGTCTAGAAAACATGTGTAAAATTTCAAGTTCATATGATAAACATCAAGCATTTCACAAATCATCTAAATTCAACACTCATCAAAAGTCCAAACATGACCAAACAGCAAAGAAAATCCCAAACAAATTGGAAATGAATCTAAATGTTCTACAAAAATTCAGGAGCAAACTTAACATCAAGAAGTAGCATCATGCAAAAATTCAAATCATTTGGCATTTATTTGGCATGGTAAATAAAATCAGCAAATCAACAAAACCAAGGTGTGACACACATTGTCACACCTACATTCATCATATCATATCTCATAACCAGAAATGAGAAAAATGCAAACTCTATACCAAAATGACCATTAGGATGTCTAGTTTATGCATGTCAATTTTCACATTCATTGGATTAACCATCATCATTTCACAAAGGAAAAGGTAAGCAAGGTACAAGATATGACATGCACACACAAACCCTAGGCAAATTCAAATCCAGACCAAGCACAATTTCTGTAAATATATCCAAAAAATAGAAGACATCATGAAGAACAATGTGCAAAAAATTAAAAATTATTCATGGAGTTATGGATTTTTTAGTGAAGAGAAAAATTAAAAATGCATGAAGTAGCATGAACATGGATGCATACAAGAGGAAAATAGTGCAAGGCAATTATGTGAATTTGTCTACAACCAGAATCGAACCGTGCAAGGATTTAAATGTGGCGCGCTCGTAAGTGAAACGCACCGTTTCACTTATGCTTAGTTGGCGCTGAAAAGCGCTCCCAGCCAATCAATGAGCCACGTGAGTGCCAAGTGTACCAGTACATGAGCAGAAACAAGAATTTACATGCAAACACGACCAGGCAAGATCAAAATGAATCTGGAAAACTAAAACCCTAACATTCATCCATTATTCATCGTGTTCTTCATCATCAAGAACAAATCATCACAGAAATTCACCAAACACATATCAATGGATTCGTGTTCTAACATACATCATCAATCCAGTATTAATTTAATCTAATTCTAACTGTATCAAACAAATCGAGCACAACAAGTTTCATCTATCAAACTTCAAATCATCACAACTAATTCATTACTCAATGAAATTCCAAGATCTAAAGCTCAGTGTGACCTATGTTCAAAGATCTACCAGAATCATACATCAATTTTATGAATTAAGAGCATCGAAAACTGACCTTCAAGATGCAACAGAAGTGAAATCGTGCAATTCAGGCCTTGGCAAGCTGAAACAGATGCTCTACAATGCTTGGATAGATGAATGGATGATGAAGAACAGCTCAATCGTGCTTGCTTTGTCCAGAAATCTCAACTGCCACGGATATGCATAAGCTTCAACAGTCCACAATTCTTGATGAATTCTTCAAGATCTTGCTTCAACAATCTTCAATAATGCTTGTAGATAATGAACAGAACAAGAACAATGCAAAGGATATGAAGAAAATCGATGAAAAAGTTGAGAGAAAGTTGAGAGAGAATTTTCAGATCTGAAATTATGAAGTTTTTCTTATGATTTTCTGTTAGGATTAAGATTATATACCATCTGTTAATCATGTTTAGCTTAAGCTCTAATTAAATGCCGAATGAATTAAGGAAATGGGAGTGTTTATGCAAATTGGCAAGTTCACCCCTACATGTGCATGGCAATGGAATAGTGACCGAGTTTTGCTTGGAACAAGTTTTAAAATCTGTTTGGAGGCAAATGGGATTGGTTGGAAGTGAATGCAATGCATAGTTTTCAAATTCCCACTTTCCCTCCAAAATTCAAATGAAATTCAAGTGAAAAATGCCAAAATTTTGTGATGAGAATGCATGGTATGTGATGCACATTTTGGATAGTAGAGATCAAGAGAGAAATGTTCCAAAAAGAACCACTTCAATTGGCCTTTTGGTTCAAAAGTTATGCCTTCTTGAAGTTCAAATTTGCTTGGCAATGATTTGATCATAATTCTTCAACCACAAATGAGAAATGGATGTTCTTGGACTTTTTGGAAAGGTGAGAGCAAGATCTTCAACTTTCATGTTGGACAAAATTTAATTTGAAGCTTTCTTGATGATGTAAACTTGAGGAGAAGACCTTTCCATTTTTGGTAGTTTGAAATTACAGGTCACTTACTATTTTTGGCAACTTTTCATCTGACCTCAAATTCTCCATTGTTGATGTTTGGAATGTTATATGAGGCTTGTATGGACATGAATGAGGCCTCTATAACCATCTCCCACCATCAAATCCATGATTGAATGTCCAGTTGACTTGTGTTGACTTTTCTAGGGTTTCAGTTGACTGAAGAATGCCTTGATGAGATTCAAGCCTCTACCACTTGAGATCTTGATTCAAAATGATGTCATGGTTCATATGAACTCTTGTGAATGATCAATGGTGTCCAAATTCCCAAGAATGGCCACCATCTATTGCTCAATGAATGCCTTTGACTGTCTTGACCTAGTGTTGCTTCATCTGCAAGTAACAAGGTTAGATGACATATTTTTGTACTTTAGCAAAAAAATGAAAAGCAATGATATACAAATGCAAAACATGCTTGGTGATCAAGAACCACTCTCAAAAGATAGCCCACCCATAGGGAAGAAGGCAAAGTGCACAATGATCCTTGAGGCAATGATATGATATGATATGATGCCATGAGGGATCTTAGGGACAAAATTGGGGTCTTACAGATGCCCCTATTTAAGGTCATTCTAGCCGGAGAAGTGAAGTTTAGAAATCTTCACCTTGACGCGGTAGAATGGGCTTAAATAACAGTAATGAGACAAATTTTGGTCCCTAAGAGACCTCATGATGCATATATATGCATGCAAAAGACACAAACTCTGTGGGGATATGGTTCACACAGAAGAAGAGACGATCCGTCGGAGTAATACACTCACCAGGAACAGAGACTCTAACAGGACTCTTATAAGGACTCTTATTGGGGATAAAAAGGAAAAGAATGCGTGAGCAGGACACGACTCTGGATTCGGAAAACAAAACTGACTGGAGACTTTACTAGGAAGTAAAGAACTCACACTGGGGAAAAAGAAGAAAATTCCAAAAGACAAAACATCCATTGGAGAGACACAAGCTGACTCCTGGGGAAAAACAACAAAATGAGGTGTTACCGGCATAAGGGTAACAAGCTCAGGAAGAATCTGACTCCACAGGGGACCAAAGTCATAATAGGGAGCAGAAAGGAAGGAACTCCAGGGATACCGGTTAGGGTATATAATAGGTGGCCGACCAAAGCGTGAATTGGTTTTTACTGCCAAAACACTCATCATCCGAAAGGAGGGCTTGAAAAAGCAAATCGACTTACAGGATGGACATTTGAATCCACAACGGGAAGACAAATCTTACTCAATTGGGGACACAAACCCAAAGAGCGCATGAGCTATAATATCCATTACCGTCAGAACGTGGATAGAATACTCGCATGAGATATATTATCTATTACCGTCAGAACATAGATAATACACTCGCATGGAAGAGACACCAGAGATACCGGTTACTGGGTATATAATAGGTGACCTACCGAAAATGTGGATTGGTTTTTACTGCCAAAACACTCATCATCCGAAAGGATGGATATTCGATTCTACAAAGAATACGAATCTTACTCTATTGGGAAATATCAACAAAGGACTCCAACCAAAGAGCGCATGAGACATATTATTCATTACCGTCAGAACGTGAATAATATACTCGAAAGGAAAAGACACCAGAGATACCGGTTACTGGGTATATAATAGGTGATCTAACCAAAAAGAGAGACAATCGATACCAAGCATCCGGGTAAATGAAAGACAACTCAAAGGGATAAATTGCAAGCATCCGGCAATTATCCGAAAACAAAGAATATTCGATTCCACCAAGGAAAAACGAATCTTACTCGACTAGGGAAACACAACAAGTTTCGACTGAAGAGTGCATGAGATATAATATCCATTACCCTCAGAACGTGGATAACATACTCGCATGGAAGATTATCCATAACCGGTTACTGGGTTAACAAAGGATAAATCGACCGAAAAGAAAGGCATCAGGGTACCAAAACTAGGTATATAAAGATGACCAATCAAGGAGGGCAACATCATTACCAACAAAAGGTTAAATGAAAGAGGACCCGCTGGGGATGAATTGATAAACAATCAATTATCCACAAGGACTTGCTGGGGATACAATTGCTAGCAACCGGCAATTACCCAGAAGCAAGAAGGAATATCAACATCGAATACTGGATGAAGATAACCACGAAGAATAACCATCATCGGTTAGGATGAATCAACAAGGTTAACTCTGCAAAGGGGAGGAATTAGGGTTTACAACTACCGAATACGGGGTAGAATACCGAACTCTGGCTGAGGAAACAAGAGGTTTAACACTACCGACTACCAGGTAGAAAACCAAAACTCAGCTGGGGATAAAATTGCTAGCAACCGGCAATTATCCACCTGCACTACAAGGCACAAACTCCGCTGGGGAGAAAAAAATCACAACATCACAAAATCCATCATCAACCAGAACAAAACCACAAAGGTTACCTCTGCTAGGGGAAAGAAGATAGGACTTACGACTACCGAATACGGGGTAGTAGCCATCAACTCTGATGGGGATAAACAAGTATTAGGGTTTATAACAAACCACAAACCCTACCGGAGAGTAAGGAAACAATAGGATTTACAACTACCGAATACTGGGCAGAAGACCGACGACTCTCCTGAGGAATAAAAGGTATATAACCACAAATTCCGCCGAGAAGGGAGAGGAACATAGGACTTACAACTACAGGTTACTAGGTAGAGGCCCAAAAAACTCCGCTGGGGATAAAATGAATTATTGCCGGTTACTGGGCGATTCATTCATTTATTCCTCAGGGAAGCACAAGAAACAATTGACAAATAGCCAATTCAGGGTCAATCCGAAAAGACAGACTGAATCAAAACTCGTCCTATGAGGATATAGCTCAATAGGAACATTCATCCCAATATATATGTTGGGAGGAAACGGAAAAAACCGTCATCCACGAGGGTATATCTCAGTGGGGAACTGCAGAAGGAAGGACAGACACTTTCTGCTTATGGGGCTGACTCTATATTGAGAGATTAAACACCCGACATTTGCTTGGGAAGATCTGTAAAGAGATCTATATCACCCATAGCAAAGAACAACAAACAAAAGATATATGGCAAACAATGCAACATGAATATCTGAATGTTTATGAATATGCATGAATATGCGTGATTTATGTTTGATGAGTGCTGACAAAACAGACATTGCTAACACAAACAGGTCCAGGAGTCAAACGCCAGATACTATACTTCCAGGGAAAAACCAACTGGAAAGCCCATCTGCCGGAGATCCATATGCCAGAAAGCAAAGATCTGCGGGGAAGCAACAATGTCTGCTTGAGGAACAAACCACAACAACAACTCTGCTTGGGGAGCAACCCCAACAAAGATCTGGAGAAAGAGGATACAACCATGCCAGGAATATGAACAAATGTCCTACCTGTTGGAAAATCATGCCAGCCTCGGGAGAGCACTAAGATATCTTTAAGTATCCTTTCATCATTGTGAATATTCACTTTGTTTAAAACAATAATTTGAAAATTTTTGATTTGTTAAAAACAATGACATTTTATCAATTAAAACATGCAAAACATTTGTTGAATTGAAACAAATAAGAGTGTAAATAATTGGATAGAAAGCTCAAATTTATTTGATGGAATGGTAGCCTGCAAATGGCAAGACTCCATAGATCTGTACAAGTTTGAAATCAGTGATATATATTGGAAGAGGGCTACATTGAACATAATGATCCTTTCTCTACCAATTTGAATCTCGATGTATTCGAAGCTTCAGTTGACGACGAGTCGAGAATCTCTGACGAAAAGACGGCTGCGGAATAGAAAGTCTTGTCAGGATGCAGTTACTTGCCGAATCCCTAATTTTTGCCTAGATTGCCCCAGGGTGAGGTACTCAATCTAGCGGGATGCAAATATTCCTTTTTTTTTGTCTCTAACTTTTGCCTGGATTACCCTTGCGGGTTCTCCACCGAGACGCTCATTTTTGCCTAAGCCACCCTTTCGGGTTCTCAACTTAGCGAGCTATTCTGTTTTTCTTTTGCATATACTTTTTTTTTAGGCAAAGTATTTCTTGACTGCATCTGAATTCACAGGACGAGTGAAATCCTCCCCATCCATTGTTGTAAGCATCAAAGCACTTCCTGAAAAGGCTCTCTTAACAACATATGGACCCTCGTAATTTGGAGTCCACTTGCCCCTGGAATCGGGCGCGAAAGACAAGACTTTCTTGAGCACGAGGTCACCTTCTCGGAACACACGAGGCTTGACCTTCTTATCGAATGCTTTCTTCATTCTCTGTTGATAGAACTGACCATGACACATGGCAGTTAATCGCTTCTCTTCAATCAAATTTAGCTGGTCCAAACGACTTTGAATCCATTCAGCATCAGTCAACTTGGCTTCCATCAAGACTCGCATTGATGGGATCTCCACCTCTCCTGGGAGAACAGCTTCCATGCCATAAACAAGAGAGAAAGGGGTTGCCCCTGTTGAAGTGCGGACAGATGTACGATAACCATGCAAAGCAAATGGCAGCATCTCATGCCAATCTTTGTACGTCACTGTCATCTTCTGGATAATCTTCTTGATATTCTTATTAGCAGCTTCAACAGCCCCATTCATCTTGGGTCTGTAGGGAGAGGAATTATGGTGTGCAATCTTGAATTCAGCGCACAACTCATCCATCATCTTATTATTCAGATTAGATCCATTATCAGTAATGATCTTATCTGGCACACCATAACGGCAAATCAGCTGGTTCTTGATAAACTTCACAACCACCTGTTTAGTCACATTCGCATACGATGCGGCTTCAACCCATTTGGTGAAGTAATCAATTGCGACGAGAATAAACCTGTGTCCATTGGACGCTTTCGGCTCAATCATGCCAATCATGTCGATTCCCCACATAGAGAAAGGCCATGGTGATGAAATCACATTCAGAAGTGTCGGAGGAATATGAATCTTATCCGCATAAATCTGACACTTGTGGCATTTCTTCACATATTTGCAACAGTCAGACTCCATTGTCATCCAATAGTAGCCTGCTCTCAACATCTTTCTAGCCATGGCATGTCCATTGGTATGAGTACCAAATGAACCCTCATGGACCTCAGTCATCAACAGGTTTGCTTCGTGTCTATCCACGCATCTGAGCAAAACCATGTCAAAATTTCTCTTGTAAAGCACTTCAGCACTGAGGTAGAAACTGCCTGACAACCTTCTCAAAGTTTTCCTATCTTTCACAGATGCCCCAGACGGGTAGACCTGGTTCTGAAGGAAATTCTTGATATCAAAATACCAAGGCTTGTCATCTTTCACTTCTTCTACTGCAAATATGTGAGCTGGTCTATCCAAGCGCATCACGGCGATATTGGGAACTTCATTCCAATACTTCACAACAATCATGGAAGCAAGCGTAGCAAGAGCATCTGCCATCCGATTATCCTCTCGAGGAATATGATGAAAGTCAACTTCTGTAAAGAACGTTGAAATCCTTCTTGCATAATCTCTGTATGGGATAAGACTTGGCTGATTCGTCTCCCATTCACCCTTAATCTGATTGACAACTAGGGCCGAATCACCATACACATCAAGATGCTTGATTCTCAAATCAATGCATTCTTCTAATCCCATAATACAGGCTTCGTACTCCGCCATATTATTCGTGCATTTGAAAGTTAGCCTTGCTGTAATCGGAATATGAGTTCCATGAGGAGTAATGATTACTGCCTCAATTCCATTTCCATACTGATTCACAGCGCCATCAAACACCATCGTCCATCTGGAACCAGGTTCCGGGCCTTCATCAAGTGTAGGCTCATCACAATCTTTCATTTTCAAATACAGAATCTCCTCATCAGGGAAGTCATACTGAACAGACTGATGATCTTCAATCGGCTGGTGCGCTAAATGGTCAGCCAAGATACTACCTTTGATAGCTTTCTGAGCTCGATACTCAATATCATACTCAGACAACAACATCTGCCAATGGGCAATCCTCCCAGTTAAAGCAGGCTTCTCGAAGATATACTTAATTGGATCCATTCTGGATATCAACCAAGTTGTATGATTTATCATGTACTGGCGTAAACGCTTAGCAGCCCAAGCCAAAGCACAGCACGTCTTCTCAAGCATAGAGTACCGAGACTCACAATTAGTAAACTTCTTACTGAGGTAGTAGATAGCAGATTCTCTCTTCCCTGATTCATCTTGCTGACCGAGTACACAACCCATCGAGTCCTCAAGAACGGTCAAATACATAATCAGAGGTCTTCCTTCCACAGGCGGAGACAGGATCGGAGGTTCAGACAGATACTCTTTAATACTGTCAAACGCTTTCTGGCAATCCTCGGTCCAATCATGAGATTGATCTTTCCGAAGGAGCTTGAATATCGGCACACATGTGGCAGTCATGTGGGATATAAATCTGGAAATGTAATTCAAGCGGCCAAGAAAACCTCGGACTTGCTTCTCAGTTTTGGGCGCAAGCATCTCTTGTATTGCTTTGACCTTGGTAGGATCAACCTCAATACCCTTCTCGCTGACAATAAATCCCAACAACTTGCCGGGACGGACTCCAAATGTACATTTGTTAGGATTCAGACGAAGTCTAAACTTCCTCAGACGCTGAAAAAGCTTCAACCAATGCTCAACATGTTCAACTTCCGTTCGAGACTTAGCAATCATATCATCGACATAGACCTCTATCTCCTTGTGCATCATATCATGAAACAAGGTAGTCATAGCTCGTTGATATGTGGCTCCGGCGTTCTTCAAACCGAAGGGCATCACTCGATAACAGAATGTTCCCCATGATGTGATGAATGTTGTCTTCTCCATATCTTCGGGTGCCATCTTGATTTGGTTATATCCGGAAAATCCGTCCATAACCGAAAAGACTTTGAATTTTAGCTGTATTGTCTACCAACATATCAATGTGTGGTAAAGGGAAATCATCTTTCGGACTAGCTTTATTCAAATCTCTATAATCAACACACATACGGACTTTTCCGTCCTTCTTAGGAACAGGCACAATATTGGCCACCCATTGAGGATATGTAGAAGTCACCAGAAACCCCGCATCAATTTTCTTCTGAACTTCCTCTTTGATCTTCACTGCCATATCTGAATGAGTTCTTCTGAGCTTCTGCTTCACAGGCACGCACTCAGGCTTCAAAGGCAGGAAATGTTGCACAATATCTGTATCTAAACCTGGCATGTCTTCATATGACCAAGCAAAGATATCTGAATATTCTCGTAGCAAGCTGATCAATTCTTTCTTGACAGACTCTTCAAGAAGTGCCCCAATCTTCACCAATCGCACACAATCCTCAGACCCCAAGTTGACTGTTTCCAAGTCTTCGAGATGCGGCTGAATGATCTTCTTCTCGTGCTCAAGGAGACGGGTAATCTCATCAGGAATCCCTTCAACATCATCTTCCTCTGCCTCGAATACAGGGAATTCAAAATTGGGAGATGGCGTTGGATCATTATGTTCAATGGGTTTTAGAATCAACCTGCATAATGATTTTGGATAATAAAAAACTTCAGAATTTAAACAAGCAAATCATTATGCAGATGAAAAAGATTGCTTTTATCCTTATTTTTATGGGTTTTTTGTGATCACTGATTTCATGCAAATGCAAAAAGTGAAAACAAAAGGAAAAACAAATGTTTAACAATGCATTAATTGAATGAAAACATCATTGTATATATGCTGCCAACAATGTCATCACTTCTCCTTTTAGCATGGGAGAAGGGTTTTGAACAAAGTGAACCATTACTCTGATCTATGGATAATTGTAGGAACATCTACAGCGACCCAATTGTGGCAGACCCCACCAGGTATGATGAAGTTGCTCAGATCCTCTGCATCCTCTTCCAAGATAGCAGCAGCCTCTTCAGATCGGTCATCATGAATGAATCCTGCGCTCTTGAACAACCCATGCTCGTTGAATGCCCCAGAGGAATAGCCAATGCCAGCCCGGGATTTATTATCTTCTAGCTCAATCATCTTCCCTAATCCAGCAACTGCACCACATTCAATGACCAGTTTTGCATCACGGTAGGAAGCAAATGAAGGAGACTTCTTCTCAATTGGTTTATCAATAGATAAAGCTTGGAACGGAGTTCCAACTTCATCCTCTGCATCAATATACGAGAAGGAAGATAGGTGGCTAACCAGGAGAGCCTTTTCTCCCCCTACCACAACCAGTTTCTTGTTCTTCACAAATTTCAGCTTCTGGTGTAGGGTGGATTTCACGGCGCCAGCCTCGTGAATCCATGGTCTGCCAAGGAGACAGCTATAAGATGGGTGGATATCCATAACCTGGAAGGTAACTTGGAAATCACTTGGTCCAATTTTGATTGGGAGATCAACTTCCCCAATCACGGTCTTACGCGACCCATCAAAAGCCTTCACAACAACACCACTCTGCCTCATGGGAGGCCCTTGATATGACAGCTTCGAAAGAGTGGATTTTGGCAATACATTCAGAGATGATCCAGTGTCCACCAGTACGTTGGACATAGCATCATTCTTGCAATTCATAGAAATATGTAGAGCCATGTTGTGGTCTCTTCCCTCCTCAGGGAGATCAGCGTCACAGAAACTCAACGTGTTGCAAGCAGTAATGTTTGCAACAATACTGTCAAACTGTTCTATGGTGACGTCATGATCAACATAGGCCAGATCCAAAACTCTCTGCAGAGACTCCCTATGAGGCTCTGAATTCAGCAGCAAAGATAGTACGGAGATTTTGGATGGCGTTTGTAGAAGCTGGTCTACAACGTTGTACTCACTCTTCTTGATGAGCCTCAGCATCTCATCAGATTCTTCATTCACAATGCCACTCGGGCCAAAAGAAGAAGTAGGAGTCTTTTGTACAGAGGAGGGTTTGGCAACATCAAGTGCCGGGTTCTGAACATTCACAGCAATCCCAACAGGACGCTCAGCAGAATCAGAATTAACATGAGCCTTTGGGGGTGCAGAAAACACACGACCGCTACGGGTCAACCCACTCACGTCAGCAATATTGGTAACAGAAGTTGAAGGCAACGACACTTCTTTCCCATCTTCCACAGCAACGGGATTATACCTGAAAGGGATGGCTTTATCTGAAAAGTAAGACACAGGGCCTGCAACCTTGATTATCAGAGAAGGAGAGACCTTCGGCTTGCTTCTATCATAACGAATGACAACAGGCTCAGGCAGCTTGAACACAGGAGAGATAACGTTCACCTCTGGTTCATCCTCATCAACATTACGGTTCTGCAGAATCTCAATGGTACCTTCGTCCAATAGCTCTTGAAGCTCTCTTCGTACCTGGTTACACCCCAGACGGTTAACAGAACAGATGCGGCACTTGTCATGGTCATGCTCCATGTGGCTGTACTGACACAGTAAGTGATGTAACTCGACCAATGACCGTCGAATATGGCTAACATATTTGACTTTATACTTCCCAGGGCACCCCTAGACCATGTTTACTGATTTCCCATGCTCGGGCAATGGGTTCTTTGTAACATTGGGGCCTGAGTCCTCAAAGCTCAGAATACCGCATCTCATAAGGTCTTGAACCTTAGTCTTCAACGGAAAGCAATTTTCTATGTTATGCCCCGGAGCACCGGAGTGATAAACACAGTGTTGATCTGGCTTATACCACCACTGAGGATTTGCAAGCACTGCAGGAGGATCCCTGGGAATAACCAACTTCCTTTCCAACAAGGAAGGATACAGTTCGACATGTGACATAGGAATAGGATCGAAGCTGATCTTCTTCCTATCATAGCTCAGGTTGGCCTGATTAGTAGTGCTGCCACGAGGCTGGTAAGCCTGTTGATGTGGACGGTGTTGCTGTTGATACTGAGGTTGTTGCTGATGTTGATGCTGATTGGGCTGCTGATACTGAGCACTATCTCTGAAAACAGGTGCTATATGAGCCACCTGATGCTGGTTGCTGTTACGACGCGCTGGCTTCCTCTGAACAGAGGGTCTTCTTGGCTTAGCATGGGACTGCACAGCATGTGCTTCCCCATCTTTCTTCTTAAACGCCCCATACCGTTTAGAAGAGCTCTCATCTTTACTCAGGCGTCCTTCACGGACTCCTTCCTCCAGACACATCCCCATGTTCACCATCTCGGTGAAATCAGAGGGAGAACTTGCTACCATCCGCTCATAATAGAATGAGCTAAGAGTCTTCAAAAAGATCTTAGTCATTTATTTCTCTTCTAGCGGAGGAGTAATCTGAGCAGCCAACTCTCGCCACCTCTGGGCGTACTCCTTAAATGTCTCTTTATCCTTCTGAGACATGGCCCTGAGTTGATCACGTTCAGGCGCCATAACAACATTGTATTTATATTGCTTGACGAAGGCTTCGCCAAGATCATTGAAGGATCAGATGTTTGCACTATCAAGGCTCATATACCAACGAAGAGCCGCACCGGACAAACTCTCCTGGAAATAATGGATCAGAAGCTAATCATTATCTGTCTGCGTAGACATCTTTCTGGCGTACATGACCAGATGAGCAAGAGGACAGGTGTTCCCTTTATATTTTTCAAAGTCAGGCACTTTGAATTTGATCGGAATCTTAACACCTGGAACAAGGCAAAGCTCAGCAGCAGACTTGCCAAACAGATCTTTCCCTCGGAGAGTCTTCAATTCCTTTCGCAGCTCAAGGAATTGATCGTTCATAGCATCCATCTTCTCATTCACATCTGGGCCTCAGACGGCTCAGAATGATAGATGGTGTCGTCTACCCTAGGCATGGTATGCACGACAGGAGGAGGAGCGACAAGGACCGGGCTAGATGCCGACATAGAAGCAAAAGTTGGAGCAGGAATATCCGGCATAAAACCCGGAGGCATACCCCAAGGAAACCCGGCTGGCATGGCATTCGGCACGAAATGGGCACTAGCAGCTGGCACCGTCGGAGCGACGACTTCTGATATCACAGTCCTCTGGGGAGGAGTTGCAGGAGTTGGAGAAGATTGATTCTGAGCAGACAGAAACTGCTCCATCAAAGCACTCAGACGAGCGACCTCTTCCTTCAATTCACGGTTCTCTTGTTCCAACTGATTCATCACTCTAGCAGAATTGGCTCTTGTATAGTACCGGTGAGTCAGCTTGTCTTCAAAATAAATGAAGAGCACAGAGTTAGGCCACAGACAAGAAGACCAAGGACAAGATACCTGCTTATGCAAAATGATGCATGTAATGCTAGTGCATATGCTTTGTTTTATTTTCAAGGAACTTTTTAGGGTATTATTTGCAATTTTTTTGAGTATTCAAAGCATTTAATAGCATATGGAAAATATCTCATCAAATATATTTGAACAAAGAAGTACAACATTTTGATTGTTACAAGGGGAAAAGGAAAATAAACATCCTATGGATCCCTAGAAGCTCGAGAAGCTGGAAGACGAGATGCACACAACTTCTTGATCTCTCTCTCATAGGCTGCTTCCATATCCGCTTTCTCCTTTGCAAGTCGATCATACTTCCTCTTCTAGAACTTGGAAGACTGAGGAAGCAGAGAAGTCCAAGTGTCATTCGGATCGTCGATCACCCGATGCTCGAGAAACTCAATCAGAGCGTCCTTCTCCTTGATTTGCTGAAGCAACTCTTCTCTTTCACGGATCCAAGCACGTGAAAGGTCTTCTTCTCTCAACTCCTCTACATCTTGGGTGGGGAGGGTTGAAGGCCCAGCCACATCCAATGGTGTAGGTCTCGGATGATCATATGGCATAAGATATTCAGATGCTCTCTGTCTAACCCAAGAAGTATACGGCTCCAAAGCGATGCAATTCTTCGGACCCAGTTCATTCCTACTCTTCTTATGAACACTGCACCAAGCACGGACAAATCTGGCTTTCAGGCCTTGGGGATCTTTACCCTCCTGAAAGAATACACCTTCTAACAGAATGTTATGAGGTTTATCCTTTAGGGGGAACCCAAGCTGACGACGTGCTAAAATGGGATTGTAGCTGATCCCACCACATGTACCAAGAAGAGGCACATTCGGGAATTCACCACAATAATCAATGATCTGAACAGTATCATACACACGATCATACCAAGAGATATCATCATTAGTGAGAGACATAAGTCTCTGAGACCACCGTAGACATCCCTTGTTCTCCTTGAAAGCAATTGTCTGCGGCAAGTGAGAAATAAACCACTTATACAGCAGAGGCAAACAGCATACGATAACTCCTCCACCCTTTGCATTCCTCAGATGCAAAGAGACATAAGCGTCACCCAACAGAGTCGGAACGGGATTAAGCACTGAGAAGATCCTAATGGCGTTCGCATCCACAAATTTGTCGATGTTGGGGAAAACCACAAACCCATAGATGAGCAGTACAAATAAAGCCTCAAAGGCATCCTCACTCATGGCCTTCCCATAGATGGTAGCTTGAGCGATGAGGAACTCAGAAGGAAGACCCTAAATTCCACCTTTGACAGTCAGATTGGCTTTAATCAAGTCTTCATCTATGTGTAACAAGCTTGCAATCTCTCGAGCAGTCGGAATTCTCTCTAAGCCACTGAACGGCACCTGATCCAGAATCGAAATCCCAATAAGATGAGAATACTCCTCCAAAGTAGGCAGCAATTGGAAATCCTGAAAAGAGAAGCAGTGATACAGCGGATCATAAATTTGAGCCAAAGTATTCATCAGTCCCTCATCAACCTGAGTAGTCAACAGAGGCAGAAGCTTCCCATACCGAGCTTTGAAACCCAAGGGATCTAGTACATAGGAAGTTAGATTCCTTAACTCTTTCACATCAGGCTGTCTAAAGCTGTACTTCTTTGTATGCCTTTTCAGTCTTTCCATGTCTGAAAATTTTGCAAATAAACCCTTTAAGTTCCTTGAAAATTTTCTTTTTCTGATGACATGAATGCAGATGAATGCATGAATGCATGAATGCAACAATCACACTCAAGGATCAAGCAAGACACACCAAACAAAGGTCATGGGAAAGCTCATAGTATCCTTAATATCAATCATCCATTTTGGTGGATTTAGGTTTTACACCTTATCGACACCCAAGTTCAATTGATATTAACGGTACATGAACCGGCTCTGACATCCTTAATATCAACCATCCGTTTTGGTGGATTTAGGTTTTACACCTTATCGACACCCAGGTTCCATTGATATTAAGGTTGTCTGAACGACTCAACCATGAATCATGGGTTTGCTAAGAGTCACGAGCATGGAGTCTCGGTTAAGAACCACCCAAAGGGAGTGTACTAGGGTTTAAACCTGCCGGACATGTTCTACCATAGGTTCCCATAATCATCGTCCCATCTCTCGGATATTATCGGAGGAACGAATACTTGTATTCCAAAAATATTCTCAAGAGAGACTCTTATGAGTGTAGTATCGCGTAACAATCGCATCAGATCTGACATCTGAACGACCTCCGCACTACGTCCTAAAAATAGGCCAAGATGGGCTTGGTAAACTAAGGTCCTTGGCTTCTAAGGCACGTGATTGAAAGAATAATGCCTAACCACAAATAACTTGTGTGACATTATTAATCCAACATGACCTCCACCAAGTGAATGGACTCGCAAGTCAACTGGCTAAGGAATACTCCAGACCAGTCAACAAGACTATGCCATTCTCCTATCCTAAGGTGTACTCGAGTTCGGGTATAGAACTCATCTCACAGAGATCACCAAAGCAAACAGCAATTGTATATCATGCAATTCAAACATTACAATCAATACAGTTATCCCAAATTATACAAAAATATGTCATATAACAAATAACAATATCACACAACAAGGGTTAAAAGTAGGCAATACCACTAAGGATTTTTCTCCCCAGCAGAGTCGCCACTTTTCTGTAGCGGTGTATTCGTCACTTTATGATTTATTGACTAAATCAAAAGCAAAGCATACAAAGAAATCGAGTCGCCACCGCACTTTTATTTATCCAAAGGAATGGCTAAAAAGCGAACAAAAGCCTAAGAAGTTTTACACATAGAAAACTAATGAAAAGATCAAAGAATCTGGGTAAGGGGTAAATTACGCAATGAGAAGGTATTAGAAAACGTCCTAGGTACTCCTAGGGAGCCCTTTTCACACTTGTTGTATAAAAATGTTATTTGTTATGAAATATTTATTGTGCAAACATGAATGAAGGGATGAGAAAAGAATGTACAAATTATTATTTTTTGTTTGGACGGATGAACCCGTTGCCTACGTACCTTCCATGAAAGGTAAGGATCAAAACGCCGTAGTTCGGCTAAAAGATTTCCAAAAGTTAGTGAATTAATTTTTAAACACAAGCCCTAAGGTCTTACGTTATCCACGGGAGAAAACTCAACCTTATACAAACAACAAGTCCACCATGTGAGAAAAGCTTCAACTTGCTAGTGAGGGGTTAACCCTATAATAAGCAAGGAAGACTTACAATTCAATCACTAAGGACAAAAGGTGAGATTAACATCAACCAACTAGGATAAGTCAAACTTATGGCTAATGTGTGAAAACTTAACAAGAATGGACAAAGCCACAAAGCAATTGAATGAGTGAAGTTAATTGATTATGAGTATTCACAAAAGGATGGTCAAAGTATGATTAAGATTCAATTTAGAAAGAAGTATGATCAAAAGTGAAGTTTGAAAATCAAGGATTTAAGGTCCAGGTTTCTAATTTGAAAAAAGACATGAAGATGTTTGCACAATATTTATCTCAAGTTTGAAACCAACAAGTGAAAAGAGATTTTGGAACAAAAAGGGTATGGGTGAAGGAGTGTAAAACTTCCTAGAGGTTCACCTCTTGAAATCATATAGAAGATGATTCAAATGTGTCCTTTGGAATAGGCAATGAGCAATAACAAATAAACAAGCAAATGGATACTGGATGCCAATCAATGGACTTACACCAATCTCACAAACAAAGGTGGATACCGGATACCAATCAATGGCTTTACACCAATCTCCTAAAACAAACATGGATATCAGATGCCAATAAATGGACTTACACAAATCTCCCCAAGCAAAAAACAAAAGGGTGGATACCGGATGCCAATCAACTGGACTTATACCAATCTCCAAAGAAACAAAACAAACAAGGATGTCAGATGCCAATATATGGGCTTACTCCAATCTCCCAAGGCAAAACAAAACATGGATATCAGATGCCAATCTATCTGGACTTATTCTAATCTCCACAGAATGATCATAGGAATACAAATGCCAACAACATGGACTTACAATTGAATCCTCACATACAACAAAGCAAAAGCAAGAAAGCAAAGAGAATACAAGTTGCCAACAAATGGTCTTACACTCAATCCCTTCCAAATCATAGGAACAAAGGCAAACAAGTGGACTTATAATTGATTCCTCAATGGGCAAACAGTCACAAAGATATGAAATGATGTTCATGCAATAATGAACAATTAATGATGATAAATGCTCAAGGCACACAAGCACACATACACAAATGAATCAAGTAATCAATCAAACAAATTCAAATAGCACACACTATACACAAGCAATTGGGCTCAATCAAGGTTAGACTTTAAAGTCAACTGGAATGGGGTAAGTTGTGCTCTTAACCTTAACATTGAGAGTTAAGGTGAAGCAGATGAAAAGGAGATGAGGGGTGTGCCTCATAGCTCTTATCCCTGGCCTGGGAGAGCTTTGAATGATAGAAAGTGTGGGAGTTCAGAAAGTTAGAACTCTCTCTACAAGTCAATGACTCTATAGATCTTGGGTTAATATCCACAATGCATCAACATGTAATGTGAGCAAAGGGATGACACACTGAATAGTAGGAGATGGACTACACATCTCTTTTATCTACCAATTGCCTTATCAAAGGACTTTTCCTGCTTGGGGACAAAGATAAACAAACACAAGCATTGCCTCTTAAGGAGGACTTTAGACAGGTGCCTGACCAAGTAACAGGCCAGGACTTCCAGACTACATGAAGAAGAGAAATTATACCTAATTGGTTAAGCAACCAAGCAAAAAGCAAGTTCAAAATGAACTTAAGCAACTAATGTACCTGAAAACAATCCAACTTAATCAATATACAATCCAAAAAAGTCAAACAGATGATTCAACAGTCAACAAACAATATACAACCAATCAATCAAGGCTACAATATGCAAGGCACAAGCTCAAATCAAATGAGATAAAAGCATCCTACAAAAAAAGTCAAGGTTAGTCAATAACAATCAAATAAACCAACTCAAGCAAAGTGAATTAATCTCCTTAAGGCCATGTGCTTCTTAACCTGAAAACAAACTCAAACATGAGAAACAAACCACTAGGACAAAGCCTAGGGTCAAAGAAGGAGAAAAAATTTAAAACAGAACATGAAAATTCACAAGAATCAAGATTAATCAATCAAGAACAATATCCAAGTGGTCTCATGTCAAAAGCATCAACCAATTTCATTTCATAAACAAATCATGTCAAAGCATGCAAGTTGAAAGTTCAATGAGGCAACCAGAATGAACCAAGGCATATCAACTCAAAAGTGATTCAATAAATCTCAAGAAAAATCAAGGTTAAACAGGACACATCAAATGATCAGCATACCAAAAATCAAGGCATTTGGATAAGTATAAGTATGGAAAAGAAATTCACTAAGTCAAGGTAAGCATTAACAAGCTCAAAGGAAGCACAAATTGATACATCAACTTAAGGCAATCCTAAAACAGAGATGAAAATTGATAAATGATCCAAACCAAAGCCAAAATGAACTTCAATATGTCTAGAAAACATGTGTAAAATTTCAAGTACATATGATAAACATCAAGCATTTCACAAATCATCTAAATTCAACACTCATCAAAAGTCCAAACATGACCAAATAGAAAAGAAAATCCCAAAGAAATTGGAAATGAATCTAAAAATTCTACAAAATTTCAGGAGCAAACTCGACATCCAGAAGTAGCATCATGAAAAAATTCAAATCATTTGGCATTTATTTGGCATGGTAAATAAAATAAGCAAATCAACCAAACCAAGGTGTGACACACATTGTCACATTTACATTCATCATATCATATCTCATCAACCAGAAATGAGAAAAATGCAAACTCTATACCAAAATGACCATTAGGATGTTTAGTTTATGCACGTCAATTTTCACATTCATTGGATTAACCATCATAATTTCACAAAGGAAAAGGTAAGCAAGGTACAAGATATGACATGCACACACAAACCCTAGGCAAATTCAAATCCAGGCCAAGCACAATTTCTGTAAAAATATCCAAAAAATAGAAGACATCATGAAGAACAATGTGCAAAAAATCTCATGTTAATTGGATGATTATTCATGGAGTTATGGATTTTTTAGTGAAGAGAAAAATTAAAAATGCATGATGAAGTAGCATGAACATGGATGCATACAAGAGGAAAATAGTGCAAGGCAATTATGTGAATTTATCTACAACCAGAATCGAACCGTGCAAGGATTTAAATGTGGCGCGCTCATAAGTGAAACGCACCATTTCACTTATGCTTAGTTGGCGCTGAAAAGCGCTCCCAGCCAATCAATGAGCCACGTGAGTGCCAAGTGTACCAGTACATGAGCAGAAACAAGAATTTACATGCAAACACGGCCAGGCAAGATCAAAATGAATCTGGAAAACTAAAACCCTAACATTCATCCATTGTTCATCGTGTTCTTCATCATCAAGAACAAATCATCACAGAAATTCACCAAACACATATCAATGGATTCGTCTTCTAACATACATCATCAATCCAATATTAATTTAATCTAATTCTAACTGTATCAAACAAATCGAGCACAACAAGTTTCATCTATCAAACTTCAAATCATCACAACTAATTCATTACTCAACGAAATTCCAAGATCTAAAGCTCAGTGTGACCTATGTTCAAAGATCTACCAGAATCATACATCAATTTTATGAATTAAGAGCATCGAAAACTGACCTTCAAGATGCAACAGAAGTGAAATCGTGCAATTCAGGCCTTGGCAAGCTGAAACAGATGCTCTACAATGCTTGGATAGATGAATGGATGATGAAGAACAACTCAATCATGCTTGCTTTGTCCATAAATCTCAACTGCCATGGATATGCATAAGCTTCAACAGTCCACAATTCTTGATGAATTCTTCAAGATCTTGCTTCAACAATCTTCAATAATGCTTGTAGATGATGAACAGAACAAGAACAATGCAAAGGATATGAAGAAAATCGATGAAAAAGTTGAGAGAAAGTTGAGAGAGAATTTCCAGATCTAAAATTATGAAGTTGTTCTTATGATTTTCTGTTAGGATTAAGATTATATACCATCTGTTAATCATGTTTAGCTTAAGCTCTAATCAAATGCCGAATGAATTAAGGAAATGGGAGTGTTTATGCAAATTGGCAAGTTCACCCCTACATGTGCATGGCAATGGAATAGTGACCGAGTTTTGCTTGGAACAAGTTTTAAAATCTGTTTGGAGGCAAATGGGATTGGTTGGAAGTGAATGCAATGCATAGTTTTCAAATTCCCACTTTCCCTCCAAAATTCAAATGAAATTCAAGTGAAAAATGCCAAAATTTTGTGATGAGAATGCATGGTATGTGATGCACATTTTGGATAGTAGAGATCAAGAGAGAAATGTTCCAAAAAGAACCACTTCAATTGGCCTTTTGGTTCAAAAGTTATGCCTTCTTGAAGTTCAAATTTGCTTGGCAATGATTTGATCATAATTCTTCAACCACAAATGAGAAATGGATGTTCTTGGACTTTTTGGAAAGGTGAGAGCAAGATCTTCAACTTTCATGTTGGACAAAAATTCATTTGAAGATTGCTTGATGATGTAAACGTGAGGAGAAGACCTTTCCATTTTTGGCAGTTTGAAATTACAGGTCACTTACTATTTTTAGCAACTTTTCATCTGACCTCAAATTCTCCATTGTTGATGTTTGGAATGTTATATGAGGCTTGTATGGACATGAATGAGGCCTCTATAACCATCTCCCACCATCAAATCCATGATTGAATGTCCAGTTGACTTGTGTTGACTTTTCTAGGGTTTCAGTTGACTGAAGAATGCCTTGATGAGATTCAAGCCTCTACCACTTGAGATCTTGATTCAAAATGATGTCATGGTTCATATGAACTCTTGTGAATGATCAATGGTGTCCAAATTCTCAAGAATGGCCACCATCTATTGCTCAATGAATGCCTTTGACTGTCTTGACCTGGTGTTGCTTCATCTGCAAGTGACAAGGTTAGATGACATATTTTTGTACTTTAGCAAACAAATGAAAAGCAATGATATACAAATGCAAAACATGCTTGATGATCAAGAACCGCTCTCAAAAGATAGCCCACCCACAGGGAAGAAGGCAAAATGCACAATGATCCTTGAGGCAATGATATGATATGATATGATGCCATGAGGGATCTTAGGGACAAAATTGGGGTCTTATAATACCTAGTAACTGGTATCCCTGGTGTTCCTTCCATGCGAGTATACTATCCACGTTCTGACGGTAATGGATATTATATCTCATGCTCTTTTTGGGTTTGTTCCCCAACTTAGTAAGATTCGTTTTCCCGTTGCGGAATCGAATGTCCATCCTCTGAGACGATTTGCTTTTTCAAGCCCTCCTTTCGGATGATGAGTGTTTTGGCATATATACCAATTCACGCTTTGGTTGGTCACCTATTATACCCAGTAGCCGGTATCCCTGGTGCCCCTTCCTTTCTGCTCCCTATTATGACCTTGGTCCCCTGTGGAGTCAGATTTCCCTGAGTTGATGTACCTTGTTCAGGTCTTTCTCAGATGTTTGGTTGATTGATATCTCTCACCCTTATACCGGTCTTAGATATTCATTCTTCCTGAGCTTGTTACCCAGTAACCGGTAACACCTCATCTTGCAGTTTTTCCCCAGGAGAGTCTCTTTTGTTAGACATTCCCAGGTGGAGTTCCTGTTGTGATTTTACCCTTTTGTTGTATTGGCGTTTTCCTCAATATATGCATGTTTTTCCCCGGCAGGGAAGTTCTGTGTGAATCTTTCCCTTGTCCAAGTCCGGATTTTTATCCGAAGTATCCTTTGTGGATAGTGTGAGTCAGCTTGAGTCTTTCCATTGGATTTGTTCCCTTTGGAAACTTCTTTTCCCCAGTTTGAGTCCTTCACTCTCTAGTGAGGTCTCTAGTCCAGGCGTGTCCTGCTCACGCAGTGTCTAGTTCTTGTTCCCCCTAATTCAGAGTCGTGTCCTGCTCACGCATTCTTTTTCTTATCCCCATGAGAGTCCTGTTAGAGTCTCTGTTCCTGGTGAGTGTATTACTCCGATGGATCGTCTTTTCTTTGTGGATCAGTATTCCCCCACAGAGGTCGTTCTTTTGCATGCATACATCTGCATCATGAGGTCTCTTAGGGACCAAAATTTGTCTCATTAATGTTATTTAAGCCCATTCTACCGCGTCAAGATGAAGATTTTAACCTTCACTTCTCCGGCTAGAATGACCTTAAATAGGGGCATCTGTAAGACCCCAATTTTGTCCCTAAGATCCCTCATGGCACCATATCATATCATTGCATTGCCTCAAGGATCATTGGACACCTTGCTTTCTTCCCTGTGGGTGAGACATCTTTTTGAGAGTGATTCTTGATCACCAAGCATTCCTTGCATTTGTATGTCATTGCTTTTCTTTTAATCACTAACCAAAAAGTACAAAAATGTGTCATCTAACCTTTGTCTTGCAGATGAAGTAATAACAGGTCAAGGCAAATCAAAGGCATTCATTGAGCAATAGATGGTGGTCATTCTTGAGATTTGGACCCCACAATCATTCACAAGAGTTCATATGAGTTATGATGTCATTTTGAAGCAAAATCCCAAGTGGTAGAGGCTTGAATTTCATCAGAACATTTTCAGGTCATCTGAAGACCTAGAAAGTCAACTACAAAGTCAACTGTGGATTTGGAGGTGGGAAGTGACTAGAAATACTTCATTCATGTTCAAACAAGTCTCATTTGACATTTCAAACATCAACATTGAAGCATTTGAAGTCAGGTCAAGACTTTCCAAAAATAGCAAGTGACCTATAATTTGAATTTGCCAAAAATGGAAAGGTTTTAGACCAACTTCAACTCAAGATTAAATCATCAAGAAAGCTTCAAATGAAATTTTGTCCATCATGAAAGTTGAATATCTTTCTCTCCCATTTCCAAAAAGTCCAAGATCATGAATTTCTCATGTGTGGTTAAGGAGATATGATCCAATCATGGCAAAGTGTGTTTGAAACTTCAAATGAGCATAACTTTTCAACCAAAGCTCCAAAATGAGTGGTTCTTTTTGCATTTTGTTCATCATAACATGCACTTTCCAAATGTACCATTACATGACATGAATTGCATTTGCATGGTCTTTGGCTCATTCATGAATTTTTTGAAGAGAAATTTCATAAAACAGTTTTTAATGTTTGTATGCATCCAAAACCAATTCCAAAGGGTGCATGACTAATTTTAAGAGGTTTTGGGCTTTGTTCTGGCACTGTTCACGCATGCATGAAGTGCATGAGGTGAAAAACCATTTTTGTACATACACCTCATAAGTGATTAATCTCATTTGCATTTGGCCTAAACAGATTTTAAACATGATTAGCATGGCATATATAAGGTTAAACATAACTGCATTTGCCATTAACTACCATTTTCAGATCTGAATCTCAAAATTCTCCAAACTTTTCTCTCAAATTTTTCTTGCAATTCTTCACACAAGAGGCATTTCTAGTTATTGATTCATGATCCTGAAGTGTTGTTGAGAAGATTTGAACGTGGAATTGGAAGGAATCGTGCCTGTTTGGTTCATACTCAAAGCTTGAAGCATCCATGGAATTTTCAAAATCTGCTGGATTCGTGTGCAATTGAGCTTCAATCTCTCCTTCAATCATCTATACAAGTATGATAGAGAAGCTTTGGACCACTATAAGCCTTGGATAGCACGATTTCAGCTTGCTGCTCTTCAAGAGGTCATGATTCGATCTCTCTAATTCTCAAATTTATTGTAATATTTGTGTAGATCTAGGTTTGCTGGTGATTCTGAGCTTTGAATCGTGAATTTTCATGCACTATTGACTGAATTATGGTAGATTAAAGTTCCATGCATGAATCTTATTCTGTTCGATTTGATCTTGATATGTGGAATTAAGCTTAGCTTTTCATTGATCTTTAATCTCCATTGAATGTACTACATGTTGATGTGCTTAATTTTGATTTCTGGAGAAAAACTTCTGGAAATCGTATGAACATGAACACTGTTCATCTTCTTCCTCATGAAGAAGATGAAGCTCATGCAATGGCCACGATTTCAGGCAATAGGCAACACTTTTCTGGTTTCATCCACGCTGTGCTAGGGCTTATTTCTCATTGGTACACGTTTTGCCTTGTAAGCATTATGATTGGCTCACCTTGGTTTGACCGAGCGTTGACTCCACTTCGTTTAATGAAACGACTGCGTTTCATGATGAAACGCGCGCCACATTCAAATTTCCCCTGGATCGATTCCTGGCGAAGGCGTTTATTTCAAATGCCTTGCCATTTTCTCATTTTCCCTCCTTATTTCATAATATGTTCTTCACATGTTTTTTTATTTTTTCCTCAACTTGTAAAATTCATAACTATTTGAAAATTGATCCAAAAAATACCAGGTTTTTTGCATAATGATCCTTGAGATGTCTATTATTTTTTGATCATAATTTCCAAAATTGTGCTTGGCTGGATTTTATTTTGTCCTAGGGTGATTGAACATGTGTCCATATTTGACCTTGTCTTGCTTATCTTATTGTGAAATGCTTATCTTTGATCCAATGAATGTGAAATTTTGCATGATGAATTTAGACACATTGCTTGACATTTTGGTTGTGGTTTGGAATTTTTCTCAATTACCATTTCTGTTTTATACTCATGCTAACTTGGTGTGACAATTTGTGTCACACCTTTTGATGTTTAACTTGTATGATATGTTTGCCATGCCAAATGATGTCCTATGCTTCTGATTCTTTGTGTAATGCATGTTATAAATGACTTGATTGCTCATGAATTTTGTTGGAATTATTTGAATCATTTCTGTTTTAATTGAGATTTTTCATTCATGATGGTCACATATCAGCTTTGAATGTGCCTTTGACTTCACTTGATCATGAAATGTATTTGGTAATTGATTTTGATGTGAGCCTTTTTAGGACTTGTTAATAAGTGTTTGAAGTTGATTCATGTCAAGTTTGAGCTTCTGTTTTGGATTTTTTCTTCATCTTTGACCCTAGCCTTTGACCTAGTGGTTTGTGGCTTACATTTGACCTTTGATATCAGGTTGAGCATCCAAGTTCCATAATTGATGATGCTTCATCATTTGAGTATTGATGTTTGCTTTTGATTTCTAACACTTGTGTGTTTTGTAGGTTGATGCTAACTCATTTGAGTTTTGCTTTTGGCTTATACATTTTGGACATTGGGATTGTTTTGTTGCTTATTGACTGTTGTCTGTTTGTCTGAGTATTGTACTGATTTGTTTAGTTGTTTCCACAGGTACTTAAGTTGCTTTAAGTTCATTTTGAACTTTGCTTTGCTTGGTTGCTTAACCACTTAGGTATAATCCCTCTTCTTCATGTAGTCTGGAAGACCTACTGTTACTTGGTAGGCACCTGTCTGAAGTCCTCCTTAAGAGGCAATGCTTGTGTTTGTTTATATTTGTGCCAAGCAGTTAAAGTCCTCTTAAGATGAACTATACCTAAGCATCATGCATAACATTCGAATCATCATGCCATGTAGATGCAAGATCCATAATCATTTTACACAAAAACATCAAAACAAGCACGGATCGAAGAGAATAAAATTCATCATCAAACTTTCAATCATCCATAACTAACTCAAAACAGCACCAAATCACACGATTCAAAGCTCAAATTCATCAGGACAACACGATCTACAACAACATAGCAATGAATTTCAAAAATAAGAGATTTGAATTGTGACCTCTTGAAGTGCAGATTCGGATTCGGCTTGTTTCAAGGCTTGTGATAGCTCCAGTGTTTTTCTATGATGCTTAGTGAGATGATTAATGGAGAGAATGAAGTTCAAACACACTTGAATTCAGCAGATTTTGAAATCACCATGGATGCTTTAAGCTTCGAGTATGCTTCAATATGGCACCAATTGCTTCAATTCCACGTTCGAACTTGTTCAACAAAGCTTCATGATCATGAATCTAGCACTAGAAAAGGCTTGGATGTGAAGAATTTGGAAGAAATTTTGAGAGAAAATTTTTGGTGATTTTGGATCTAGATCTGAAAAATGGTAGTTAATGATGAAAACAGTTGGGATTAACCTTATATAGGTCCTGCTAATGATGCTCAAATCATGTTTAGGCCAAATACAAATGAGATTAATCAAGTTTTAAGGTGTATGCCCAAATTGGATTTTCACCCCCATGCATGGAATGCATGTGTGAACAGTACACGAATATGATCCATTTTCCCTTAAAATCAATTTTTGAAACCAGTGGTAATGGAAAAAAGTTCAAACAATGGTTCATTTTTGAATTTTGTAATTTCCCTCCAAAAAAACCATGGATTAATAAATGATCATGTGATGACAATTCATGTAATGTGATGCATGATTTGGAAATTAGAGGTTAAGAGGAGAACAATGCAAAAAGAACCACTCATTTTGGAGCTTTGGTTGAGAAGTTATGCCCATTTGAAGTCCCATGCACACTTTGCCATGATTTGATCATATTTCCTCAACCACACATCATATGCTCATGATCTTGGACATTTTGGAAATGGGAGAGAAAGATCTACAACTTTATTGATCAACAAAATTTCATTTGAAGCTTCTTTGATGATGTAATATTGAGTTCATGTTGGTCCAAAATCTTTCCATTTTTGGAAAGTTCAAATTATAGGTCACTTTCTATTTTTGGAAATTTTTGACTGGACCTCAAATTCTTCAATGTGAGTGTTTGAAATGTCAAATGAGACTTGTTTGAACATGAATGAAGTATTTCTAGTCACTTCCCACCTCCAAATCCACAGTTGACTTTGTAGTTGACTTTCTAGGTCTTTAGATGACTTGACAATGTTCTGATGAAATTCAAGCCTCTACCACTTGGGATTTTGCATTAAAATGACATCATAACTCATATGAACTCTTGTGAATGATTGTGGGATCCAAATCTCAAGAATGACCACCATCTATTGCTCAATGAATGCCTTTGATTGCCTTGACCTATTGTTACTTCACCTGCAAGACAAAGGTTAGATGACATATTTTTGTACTTTTTGGTTAGCAAAAAAAAGAAAAGCAATGACATACAAATGCAAGGAATGCTTGGTGATCAAGAATCACTCTAAAAAAGATGATCCCACCCACAGGGAAGGAAGCAAGGTGTCCAATGGTCCTTGAGGCAATGCAAT
Source organism: Lathyrus oleraceus (assembly GCF_024323335.1). Classification (NCBI taxonomy): domain Eukaryota; kingdom Viridiplantae; phylum Streptophyta; class Magnoliopsida; order Fabales; family Fabaceae; genus Lathyrus; species Lathyrus oleraceus. The sequence goes on along the minus strand of NC_066580.1, from coordinate 55,718,887 downwards.
GATTATGATATAATGCCATGAGGGATCTTAGGGACAAAATTGGGGTCTTACAGATGCCCCTATTTAAGGTCATTCTAGCCGGAGAAGTGAAGGTTAAAATCTTCATCTCGACGCGGTAGAATGGGCTTAAATAACATTAATAAGACAAATTTTGGTCCCTAAGAGACCTCATGATGCAGATGTATGCATGTAAAAACAAACTCTGTGGGGAATATGGGTCCACAAAGAAAAGACGATCCATCAGAGTAATACACTCACCAGGAACAGAGACTCTAACAGGACTCTCATGGGGATAAGAGAAAGAATGCGTGAGAAGGACACGACTCCGAATTAGGGGGAACAAGAACTAGACACAGCGCGAACAGAACACGACTGGATTGGAGACCTCACTTGGGAGTAAAGGACTCAAACTGGGAAAAAGAAGCAAATTCCAAAGGGATAAATCCACTGGAAAGACTCAAGCTGACTCAAACTATCCACGAGGGATACTTCGGATAAAAATCCGGACTCGGACTGGGGAAAAGATTCACATAGAACCTCCCTGCCGGGAAAAAAACTGCATATATTGGGGAAAACGCCAATAAAGCAAAAGGGTAAAATCACAACAGGAACTCCACCGGGGAATGTCTAACAAAGACTCTCCTGGAGAAAAAAACCTGCAAGATGAGGTGTTACCGGCTACCGGGTAACAAGCTCAAAGAGACATGTGATCTAAACACCAGTTACTGGGTGAAAGAACAACAAGCTCAGGAAGAATGAATATCTGAGACCGGTATAAGGGTGAGAGATATCAGTCAACCAAACATCTGAGAAAGACCTGAAAAAGGTACATCAACTCAGGAAAATTTGACTCCACAGGGGACCTAGGTCATAATAGGGAGCAGAAAGGAAGGAACACCAGGGATACCGGTTACTTGGTATATAATAGGTGACCGACCAAAGCGTGAAATCGACTCACAGGATGGACATTCGACTCCGCAACGGGAAAACGAATCTTACTCAGCTAGGGAAAAACCCACAGAGCGCATGAGATATAATATCCATTACCGTGAGAACGTGGATAGTATACTCGCATGGAAGGTACACCAGGGATACTGGTTACTGGTTATATAATAGGTGACCAACCGAAAAGAGAGACAATCGTTATCAACAACAACAGGGTAGACGAAAGATAACTCACAGGGGATAAATTGCAAGCATCCGGCAATTATCCAAGAGACATATCACTGGTTACTGGGAGATACACTCAAAAAAGGAGAACAAAGAAATATTCGATTCCTCATAAGGAAACACGAATCTTACTCAACTGGGGAAACATAACAGGCTTCGACTGAAGAGTGCATGAGATATATTATCCATTACCATCAGAACGTGGATAGTATACTCGCATGGAAGATTATCCACAACCGGTTACTGGGTTAATAAAGGATAAATCAACCGAAAAGAAAGGCATCGGGATACCAAAACTAGGTATATAATGATGACCGATCAAAGGGAGCAACAATCATTACCAACAAAAGGGTAAATGAAAGAGGAAACTCACCAGGGATGCATTGATAAACATCAATGATCCAGGGAACAAATCACTGGCAAACGGTGAAAGGCCCCGCTGAGGATAAAATTGCTAGCATACGGCAATTATCAACAAAAAGACTTGCTAGGAAATACAACTGCTTACTCAAGAGCAATTACCCAAAAGCAAGGAGGGAATATCAACATCGAATACTGGATGAAGATAACCACAAAGAGTAACCATCATCGGTTAGGATGAACAACAAGGCTAACTCTACGAAAGGGGGAGAAATTAGGATTTACAACTACCGAATACGGGGTAGAAGACCAAACTCTGGCTGAGGATAGAGTGAAATAATTGCCGAATACTGAGCAATTATCCAACTATTCCACAAGAAAGCACCAACTCCTCTAGGGAGACAACCACAACGTAGGATTTATAACTACCGCAAACATGGTAGAAAACCAACGAAAATCCACCATCAACCAGAATGAACCACAACGGTTACCTCTGCTAGGGGATGAAAGTAGGATTTATAACTACCAAATATATGGTAGAAAACCAACGACTCTGCATGGAGAGCAAGGAAAAATAGGGTTTACAACTACCGATTACTGGGTAGAAACCAACAACTCTCCTGAGGAATAAAAGGTATATAACCACAAATTCCGCTAAGAGGGAACATAGGACTTACAACTACCGAATACGGGGTAGAAGCCCAAACTCCACTGGGGATAAAAAGAACTATTGCCGGTTACTGGGCAATTCATTCATTTATTCCGCAGGGAAGCACAAGAGACAGTTGAAAAAAATGCCAATTCAGGATCAAACCAAAAAGGCAAACTGAAACAAGACTCGTCCTAATGAGGATATAACTCAATAGGGAAAACCCATCCCAATATATGTGTTGGGAGGAAACGGAAAAAACCGTCATCCACGAGGATATATCTCAGTGGGGAATTGCAGAAGGAAAGACAGACACTTTCTGCTTATGGGGCTGACTCTATATATTGAGGGATTAGACACCCGACATCTGCTTGGGAAGATCTACTGGAGAGATCTATGTCACCATTAGCAGGAGACAACAAACAAAAGATATATGGCAAAAAATGCTACATGAATATCTGAATGTTGAAAGTATGCATGAATATGCGTGACTTATGTTTGATGAATGCTGACAAAGCAGACATATCTAACACAAACAGGCCCAGGAATCAAACGCCTGGTACTACACTTCCAGAGGAAAAACCAAAAAGTCCAACTGGAAAGCCAATCTGCTGGAGATCTTCATGCTAAAAAGCAAAGATCTATTGGAAAGAAAAAGATCAGAGATATCAAAAAAATCTCTGAGTGATGGATCATCAATCAACCCAACTGGGGGAACAAAAGTCTACAACAGGCAACAACGACCACAAGAGCAAATCTGTTGGGGAATGGAGAAATCCTGAGATATCTGCAGGGGGAATCCTCAGTATCAATTGGGAAACCAGAGTTCACTGCACAAGCAAGAACCGTTGAAGAGAGCAGAACACACAAGTAGAATCTAGCTGCACAAACAACTCTACTGGGGATACTGTCAGCCACTCCATTAGGGATAAACCCACTGAGGGAAAATAGATCACACACAAGTAGATTCTGCCACAAGCCACTCTACTGGGGATCACAACATCAGGAAATCACCAAGTTTATGGATGATAGATCACCAACCAAACCAGAAACTGCTACAAAAGCAACTCTGCTGAGGATACTGCAGGGAAAACACGAAACTTCTGCAGGGCCATATCACAGACACAATCCACCGTACCACAAATCTGCCATGGAATTATCTGAGGAAAAGAAGGAGAACTGGGGATCAACCACCAAATTCTGAACCTTCTAAGAATAAACCACCAATCGCTGAGGAGGAAGTAATCACTGCTGTGCTAAAGGGATAAGAGGTGAAAACCTTGATAAGCACTCTGATGGGGAAATAGCATAAATGGAGTACATCATACCCACAAATCCACTGGCAACTTTACTGAGGAAACAGATGAAGTACCGGGATGTCAACCCACCAACTACCGGATCTTCCAAAAGGAAAGCACCCATGCTGGGGAGAGAATATTGTTGGAGAAGATTGTGAAGTTCTCAACAAACACTCTGTTTAGGGAACAAAATCTCAACAGAAGCTTTGCTTGGGGAACAACCCCAACGGCAATCCGGAGAAAGAGGATACAACCATGCCAGGAATATGAACAAATGCCTTACCCTGTTGGAAATCATGCCACCCTTGGGAGAGCACTGAGAGATTCTTAAGTATCCTTTTATCATTGTGAATGTTCACTTTGTTTAAAAAAATTTTTTTTGAAAAATTCATTTGTTTAAAACAATGACATTTTATCAATTAAAACATGCAAAACATTTGTTCAATTAAAACAAATAAGAGTGCAAATAATTGGATAAAGGCTCAAATTTATTTGATGGAATGGTAGCCTCCGAATGGCAACACTCCATAGATCTGTACAAATTTGAAATCGGTGATATATATTGGAAGAGGGCTACATTGAACATAATGACCATTTCTCTACCAATTTGAATCCGATGTATTCGAAGCTTCAGTTGACAACGAATTAAGAATCTCTGACGAAAAGACAGTTGCGGAACAGAAAGTCCTGTCAGGATGCAGTTACTTGCCAAATCCCTAATTTTTTGCCTAGATTGCCCAGGGTGAGGTACTCAATCCAGTGGGATGCAAATATACTTCTTTTTTATGTCTCTATCTTTTGCCTGGATCTCCCTTTCGGGTTCTCCACCGAGACGCTCATTTTTGCCTAAGCCGCCCTTTTGGGTTTTCAACTTAGCGAGTTATTCTATTTTTCTTTTTAGGCAAAGTATTTCTTGACTGCATCTGAATTCACAGGACGAGTGAAATCCTCCCCATCCATTGTTGTAAGCATCAAAGCACCGTCTGAAAAGGCTCTCGTAACAACATATGGACCCTCATAGTTTGGAGTCCACTTGCCCATGGAATCGGGCGCGAAAGACAAGACTTTCTTGAGCACGAGGTCATCTTCTCGGAACACACGAGGCTTGACCTTCTTATCGAATGCTTTCTTCATCCTCTGCTGATATAACTGACCATGACACATGGCAGTCAATCGCTTCTCTTCAATCAAATTCAGTTGATCATAACGACTTTGAATCCATTCAGCATCTATCAATTTGGCTTCCATCAAGACTCGCATTGATGGGATCTCCACCTCTACTAGGAGAACAACCTCCATGCCGTAAACAAGAGAAAAAGGGGTTGCCCCTGTTGAAGTGCAAACAGATGTACGATATCCATGCAAAGCAAATGGCAGCATCTCATGCCAATCTTTGTACGTAACTGTCATCTTCTGGATAATCTTCTTGATATTCTTATTAGCAGCTTCAACAACCCCATTCATCTTGGGTCTGTAAGGAGAGGAGTTATGGTGTGCAATCTTAAATTCAGCGCACAACTCTTCCATCATCTTGTTGTTCAAGTTACATCCATTATCAGTAATAATCTTATCAGGCACACCATAACGACAAATATGTTGATTCTTGATAAACTTCATGACCACCTGCCTGGTCACATTCGCATACGATGCGGCTTCAACCCATTTGGTAAAGTAATCAATTGTTACGAGAATAAACCTGTGCCCATTGGACGCTTTTGGTTCAATCATGCAAATCATGTCGATTCCCCACATAGAGAAAGGCCATGGTGATGAAATCACATTCAGAAGTGTCGGAGGAATATGAATCTTATCCGCATAAATCTGACACTTGTGGCATTTCTTCACATATTTGCAGCAGTCAGACTCCATTGTCAGCCAATAGTAGCCTGCTCTCAGCATCTTTCTAGCCATGGCATGTCCATTGGAATGAGCACCAAACGAACCCTCATGGACCTCAGTCGTCAACAGGTTTGCTTCGTGTCTATCCACGCATCTGAGCAACACTATGTCAAAATTTCTCTTATACAACACTTCACCACTGAGGTAGAAACTACCCGACAACCTTCTCAAAGTTTTCCTATCTTTCACAGATGCCCCAGGTGGGTAGACCTGGTTCTGAAGGAAATTCTTGATATCAAAATACCAAGGCTTGTCATCATTTGCTTCTTCAACTGCAAACACGTGAGCTGGTCTATCCAAGCGCATCACGGTGATATTGGGGACTTCATTCCAATATTTGACCACAATCATGGAAGCAAGCGTGGCAAGAGCATCTGCCATCCGATTATCCTCTCGAGGAATATGATGGAAGTCAACTTCAGTAAAGAACGTTGAAATCCTCCTCGCATAATCTCTATATGGGATAAGATTGGGCTGATTCGTCTCCCATCCACCCTTGATCTGATTGACAACCAGGGCCGAATCACCATAAACATCAAGATGCTTGATCCTTAGATCAATGCATTCTTCCAATCCCATAATGCAGGCTTCGTACTCAGCCATATTATTCGTGCATTTGAAAGTTAGCCTTGCTGTAAAAGGAATATGCGTGCCATGAGGAGTAATGATTACTGCCCCAATTCCATTCCCGTACTGATTTACAGCGCCATCAAACACCATCGTCCATCTGGAACCAGGTTCCGGACCTTCATCAAGTGTAGGCTCATCACAATCTTTCATTTTCAAATACAGAATCTCTTCGTCTGGGAAGTCGTACTGCACAGGCTGATGATCTTCAATAGGCTGGTGCGCTAAATGGTCAGCCAAGATACTACCTTTGATAGCTTTCTGAGCTCGATACTCAATATCATACTCAGATAACAACATCTGCCAACGGGAAATCCTCCCAGTTAAAGCAGGCTTCTCGAAAATATACTTGATTGGATCCATTCTGGATATCAACCAAGTTGTATGATTTATCATGTACTGGCGTAAACGCTTAGCAGCCCAAGCCAAAGCGCAACACGTCTTCTCAAGCATTGAGTATCGAGACTCACAATCAGTAAACTTCTTACTGAGGTAGTACCCTGATTCGTCTTGCTGACCGAGTACACAACCCATCGAGTCTTCAAGAACAGTCAAATACATGATCAGAGGTCTTCCTTCTACCGGCGGAGACAAGATCGGAGGTTCAGACAGATACTCTTTGATACTGTCGAAAGCTTTCTGGCAGTCCTCGGTCCAATCATGAGACTGGTCTTTCCGGAGGAGCTTGAATATTGGTGCACATGTGGCAGTCATGTGAGATATAAATCTGGAAATGTAATTCAAGCAGCCAAGAAAACCTCGGACTTGCTTTTCAGTTTTGGGCGCAAGCATCTCTTATATTGCTTTGACCTTTGCAGGATCAACCTCAATACCTCTTTCGCTAACTATGAAGCCCAACAACTTGCCAGAACGGACTCCAAATGTACATTTGTTCGGATTCAGACGAAGTCTAAACTTCCTCAAACCCTGAAAAAGCTTCAACAAATGTTCAACATGTTCAACTTCCGTTCGGGACTTAGCAATCATATCATCGACATAGACCTCTATCTCCTTGTGCATCATATCATGAAACAAGGTAGTCATAGCTCGTTGATACGTGGCTCCGGCGTTCTTCAAACCGAAGGGCATCACTCGATAACAGAATGTTCCCCATGGTGTGATGAATGTTGTCTTCTCCATATCCTCGGGTGCCATCTTGATTTGATTATATCCGGAAAATCCGTCCATAAACGAGAAGACTTTGAATTTAGCTGTAATGTCTACCAACATATCAATGTGTGGTAGAGGGAAATCATCTTTTGGACTAGCCTTATTCAAATCTCTGTAATCAACACACATACGGACTTTTCCGTCTTTCTTAGGCACAGGCACAATGTTGGCCACCCATAGAGGATATGTAGAAGTCACCAGAAACCCCACATCAATTTGCTTCTGAACTTCCTCTTTGATCTTCACTGCCATATCTGGATGAGTTCTTCTGAGCTTTTGCTTCACAGGCACGCACTCAGGCTTCAAAGGCAGGAAATGTTGCACAATATCTGTATCTAGACCTGGCATGTCTTTAAACGACCAAGAAAAGATATCAGAATATTCTCGTAGCAAACTGATCAACCCCTTCTTGACAGACTCTTCAAGGAGTGCCCCAATCTTCACCAATCGAACACAGTCTTCAGACCCCAAGTTGACTGTTTCCAAATCTTCGAGATGCGGCTGAATGATCTTCTTCTCGTGCTCAAGGAGACGGGTAATCTCGTCAGGAATCCCTTCAACATCATCTTCCTCTGCCTCGAATACAGGGAATTCAAAATTGGGAGATGGCGTTGGATCATTATGTTCAATGGGTTTTAGAATCAACCTGCATAATGATTTTGGATAATAAAAACTTTAGAATTTTGGATAATAAAAACTTTAAAAAACTTTATAATGATTATGCAGATGAAAAAGATTGCTTTTATTTTTGTTTTTAGGGTTTTTTGTGATCACTGATTTCATGCAAAAGCAAAAAGTGAAAACAAATGGAAAAACAAATGTTTAACATGAATTAATTGAATGAAATATCATTGTATAAATGCTGCCAACAATGTCATCACTTCTCCTTTTGGCATGGGAGAAGGGTTTTTAAACAGAGTGAACAAATTACGCTGACTTATGAATGACCGTAGGAACATCCACAGCGACCCAATTATGGCAGATCCCGCCAGGGATAATAAAGTTGCTCAAATCCTCTGCATCCTCTTCCAAGATAGCAGCAGCTTCCTCAGCTTGATCAGCATGGATGAAACCTCCACTGTTGAACAGTCCTTTCTCATTGAAGACCCTAGAAGAATAGCCAATGCCAGCCCGAGACTTATTATCTTCAAGCTTAATCATCTTCCCTAAACCAGCAACTGCACCACATTCAATGGCCAGTTTTGCATCACGATAGGAAGTAAATGAAGAAGACTTCTTCTCAATTGGCTCAGCAATAGATAAAGCTTAGAAGGGAGTTCCAACTTCATCCTCAGCATCAATATATGAGAAAGAAGACAGGTGGCTAACCAGGAGAGCCTTTTCTCCCCCTACCACAACCAGTTTCTTATTCTTAACGAATTTCAACTTCTGGTGTAGGGTGGATGTCACGGCGCCAGCCTCGTGAATCCATGGTCTACCAAGGAGACAACTATAAGATGGGTGGATATCCATAACCTGGAAGGTAACTTGGAAATCACTTGGTCCAATCTTGATTGGGAGATCAACTTCCCCAATCACGGTCTTACGCGACCCATCGAAAGCTTTCACAACAACACCACTCTGCCTCATAGGAGGCCCCTGATATGACAATCTCGAAAGAGTGGTCTTTGGAAATACATTTAGAGATGATCCAGTGTCCACCAGCACGTTGGACATGACATCATTCTTGCAATTCATGGATATATGTAAAGCCATGTTGTGGTCTCTTCCCTCCTCAGGGAGATCAGCGTCACAAAAACTCAAAGTGTTGCAAGTAGTAATGTTTGCAACTATACTGTCAAATTGTTCAATAGTGATGTCGTGATCAACATAAGCCAGGTCCAATACTTTCTGCAGAGCCTCCCTATGGGGTTCTGAATTCAGAAGCAAAGATAATACGGAGATCTTGGACGGCGTTTGTAGAAGCTGGTCTACAACGTTGTACTCACTCTTCTTGATGAGCCTCAGCATCTCATCACATTCTTCATTCACAATGCCACTAGGGCCAACGGAAGAAGTAGGAGTCTTTTGTACAAAGGAGGGATTGGCAACAGCAAGTGCCGGATTCGGAACATTCACCGCAGTCCCAACTGGACGCTCAACAGAATTAGAAACAACGTGAGGCTTCGGGGGTGCAGAAAACACGCGACCACTACGGGTCAACCCGCTCACATCAGCAATGTTTACCACGGAGGTTGAAGGCAACGGCACTTCTTTCCCATCCTCAACAGCAACTGGATTATAGCGGAAGGGAATTGCTCTATCTGAAGCATAAGGCACAGGGCCTGCAGGCTTGATCACCAAAGAGGGAGATGCCTTCGGCTTGCTACCATCATAACGGATGACAACAGGCTCAAGAATCTTGAACATAGGGGATATCACATTCACCTCTGGCTCATCTTCATCAACATTTCTGTTCTGAAGAATCTTAATAGTCCCCTCATCCAACAGCTCTTGCAGCTCTCTTCGCACCTGGCGACAACCCGGACGATTGACGGAGTAGATACGACATTTGTCATGGTCATGCTCCATGTGACTGTACTGACACAGCAGACGATGCAACTCGACCAATGACTGTCGAATATGGCTTACATATTTGACTTTATATTTTCCAGGGCAACCCTGGACCATGTTAACCGACTTCCCATGCTCGGGCAATGGGTCTTCGTAAAATTGGGGCATGAGTCCTCAAAGCTCAGAATGCCGCACCTCATAAGGTCCTGAACCTTAGTCTTCAATGGATAGCAGTTTTCTATATTGTGACCCGGGGCACCGGAATGATAAACACAATGTTGGTCGGGCTTGTACCACCACTGCGGGTTAACAGGTACAACCGGAGGATCCCTTGGGTAATCAGTTTCCGCTCTATTAAAGAGGGATATAGCTCAGCATATGACATAGGAATAGGATCAAAAGTGATCTTCTTCCTATCATAATTCAAATTGGCTTGATTACTGTTGCCACGAGGCTGGTAAGCCTGTTGTTGTGGACGATGTTGCTGTTGATACTGAGGTTGTTGCTGATTATGCTAATTGCTGTTGTCTCTGAAAACAGGTGCTATGTGAGCCACCTGATGCTGACTGCTGGTATGACGCACAGGCTTCCTCCTGGCAGAGGGTCTTCTGGGTTTAGCATGGGATTGCACAGCATGTGCCTCCCCATCTTTCTTCTTAGCAAACGCCCCATATCGCTTGCTTGAAGAGCCTTCATCCTTAGTCAAACGTCCTTCTCGGACTCCTTCCTCCAGTCGCATCCCCATGTTCACCATCTCGGTGAAATCAGAGGGAGCACTCGCTACCATCCGCTCATAATAAAATGAACTAAGAGTTTTCAAAAAGATCTTAGTCATCTCCTTCTCTTCCAGCGGAGGAGTAATTTGAGCTGCCAGCTCTCGCCACCTCTGGGCGTATTCTTTAAATTTCTCTTTGTCCTTCTGAGACATAGCTCTGAGTTGATCACGGTCAGGAGCCATATCAACATTATATTTGTACTGCTTAACGAAAGCTTCGCCAAGGTCGTTGAAGGAACGGATGTTTGCACTATCAAGGCTCATATACCAACGAAGAGCAGCACCAGACAAACTATCCTGAAAATAATGAATCAACAGTTGATCATTATCAGTCTGAGTAGACATTTTCCTGGCATACATAACCAGGTGGCTGAGAGGGCAGGTGTTCCCCTTGTACTTCTCAAAGTCAGGGACTTTGAATTTGACGGGTATCTTGACACCGGGAACCAAACACAATTCGGCAGCAGACTTACCGAACAAATCTTTTCCTCTAAGGGTCTTCAATTCCTTACGGAGTTCAAGGAATTGGTCATTCATCGCATCCATCTTTTCATTAACATCCGGGCCCTCAGACGGCTCGGAATGATAGATGGTGTCGTCTACCCTGGGAATGGTATGCACGACAGGAGGAGGCATTGCAAGGACCGGGCTAGACGCCGGCATGGAAGCAAAGGTAGGAGCTGGATTATCAGGCATAAAACCAGGAGGCATACCCCACGGAAACCCGGCTGGCATGGCAGTTGGCACGAAGTGGGCACTGGCGGTTGGCACAGTAGACGCAACTACTTCAGAAATCACAGTCCTCTGGGAGGAGTTGCAGGAGGTGGAGATGGTTGATTCTGTGCAGCTAAGAATTGCTCCATCAGAGCACTCAGTCTGGCAACTTCTTCCTTCAGCTCACGGTTCTCTTGTTCTAACTGATCCATCACTCTTGCTGAATTAGCTCGGGTGTAGTACCGGTGAGTCAGCTTGTCTTCAAAATAAATGAAGAGCACAGATTTAGGCCACAAACAAGAAGACCAGAATAACACACCTGCTTATGCAAAATGATGCATGCAATGCTCGTGCATATGCTTTGTTTTTATTTCAAGGAACTTTCAGGGTTCTATTTGCAAATTTTGACATTTAAAACATTTAACCGCATATGGAAAATATCTTATCAAATATATTTGAGACAAAGAAGTACAGCATTGTCAATCATATTACAAAGGAAAAGGAAAATAAACATCCTATGGATCCCTAGGAGCTCGAGATACCGGAAGACGAGACGCACAAAGCCTCTTGATCTCTCTCTCGTATGCTGCTTCTATATCCGCTTTCTCCTTAGCGAGTCGATCATACTTCCTCTTCCAGAATTTGGAAGACTGAGGAAGCAGAGAAGTCCAAGTATCGTTCGGATCATCTATCACCTGATGCTCGAGGAATTCGATCAGAGCGTCTTTCTCCTTAAGTTGTTGAAGCAACTCTTCTCTTTCACGGATCCAGGCACGTGAAAGGTCTTCTTCTCTCAACTCCTCTACGCCTTGGTTGGGGAGGGTTGAAGGCCCAGCCACATCCAAAGGTGTAGGCTTCGGATAATCATACGGCATAAGATACTCATAAGCTCTCTGTCTGACCCAAGAAGTATACGGCTCCAACGCAATGCAATTCTTCGGACCCAACTCACATCTACCCTTCTTGTGAATCTTGCGCCAAGCGCGGACTATCCTGGCTTTCAGGCCTTGGGGATCTTTACCCTCCTGAAAGAACACACCTTCTAACAGAATGTTATGAGGTTTATCCTTTAGGAGGAACCCAAACTGACGACGTGCTAATATAGGGTTGTAGTTGATCCCACCACATGTACCAAGAAGGGGCACATTAGGGAATTCACCACAATAATCGATAATCTGAACTGTATCATACACGCGATCATACCAAGAGATATCATCATTAGGGAGAGACATAAGTCTCGTAGACCACCGTAGACATCCCTTGTTCTCCTTGAAAGCAAGCGTTTGTGGTAAGTGAGAAATAAACCACTTATACAATAGAGGCAAACAGCACACAATAGCTCCTCCACCCTTTGCGTTCCTTAGATGCAAAGAGAAATAGGTATCACCCAACAGAGTAGGAACGTGATTAAGAACAGAAAAGATCCTAATGGCGTTCACATCCACAAATTTGTCGATGTTGGGAAACAATACCAATCCATAGATGAGCAGCACAAATAAAGCCTCAAAGGCATCCTCACTCATGGCCTTCCCATAAACAGTAGCTTGAGCGATGAGGAAATCAGAAGGAAGACCCTGAATTCCACCTTTGGTGGTCATATGTGCTTCAATCAGGGATTCATCTATGTGCAACAAGTTTGCGATCTCTCGAGAAGTCGGAATACTCTCTAAGCTACTGAACGGCACCTGATCCAGAACCGGAATACCCAAAAGATGAGCATACTCCTCAAGCGTAGGCAACAGTTGAAAGTCCGGAAAAAAGAAGCAGTGATACAAAGGATCATAGAACTGCGCCAAAGTACTCATCAACCCTTCATCAACTTGAGTAGTCAACAGAGGCATAAGCTTCCCATAACGAGCTTTGAAACCCAAAGGATCTAGTACATAAGATGTCAGATTCCTTAACTCTTTCACATCGGGCTGTCTAAAGCTGTACTTCTTTGTATGCCTCTTTGGTCTTTCCATGTCTGAAAATTTTGTAAATAAACCCCTTAAGTTCCTTGAAAATTTTCTTTTTCTCTGATGACATGAATGCAAATGAATGAATGAATGTATGAATGCAACAATCACAATCAAGGATCAAGAAAAGCACACCAGACAAAGGTCATGGGAAAGCTCATAGCATCCTTAATATCAATCATCCATTTTGGCGGATTATGGTTTTCACCTTATCAACACCCAAGTTCCATTGATATTAACGATATATGAACCGGCTCAATCATCCTTAATATCAATCATCCATTTTGGTGGATTATGGTTTTCACCTTATCAACACCCAAGTTCCATTGATATTAAGGATGTCTGAGCGACTCAACCATGAATCACGGGTTTGTTGAGAGTCACGAGCATGGAGTCTCGGTTAAGAACCACCCAAAGGGAGTGTACTAGGGGTTTAAACCTGCCGAACATGTTCTACAAGAGGTTTCCATAGTCATCATCCCATCTTTCGAATATTATCGGAGGAACGAATACTCGTATTCCAAAAATATTCTCAAGAGAGACTCTTATGAGTGTAGTATCGCGTAACAATCGCATCAGACATACATCTGAACGACCTCCGCACTACGTCCTAAAAATAGGCCAAGATGGGCTTGGTAAACTAAGGTCCTTGGCTTCTAAGGCACATGATTGAAAGAATAATGCCTAACCACAAATAACTTTTGTGACATTATTAATCCAACATGACCTCCACCAAGTGAATGGACTCGCAAGTCAACTTGTTAAGGAATACTCCACACAAGTCGACAAGACTATGCCATTCTCCTATCCTAAGGTGCACTCGAGTTCGGGTATAGAACTCATCTCACAGAGATCACCAAGCAAACAGGAATTGTATATCAAGAAATTCAATCATTACAATCAATACAGTAATCCCAAATTGTATAAAAATATGTCACATAACAAATAAACAATATCATACAACAAGGGTGAAAAGTAGGCAAAACCACCAAAGTGGGTTATCCCCAGCAGAGTCGCCACTTTTCTGTAGCGGTGTATTCGTCACTTTATGATTTATTGATTAAACCAAAAGCAAAGCATACAAAGAATCGAGTCGCCACCGCACTTTTATTTATCCAAAGGAATGGCTAAAAAGCGAACAAAAGCCTAAGATGTTTTACGCATAGAAAACTATTGAAAAGATCAGAGATCTGGGTAAGGGATTAATTACGCAATGGGAAGGTGTTAGGCACCCAAAACGTCCTAGGTACTTCTAGGGAGCCCTTTTCACAACTTGTTGTATGAAATGTTATTTGTTTATGAAATATTTATTGTGCAAACATTGATTGAAGGGATGAGAAAAGAATATACAGGTTATTATTTTTGTGTTTGAACGGATGAACTTGTTGCCTACGTACCTTTCCATGGAAGGTAAGGATCAAAACGCCGTAGTTCGGCTAAAAGATTTCCAAAATATAAGTGGATTCATTTTAAACAAAAGCCTTAAGGTCTTTCGTTATCCATGGGAGAAAACTCAACCTAAACAGCCACAAGTCCACCATGTGAGAACAACTTCAACTTGCTAGTGAGGGGTTAACCCTATAATAAGCAAGGAAGTCTTACAATTCAATCACTAAGGACAAAAAGGTGAGATTAACATCAACCAACTAGGATAAATCAAACGTATGGCTAATGTATGAAAACTTATCAAGAAAGTGGACTTGAGCCACAAAACAATTGAATGGGTTGGATTAACCAATTAGAATTTATTCACAAAAGATGGTCAAAGTATGATTAGAATTCAATTCAAAAGAAGTATTATGAAAAATGAAGTTTGCAAAGTCAAAGGCTTAAGGCCTAGGTTTCTAATTTGAAAAGAAATGAAGATGTTTGCACAATGGTTTTCAGTTTGGGTTAACATGCAAATAGAGGATTAAAGAAACAAAAGGTGGGAGGGTGAGAAAGTAAAACTTCTTAGGTGTTCACCTCTTGAAATCATATGTAAATGATTCAATTATTCCTTTGGAATAGGCAACAAAGCAATAAGCACAATAACAAGATGGATACCAGATGCCAATCTATGGGCTTATACCAATCTCCTAAAACAAAGAGAAACAGGGATACCAGATGCCAATCAATGGACTTACACTAGTCTCACAAAGCAAAGAAACAGGGATACCAGATGCCAATCAATGGACTTATACCAGTCTCCAAGGAATGATCATGGGAAACAATTGCCAATAAATCGACTTACAATTGACTCCTCACATACGACAAGCAAAACATTTGCAATAAGCAAGAGGAAACAAGTTGCCAATAAATGGTCTTACACTCGACTCCAAGGAAATGGGATGCCAATCAATGGTCTTAGTCCCAACTCCTTCCAGATCATAGGAAACAACTGCCAATAAATGGACTTACAATTGACTCCTCAATGGACAAACAAAGATGTCACAAAGATATGAACAATGATTATGCAATGATATACAATTAATGATGATAAATGCACAGAGGCACACATAAGCAAATATGCACAGATGAATCAAGTAAGCCAACCAACAAGTCAATTAGCACACACTATATACAATCAATTAGGCTTTACAGCCAACTGGAATGGGGTATATTGAGCTCTTAACCCTAACATTGAGAGTTAGGGTGAAGCAGATGAAATGGAGATGAGGGGTGCGCCTCGTAGCTCTTATCCCTGGTCAAGGAGAGCTTTTAAACAATAGAAGGTGTGGGAGTTCAGAAAGCAGGAACTCTTCTCCATAAATGATTGACTCTATAAGATCTTGGGTATTTATTCACAATGCATCAACACATGATGTGAGCAAAGTGAATGACACACTGAATAGAAGGAGATGGATTACACATCTCTTTTATCTGCCAATTGCGTCTTAAGAGGAATTTACCTGCTTGGCACAAAATTAAACAATCACAAGCATTGCCTCTTAAGGAGGACTTCAGACAGGTGCCTACCAATAACAGTAGGTCTTCCAGACTACATGAAGAAGAGGGATTATACCTAAGTGGTTAAGCAACCAAGCAAATCAAAGTTCAAAATGAACTTAAAGCAACTTATGTACCTGTGGAAACAACTAAACAAATCAGTACAATACTCAGACAAATAGACAATAGTCAATAAGCAACAGACAATCCCAATATACAAAAGGTGTAAGCCATAAGCAAAACTCAAATGAGTTAGCATCAACCTACAAAGCACACAAATATTAGTAATCAAAAGAAAACATCAATGTTCAAATGATGAAGCATCATCAACTATGGAACTTGGATGCTCAACCTGAAATCAAAGGTCAAATGTAAGCCACAAACCACTAGGGTCAAAGATGAAGAAAAAATCCAAAACAGAAGCTCAAACTTGACATGAATCAACTTCAAACACTTATTAACAAGTCCTAAAAAGGCTCACATCAAAATCATTCACGAAATTCATTTCATGATCAAATGAAGTTCAAGGCAATTTCAAAGCTCATATGTGACCAACATGAATGAAAAATCTCAATTAAAACAGAAATGATTCAAATAATTCCAACAAATTTCATGAGCAATCAAGACATTCATAACATTCATCACATAAAAAATCAGAAGCATAGGACATCATTTGGCATGGCAAACACATCCTATAAGTTGAACCTCAAAAGGTGTGACACAAATTGTCACACCAAGTTAGCACAAGCATAAACTAGCAATGGATCATAGGAAAAATACCAAACCAAAACCAAAATGTCAAGCAATGTGTCTAGATTCATCATGCAAAATTTCACATTCATTAGATCAAAGATAAGCATTTTATGATGAAAGGAACAAGGCAATATCATAAATGGACACATGTTCAATCACCCTAGGACAAAATAAAATACAGCCAAGCACAATTTTGGAAATTATGATCAAAATATAATAGACATCTCAAGGATCATTATGCAAAAAACCTGGTATTTTTTAGATCAATTTTCAAATTAATATGCATTTTACAAGTTGAGAAAAAATTAAAAAACATGTGAAGAACATATTATGAAATAAGGAGGGAAAAGAGAAAAGTGTGAAGCATATTTAAATAATTGGCAACGCTGGGAATCGAACTCGTGTGGCATTTAAATGTGAAGCGCGCCATAAGATGAAACACACTGTTTCATTTATGCGCTGGCTTGCTGAATCATCGGTCAAGCGCTATGTGGCACGGTAAAAGCAGCGTGATCCAATGGAAGTGCCAGGCAAGCGAAGACGTGGACCAGTCATATTCAAACCCTAAGGCCAGCGTGGAAAACACAGGAAAGCGTTGCTAACATCATGAAACCGTGGCCCATGCATTTCGTAGCTAATTTCCATATTTTCGTAGCAAAACCAATGCAAAGTCATAACAATTTCTGGAAAATGAAGAACATTCAAAGGTTGAAGATGAAGATCATGAGGATCTTCATCTGAAATTTCCAGAAAATAAAATATGTCCAGAAATCACAATCAAGCATAGAATTCGAATCATCATGCCATGTAGATGCAAGATCCATAATCATTTTACACAAAAACATCAAAACAAGCACGGATCGAAGAGAATAAAATTCATCATCAAACTTTCAATCATCCATAACTAACTCAAAACAGCACCAAATCACACGATTCAAAGCTCAAATTCATCAGGACAACACGACCTACAACAACATAGCAATGAATTTCAAA
This sequence comes from Lathyrus oleraceus, assembly GCF_024323335.1. NCBI lineage: Eukaryota > Viridiplantae > Streptophyta > Magnoliopsida > Fabales > Fabaceae > Lathyrus > Lathyrus oleraceus. The sequence continues at coordinate 55,701,079 of NC_066580.1, read as the reverse complement.
AATAAGAGATTCGAATTGTGACCTCTTGAAGTGCAGATTCGGATTCGGCTTGTTTCAAGGCTTGTGATAGCTCCAATGTTTCTCTATGATGCTTAGTGAGATGATTAATGGAGAGAATGAAGTTCAAACACACTTGAATTCAGCAGATTTTGAAATCACCATGGATGCGTTAAGCTTTGAGTATGCTTCAATATGGCACCAATTGCTTCAATTCCACGTTCAAACTTGTTCAACAAAGCTTCATGATCATGAATCTAGCACTAGAAAAGGCTTGGATGTAGGCTCATCGTAATCTTTCATCGAGCGTAGGCTCATCGTAATCTTTCATTTTCAAATACATAATCTCTTCATCAGGGAAGTCGTACTGCATAGACTGATAATCTTCAATTGGTTGATGTGCCAAGTGGTCAACCAAGATACTACCTTTAATAGCTTTCTGAGCTCGATACTCAATGTCATACTCAGACAACAACATCTGCCAACGGGCAATTGCCGCATTACGCGAAAAACCGGCGGGAAAACAAAACAACAGAGCCACCACCGTGCGTTATTTATCCCAAAAGAGGGAAAGGAAACGCTCGAAGTAAACCTGGAAAAGACATGGTCTCGGGACCAAAGAGAGATGGGATCGGGAGTCGGTTATGCGAAGGGAAGGTATTAGCACCCCTACGCATCCGTCGTACTCGACGGGATCCATGCACAAAAGGAAGGATAAGGGTTGCTAAACGCTGCTCAAACAAACACACACTGGCTGAAAGAGACATAGGAAAGACAAAAGAAACTGACTCGGCAGGATATCGCATCCTGGGCCTACGTAGTCTGTCAGGCACAAACATCAGAGTCGACGTAGTTCGGGACAGGGGAAAACGTGCTCGCTAGGATGTCGCATCCTATGCATACGTATCTTCTCGGACTAAAGAAGAATCAGAGCACTCGTAGCTCGGCTAACGCACGCCAAACAAAACCACACAGGAAACCGACTGCCAATCGCTGGACTTACGTCAGACTCCACACAAACAAGCAAACCTGGAAACCGAATGCCAATCGCTGGACTTACATCAGACTCCGACAAGCAAACAACAATAGGATACGGAATGTCAATCGCTGGTCTTACATCCATCTCCTACACACACAAGAGACAAAAAGCAAAAAGGGCGCCCGGAGAGATCAGCTCATCTCCTGCCTACGTACCTCATCTGGTATGAGAATCAGGGCGACGTAGTTCCCCTACGCAGGGACAAAGGACTAGCCTAACCAGATACAAAGGGAGACACAAACTACTAGGGAGACTATGACTCGAGCCTAGAAGTTGTCATGCATATCATCCCTAAGTTAAGGTTGCTATCTAACTTGCACATGGAGCAAGCTATCCTAAGCAGCACAGGCAAAGCAAACATACACACCATTAGCACACATTATATACAAACAAAGTGGGCTCACACAAGGTTAGGCTGTGAAATACAAGCCAACTGGAATTGGGTGATGTTAGCTCTTAACCCTAACATTGAGAGTTAGGGTGAAGCAGATGAAATGGGAAGTGAAGATAAGACTTCTTAGCTCTTATCCCTGGCCTGGGAGAGCTTCAGACAAATGAAAGTGTGGGAGTTCAGAAAGTTGGAACTCTTCTCCACATATGACTGACTCAACATGGATCTTGGGTTTTGATTCAAAGTGCATCAACACAATGGTGTGAGCAAGATGAATGACTCAACAGAATAGCAGGAGATGGATTGCACATCTCTTTTATCTGCCAATTTCCTCATAGAGGTCTTTTCCTGCTTGGCACAAACATAAACAAACACAAGCATTGCCTCTTAAGGAGGGCTTCAGACAGGTGCCTGCCCAAGTAACAGGACAGGTCTTCCAGACTACATGAAGTCAGTGAGTTATACCTCTAATGGTTAAGCAACCAAGCAAAAGCAAATGAAAGTTCAAAAGAACTTAAGCAACTAATGTACCTGAAAACAATCCAACTCAATCAGTATACAACTCAAAAAGTCAAACAGAATTGTCAACAGTCAACAGTTATCAGTACACTCAAACAAGCAAGGCAACAATGCACAATGCACAAGCTCAACTCAAATGAGCTAAGAACCACCTACAAAACCAATCAAGGTTAGTCAATATTAACCAAATAATCCAACTCAAGCAAGTGAATCAATCTCCTTCATGACCATATGCTTTTCATCCTGAAAACAAAACTCAAACATAAGCACAAACCACTAGGACAAGGCCTAGGGTCAAAGATGGAGAAAAAATTCAAAACAGAACATGAAAATTGACATGAATCAAATTAAACCAATTAATAACACCATCCAAAAGGTCTCATGTCAATAGCATCAACCAAATTCATTTCACAAATCAAAGAAGGCAAGGCATGCAAGTTGGAACCACATTGAAGCAACAGAATGAACAAATCCACATTAATTCAAAAATGGTTCAATAAATCCCAAGAAAAATCATGGCTAAACAGCACACATAACATGATCAACACAGTAAAAATCAAGGCATTTGGACAATTTTAGGCAAGAAAATCAAATTCCATAAGGCAAGGTAAGCACAAACAAGCTCAAATAGAACACAATTTGCTACATCAACTTAGCACAAGCCTAAAACAGAATTGACAAATGATAAAGACCTCAAACCAAAGCCACAATAAACTTCAGTGTGTCTAGAAATAATGTGAAAATTTTCAAATCCATATGATACACAACCAGCATTTCACAAATCATGGAAGTTCATGACTATCCAAAAGTTCAAACATGGTCAACCAGCAAGAAAAATCCCAAACAAATCAGAAATGAGTCCAACAATTCTACAAAAATTCATGATCAATCTCAACATCCAGAAGAATCATCATGCAAAAAATCACATCAATCGGCATTTATTTGGCATGGCAAAGAAAATCATCAAGTCAAGCAAGCAAAGGTGTGACATACATTGTCACACCTGCCTTCAAAAGATCATAACTCAGCAATGGGACATGAGAAAATTGCAAACTCAACACCATAAATTCCAGCAAGATGTCTAGTTCAAGCATACCAAATTTCAAAAGCATTGGATTAAAACTCATCATTTCATAAAGCATATAGCAAGCAAGGTACAAAATAGCACATGCATACACAAACCCTAGGCCAAAACATTTTTCAACCGTGCACAATTTCTGGAAAAATAGCCAAAAAATACTAGACATGATGAGGAACAAGATGCAAAAAACCACACATTAATTGGATGAATATTCATTGAGTTATGAATTTTGGAAGTGGAGAAAAAATAACAAAAACACATGAACAAGGTGCATGGAATGACATGGAAGGAAATGAATAAAACGAAGCAAGGCTTTGAAATTGTGCTGAAGGAGAGAATCGAACCGGTGCCAATTTTAAATTGAGGCGCGTTTCCTAATGAAACGCACCGTTTCATTTAATCTATGTGGCACGGCAAATGAACGGCATCCAATCAATACGCCACACCAAGGCCACGTGGTCCAGTTCATGCTCACTAACATAAAACGCATGCAAGGCACGCTGAAACGGATCAAATGAGTTTCTGGAAAGAAAACCCTAACACCTTCATCCACCTTCATCGTGTTCTTGAGGCCTCATGAACAAATGTGCCAGAAATTAAAAACAGTTATATCAGTATGCTCATCTTTCCACACACAACACGAATCCATGCTTAGTTTGACCTAATTCCACACACATTCAAAGATTCGAGCAAGAGAAGTTTCATATGTCAAACTTAAAATCACCATAACTAATTCATTTCTTCATGGAATTTCATGGAACAAAGCTCAGTGTACTCAGTGATGAAGGATCTACAACATCCATATAACAATTTCATGGATTATGAGAATCGAATTATGACCTTAATGAAGATGCAGAAGTGGAATTGCTCGAATCAGGCCATGCTAAGCTCAAACAGATGCTCCTCAATGCTCATGTGAATGAATGGATGAAGAATGATAGCTTAATCTTGCTTGATCTGGCCAGAAACTCCAACTGCCATTGATGAGTGTGAGCTTCAACAGTCTTAAAATCTGCATGAAATCTTCTAGATCTTGCTTCAATCCTGTTCTACCATGCCTCTATGTGATGAATCAACCAAGAACAAGGCAATGCTTTTGCAAAATTTTGATGAAAATTGAGAGGGAAAGTTTGAAGAGATTTTTCAGATCTGAGAATTATGATGTGTTCACCCTGTTTTTCTGTTATGCTTAGCTATATATATGGTGTACTAATCATGTTTGTTAATCACAATTAAACAATGCAAGTGTAATTAAGGAAAACCAAGTGTTTATGCAAATTTGCAAATTCACCCTCATGTATGTAAAGCAATGCAACAGTGCTCGAATTTCCTTTGAAATGCACTTAAAAAACCAATTTGGAGCCAAATGCATGTGTTAGAAGTATGGACAATGCATAATTTTTGAATTTGAACTTTCCCTCCAAAATTCAAATGAAAAGTCAAATATTTTTGTAATGGAAATGCATGGCTTATGATGCATGAATTGGATAGTGCATGTCAAGAGAGAAATGTTGCAAAAAGAACCACTCCATTTGGCCTTATGGTTAAAAAGTTATGCATGTTTGAAGTTCAAATTCATTAGGCCATGATTGATCCATATCTTCTCAACCATACATGAGAAATTCATTTTCTTGGACTTTTTGGAAAGGGGAGAGAAAGATCTTCAACTTTCATGTTGGACAAAATTCCATTTGAAGCTTTCTTGATGATGTAAATTTGAGGAGAAGACCTTTCCATTTTTGGCAGTTTCAAATTACAGGTCACTTACTATTTTTGGAAACTTTTCATCTGACCTCAAATTCTTCATTGTTGATGTTTGAAATGTAAAATGAGACTTGTATGGACATGAATGAGGCCTCTCTAACCATCTCCCACCTTCAAATCCATGGTTGAATGCACAGTTGACTTTGGTTGACTTTCTAGGGTTTCAGATGAATTGACCATTGACTGTTGAGCTTTGAGCCTCCAATCTTTGGCCAAACCACTTCAAAATGATCCCTAGATCTTATGAACTCAATGTATCAACTCTAGGGCTTTGCTTCCATAGGATATGCACTTGCTTTCTTGCACAACTGGATCTCCTGACCAGTCTTGACTGATGAACTGATGACTTGGCAATGGACAATGCAATGCTATGCAGTGGACAATGCAAATGTTAATGACCTAAAATGAAAATGTATATACAAAATGGGAGGTGCAAATTTGAGGTGCTACAACAATCCTCCCAATTAAAGAAGGCTTCTCAAAGAGATACTTGATTGGATGCATTTTGGATATCAACCAAGTTGTATGATTCAACATATACTGGCGTAAACGCTTAGCGGCCCAAGCCAAAGTACAACATGTCTTCTGAAGCATTGAGTATCGAGACTCACAATCAATGAACTTCTTACTCAGATAGTATATAACATACTCTTTCTTCCCTGATTCATCTTGCTGACCCAGTACACAACCCATGGAGTCCTCAAGCACAGTCAAGTACATAATCAACGGTCTCCCTTCAACAGGCGGAGACAGAATCGGCAATTCGGACTGATACTCTTTGATACTATCAAAGGGCTTCTGGCAATCCTCGGTCCAATCATGACGCTGATCTTTCCGAAGGAGCTTGAATATTTGCCCACATGTGGCAGTCATGTGGGAAGGAAAATCTGGAAATATAATTCAAGCGGCCAAGAAAACCTCGGACTTGCTTCTCAGTTTTGGGCACAGGTATCTCCTGTATTGCTTTGACCTTGGCAGGGTCAACTTCAATACTTCTCTCACTGACAATAAATCCCAATAAATTGCCAGAACGGACAACAAATGTACACTTGTTCGGATTCAGGCGGAGTTTGTACTTCCTCAAACGTTGGAAAAGCTTCAACAATTGCTCTACATGCTCAACTTCCATTCTCGACTTCGCGATCATATCATCAACATATACCTCGATCTCCTTGTGAATCATATCGTGAAACAAGGTAGTCATAGCACGTTGATAGTAGCTCCGGCGTTCTTCAAACCGAAGGGCATCAGTCGATAACAGAATGTTCCCCAAGGTGTGATGGACGTTGTCTTCTCCATATCCTCGGGTGCCATTTTAATCTGGTTATAACCGGAAAATCCGTCCATGAATGAGAAGACATTGAATTTAGTTGTATTGTCTACTAACATATCAATATGTGGCAGAGGAAAATCATCTTTCGGACTAGCTTTATTCAAGTCTCGATAGTCCACACACATTCGGACTTTTCCATATTTCTTAGGCACGGACACAATATTGGCCACCCATTGAGGATAGTCCACACACAATCAATTTTCTTCTGAACTTCTTTAATCTTAACTGCCATATCAGGATGAGTTCTTCTGAGCTTCTACTTTACAGGCACGTACTCAGGCTTCAAATGCAGGAAATGTTGCACGATATCAGTATCCAGACCAGACATGTCTTCATATGACCAGGAAAAGACATTGACATATTCTCGTAGCAATACAAATAACCCCTTCTTCACAGACTCTTCCAAGAGTGCCCCAATCTTCACCTCACGAATGCAATCTTCAGACCCCAAGTTGATTGTTTCCAGATTCTCAATATGTGGCTGAATGATCTTCTCTTCGTGCTCAAGCTGATGGGTAATCTCATCAGGGATCTCTTCAACATCATCTTCTTCGACCTCAAATATAGGGAATTCAAAGTTGGGAGATGGTGTTGGATCATTATGTTTAATGGGTTTGATCAACCTGCATAATGATTTTGAGATATAAAAGAGATTTCAGATTTCAAGCAAAGTAAATCATTATGCAGATGAAAAGATTGATTTCATTCTCTTTTGAAAAGCAAAAAGGGAAAATAATTTGGAAAAACAAACATTTAACATGTAATTATTGAATGTATATCATTGTATTAATGTGCCAACAATGTCATCACTTCTCCTTTTGGCATGGGAGAAGGGTTTTTAAAAAAAAGTGAACACATTACGTGGACTTAGGGACAACAGTTGGAACATCAACAGTGACCCAATTATTGCAGATTCCTCCAGGGATGACAAAGTTGCCCAGATCTTCCTCTGCATCATCTTCCACTATGGCAGCAGCCTCTTGGTCTTCAACAGTGTGGATGAAACCTCCACTCTGGAATAGCCCACGCTCGTTGGAGATGCTTGAAGAATACCTTATGCCAGCCCGGGACTTATTGTCTTCCAGCTTAATCATTTGTCCTAAACCAGTAGTTGCGCCATGCTCAATGGCCAACTTCACATCATTGTAGGAAGCAAATGATGAAAGTCCTTTCCTTGAAGGCTCCGCAATAGATAAGGCTTGGAACGGAGTCCCAACCTCATCCTTAGCGTCTATGTAGGAAAAGGAAGACAAATGGCTTACCAAGAGAGCCTTCTCTCCCCCTATCACCACCAACTTCTTATTCTTGACGAATTTTAACTTTTGGTGTAGGGTGGATGTCACGGCGCCTGCCTCGTGAATCCATGGTCTGCCAAGCAAACATCTATATGATGGGTGAATATCCATGACCTGGAAAGTGATATGGAAATCACTAGGTCCAATCTTGACTGGGAGCTCAACTTCGCCAATCACAGTTTTCCTCGATCCATCAAAAGCTTTGACTACCACTCCACTCTGCCTCATGGGAGGCCCCTGATAAGAAAGTTTTTCCAGAGTGGATTTTGGAAACACATTTAGCGAAGACCCTGTGTCTACCAACACATTAGACAAGGCATCATCCTTGCAGTTCATAGATATGTGTAGAGCCAAATTGTGGTCTTTTCCCTCCTCGGGAAGATCACCATCGCAAAAGCTCAAATTGTTACAAGCAATTATGTTTGCAACAATGCTATCAAACTGTTCAATTGTGACATCGTGATCCACATATGCCACGTCCAACACCCTCTGCAAAGCTTCGCGGTGGGGTTCAGAATTCATCAGCAAAGATAGGACATATATCTTTGATGGAGTTTGAAGCAGCTGATCAACAACATTATACTCGCTCCTCTTGATGAGCCTCAGCATCTCATCACAGTCCTCTTTCAGAATGCCATGCTGGCCAATAGAGACAGGAGATTTAACAACAACAGCAGGGTCAACACCCTTAGAGCAAGTGCCGGATTCGGAGAAGAAGAAGTACTCACAGGATTGGCAGAATTATCAACATTAGCCCTTCTCATGTCATCTTGGGGTTTTGGTGGCACCGAGAAAACACGACCACTACGGGTCACACCACTGACATAAGATATACTCACAATAGAGGTGGAGGGGAACGACACCTCCTTAGGGCACAACTTCGAGCATACCCGCATTGTACCTGTAGGGCACAACTTTATCTGAAGAGTACGGGACAGGGCCCGCTGGCTTGATGATAAGAGATGGAGAAACCTTCTTCTTGCTGCCATCATATCTGACAACAACAGGCTCTGGTATTATGAAAACAGGGGATAAAATATTCACTTCATCCTCATCACGATTATGAAGTATCTCGATCACACCCTGATCCAGCATCTCTTGGATGTCTTTCCTGACCTGGCGACATCCTCTCTCATTGACAGTGCACACCCGACATTTGTCATGGTCATGCTCATAATGATTGTATCCACATAATAGTCTATGCCTCTCGACCAACGATTGCCTAATATGACTAACATACATGACTTTGTACTTGCCAGGGCATCCTTGAACCATGTTTACAGCAGCTTTCCCATGCTCGGGCAATGGGTTCTTCTTGACATTAGGACCTACGTCCTCGAAAAACAAGATCCCACTTCTAACAAGGTCTTGAACCTTGGTCTTTAAGGGATAACAGATCTCCACATCATGTCCGGGAGCACTGGAATGATATACACAATGTAGCTCAGGCTTATACCACCACTGAGGGTTGGTTGGTATAGCAGGTAGGTCGCGTGGAGTAATCAGTTTCCTGTCTATCAATGAAGGATAGAGTTCAGCATAGGTCATTGGAATTGGATCAAAAGTGACCCTCTTCCTATCGTAGTTGGTGTTGGTGTTGCTGTTATTTTTGAGGCTGGTAGGCCTGCTATTACGGACGATGATGTTGTTATTGATATTGTTGATGTTGTTGTTGTTGATGTTGATAATGTTGAGTTTCCCTGAAGGTACGTGTTGTATGAGCCACCTGGTGCTGGTTATTGGCAGGGCGGACAATCTTCCACTTCACAAAGGGTCTTCTCTTAATATGGGAAGACACAGCATGTGCCTCTCCCTCTTTCTTCTTTGCAAAGCCCCCATACCGCTTTGCAGAAGAGCCTTCATCTCTTGAGAGTCGTCTTTCCCGAACTCCTTCCTCTAGCCTCATCCCCATGTTCACCATTTTGGTGAAATCCGAGGGAGCACTAGCTATCATCCGCTCGTAGTAGAAAGAACTTAAAGTCTTTAAAAAGATCTTCGTCATTTCTTTCTCTTCGAGTGGGGCACAATTTGTGCAGCCAATTCACGCCACCTCTGGGCGTACTCCTTGAACGTTTCCTTCTCCTTCTGGGACATGGCCCTCAGCTGGTCCCTATCGGGAGCCATATCAACATTGTATTTGTACTGCTTGACGAAAGCTTTGCCAAGGTCTTTGAAGGAGCGGATGTTTGCACTATCCAGACCCATATACCATCTGAGTGCGGCACCGGACAAGCTATCCTGGAAATAGTGGATGAGGAGTTGATCATTCTCGGTGTGAGTTAACATCTTGCGTGCGTACATCACAAGATGGCTGAGAGGGCAAGTGTTTCCCTTATATTTTTCAAAGTCAGGTACTTTAAACTTGATAGGGATCTTGACGTTGGGCACTGTCGCATCACGCGAAAAACCGGCGGGAAAACAAGAACAACAGAGCCGCCACCGTGCGTTATTTATCCCAAAAGAGGGAAAGGAAACGCTTAGAGTAAACCTAGGAAAAGACATGGTCTCGCGACCAAAGAGAATGGGTTCGGGAGTCGGTTATGCGAAGGGAAGGTATTAGCACCCCTACGCATCCGTCGTACTCGACGGGATCCACGCACAATAGAAAGGAATATTGGTTGCTAAAACACTGCTCAAACACACACACGCACTGGCTGAAAGAGACACAAGAAACTGACTGAAACTGACTCGGCAGGATATCGCATCCTGGGCCTACTTAGTCTATCAGGCATAGACATCAGAGTCCAAGTAGTTCGGACTGGGGAAACGACACATGCTCGCTAGGATGTCGCATCCTATGCATACGTATCTTCTCGGACGAGAGAAGAATCAGAGCATTCGTAGCTCGGCTGACACACACACAAACAAACACAGGCAAAGGCAAACGTGGAGCCTGAATGCCAATCACTGGACTTACATCAGCATCCGAACCAACAAACCCACACTGGAACCCAAATGCCACTCGATGGACTTACATCAGCTTCCAAGCACACAACAACACACACAGAAGGGTTGAAAACAAAAGGTGGAAAAAGAAAAAGGGCGCCCAGAGAGATCAGCTCATCTCCTGCCTACGTACCTCATCTGGTATGAGGATCAGGGCAACGTAGTTCCCCTACAGAGGGATAAAGGACTAGCCTAACCAGATAACAGAGGGAGACACAACTCTAGGGAGACTACGACTCGAGCCTAGATGTTGTCATGCAAAATCAACCCTAAGTTAAGGTTTCTAGCTAACTGGCACAGGGAGCCAGCCTATCCTAACCATGACTTGCACAGGAAGCAAGCCACACACACACTTAACTTGCACAGGGAGCAAGCCAAGCAAAACCTAACTTGCACAGGAAGCAAGTCTAAACTAACCCTAACTTGCACAGGAAGCAAGTCAAACAAACACACAATCCAAGTAGCACACACTATACACAAGCAAGGGGCTCAAACAAGGATAGGTTTTAGTCGAGGGGTCATATCAACCTCAACAAACAAACCTCTGGAATTGGGTGAATGTGCTCTTAACCTTGCCATTGAGGGGCTAAGGTGAAGCAGATGAAAGGAGATGAGTGAAGATAAGACTTCACAGCTCTTATCCCTGGCCTGGGAGAGCTTAAGACAAGAATGTGTGGGTTCAGAAAGTGGGAACCCTTCTACACATTTAAAACTGACTCAACTGTACAATTGTACAAGATCTTGGGTTTGTATCTGCAATGCATCAACACAGTGGTGTGAGCAAAGCAGATGACACACAGAATAGCAGGGGATAGGTTGCTTATCCCTTGGGTTCTGCCAATTGCCTCTTCACTTAGGAGGTCTTTGACTCTATGCAAGGACAA